>NC_139833.1:6974847-7314847 GCF_963691815.1 Echiichthys vipera
ATGTCTCGGTAAACACCAGTAATCACCTCTCTGACCTGTCAATATGTGGATGCAAAACATCCACAGGTTAAATATTTTTACAGCCTGGTCATGGAAAAAAAAAATTCTGCTAGAAAAAAAAGACCTACATAAAGAGGATATTTAGAAACCATCACTAAATTCATGCAACAACGCTAGGACAGCATTGTAGTTGCCCTTTTTTGATGAAACACAACTGTCAACAAATACCTGTGGTCACGCACTAAGTCGTTATCGTGTTGTTATTGTTTCTTATCTTTGACTGTCTCCTCCGTCAGGTCAGAGGAAGGTGTTCGATCTGTCTTTGGGAAGCTGCCTCTTCCACAGCGAAGTTTACGAGAACGGCACGTCCTTCATACACGACAACTGCACCACCTGCACATGCAAGGTACTGGTCCTGGATGTCCTCCACCACCATTGCCGCACTAGAGCCCCTGTATTCTTTTTCATCTGTTTCATCTCAAGTTTTTGTTCTTCCTTAGGATTCAACGGTGGTGTGCAAGAAGCGCTGCTCTCGGCCAGGGAGTTGCCACGGCGAGCTGTGCTGCGAGGAGTGTCTGTCCTACGTGAAGGTGGAGGAGGTGAAGTACTGCAGAGTCCGGAACAAGATCTACAGGGTAAGAGAGCAGAGTGGATACTGGAGGGGATGGAGGGATGAAGGAACAAGTGAAGAGAAGGAGAGAAGAATGACAGATGCATGGATGAATGAGTGGACATGGATAGACGGACATAGATGGATGATTGGATGGAATAATGAATGGTGTTGGATGATGGTTGGACAATAGATGGATGGATGAATGATGGTTGGATGAATGATGGTTGGATGAATGATAGTTGGATAATAGATGTAAGTATCAATGGTTGGATGATGGTTGGATGGGGGTTGGATGTATGAATGATGGCTGGATGATGGTTGGATGTATGAATGATGGTTGGATGATAGATGGATGCATGAATGATGGTTGGATGTATGAATGATAGTTGGATGATGGTTGGATGTATGAATGATAGTTGAATGATGGTTGGATGTATGAATAATGGTTGGATGATGGTTGGATGTATGAATAATGGTTGGGTGTATGAATGATAGTTGGATGATAGTTGGATGAATGTTGGATGTATGAATGATAGTCAGATGATGGTTGGATGATCAATTGTTGGATGAATGATAATTGGATGATAGTTGGATGTATGAATGATAATTGGATGATAGTTGGATGTATGAATGATAGGTGGATGATGGTTGGATGGTTTTGGATGTATGAATGATAGTTGGATGATGGTTGGATGTATGAATGATGGTTGGATGATGGTTGGCTGTATGAATGATAGTTGAATGATGGTTGGCTGTATAATTGATAGTTGGATGATGGTTGGATGTATGAATGATAGTTGAAAGATGGTTGGATGTATGAATGATGGTTGGATGATGGTTGGATATCTGTATGTCTTGATGTATTCTGACGCAGTGCGTCTCGTCTCTTGCAGGAAGGAGACATGTGGTCGTCGGTGAACTGCACTCTCTGTGCCTGTGTTAAAGGAAGCATCGAGTGTCGGCCCAAACAATGTGTCCCAATCACCAGCTGCCCCTCGGTGAGTGACAGGCCCAGCGGCCAATCGGCAGCTTACATCCCGTTAACATCATGGTACCAAAGTTGCTGTGCGACAGCCACCAGCTCTGTCTCCGTCACTCCACTTTGTTTTCTCTGTCTCCTCTGTCCCACACTCACTTTACAACCCATGACTAACTCATCATCTTCACTTCACATGTGTGACGCCTCAAACAGGGACACTCCCCTGATTTACTGGCGAAGCGGCCGTGAGCGTTTAACTCTAATTCCACCATTTCATCTTCAGAGTTCTATTTTCCCTTTTGTGCAATTCAGGTCAGTTTGAGTTTTATATTTCTGTCAGATTTACGATAGAAGTTGGATCCAGTTTCCTGCAGAGGATCAATGTCTCGCTAAAAAGTCACACCGTCAGTTCTGAACCCGTTGCTTTCCTGCACTTTTCTATCACGGAGAGGTTTCTCCTCTACGACAGAGCGTTGTCCTTTAAGCGCGTTAGTGATCCTACGAGCAGCTGAAGCGTGGCGTTAGCTGTCAAACACTTCTTGCAGGAGGAAGGTTTGTGCTGCGTTCACCTGTCGCAGAGGTCGCTCAGGGGTCATCTGTCGGCCGGTGGGTGATGGAGTGGATTCCTCACATACCGCCGGCTGATGGCGGTCACGCAGTCAAAGCCGATGTCAGCGTTAGTCCAAGTTCACACGCTTCCAGCGGTTACAACAAGCCCTCACCTGTTGTCTGTGGCCAGAACAGGCGACTGCAGGGTGATGTAGGTGGTCTGAGTTTTGTCTCCGGTGAAAAGACGAAGACTCACTCACTGCATGCTGTTGATTTAGTATTTTAAGACTTTACTTCAGATGTTACAAAAATCACACCTTATAGAGTTGGACACAGGCAGTGAGGTACAAACAGTCCTGTTCATTGTGTTGTCCGAAGCTGAACAAGAACAACTATCACAGCTTTGATACTGGACACTTCTGCAAAACCCTAGATCACATACAACCATAATGTTTGCAATGTCTCTGCATAACAATGGCATCATGGTTGGTTCAGTTAAGGGAAAGACTTGTTGTGATTTCTACACATGCATCCACCACCTGGGTCTCCACTCTCTCACACTTTGTCCTGCAGTAGATGCTTGGGAATGTTTGCTACACGCGTTGTCTAAACATGCAAGCGCCCACACTTCAACGACATGCAACAGACTGTTTTAGACTAGTATAGCGGCACCTTTTTCACTTTTTTTACAGTGAGAAATTATCAATAAAGGCTTCTCGACAAAAAACAAAACACACAATCAAACATTTTCCAGCAGGAATAAGATCTGAAAATGGGGAGAAATTAACATCATCAGTAACCAAGATGAAGCTTTCCCTGATGTTAGCATGTAGCTACATGTAACTTCGTTGGCAGTGGAGAGACTGTGGAGTAACGTTAGCAGCACTTTCTACCGTCAAAAAGCATGTAGCTAGCTAAGTGTAGCAGCATATGTAAAATGTAAACACTACAGTAACGTCTGTTGTTGTGATTTCATGTTGGATTGTGTATTTTTTGGTTTATATTATAGCTATTGTCACTTTCTCACAGTAAAAAGTGTCGCTACGCTCTGTAACTGTGTTAAAGCTGTTGTAGTAGCAGTGAACACATCTAGCGGGTATTAACTAGCATCTGCCCGACTATTAATGTCATGAAGAACAGTTATGAGTATACTGTCTGAACTGTATATAAATATGTAATGAACCACAGCTGAAAAGCTTGAAGATGCACTTTGAAATACTTGAATTTGACTTTGGAAACTGTGTAGAAACCCTGTTTTAGACAAATTTCTACGACATTCATCTCTCACAGAGGTCACCACAGCCCACCTCAACCTTCCAACACACACACGCACACCAACACGCACTCGCACACACACACACACACACACACACACACACACACACACACAAACACACACACACACACACACACACACACACACACACACACACACACACACACACACACACACACACACACACACACACACACACACACTCTCTCTCACTCTCCCATGCTGTCATCCTGCGGTCAGCGGCAGGTCGGCCGAGTGCATGCGTGTCCCTTTGGAGACAGCGTGTCTCCGAACAGCCTTTTGTCTGTGTGACGTTTGAGTGACAGCAAAGAAGAGGTTCCCTATATTTAGGCCCCTGAAAACCAAGCTCTGTTACCGTGTGTGTGTGTGTGTGTGTGTGTGTGTGTGTGTGTGTGTGTGTGTTTGTGTGTGTGTGTGTGTGTGTGTGTGTGTGTGTGTGTATGTGTGTGTGTGTGTGTTAGAGAGAGAGAAAAAGTGTATGTGTGTGTGTATGTCAAAAGGCAGCCCTCTTCAAAGAGAGAGATTGCCCTTTGTGCAGAGGTTAGGACTCTGGAGTTTGTATTGAGCGTACAGAGAACGTCTGTATGTGATGACAGACGTGTGTGTGTGTGTGTGTGTGTGTGTGTGTGTGTGTGTGTGTGTGTGTGTGAGAGAGAGAGAGAGAGAGAGAGAGAGAGAGAGAGAGAGAGAGAGAGAGAGAGAGAGAGAGAGAGAGAGAGAGAGAGAGAGAGAGAGAGAGAGAGAGAGAGAGAGAGAGAGAGAGAGACAGAAAAAAGCGTGTGTGTGTTCTCACCAATGAAGGGCTTCCCTGAGGCAACAAAAACGGAGTGTGTGAAAGAGTTCTCTGATGTGCACTTCTGATGGAAGTTGAAACATACTGTACACACACACACACACGCAGAGATCCTCTTACACACAGAGTTCAGTGGTTGAAGTCGGAGTATCGGTGTCTTTGTGGTCGCCCTGGTCTGACTGTGAACTTGTCAAAAAGGGAACCGTTCCTCCGTTTCTATCTTTCATTTCTGTTCCATGTGTTTGAGTGACAGCATGGAAACAGAACGGTTACCTTTGTTGCTGCTGCCAGCGAACTGATGTGGAAAAAAAGGTTTCTGTCAGTCTGTTTGTATCCAGGACGTCTCCAGAAATCTGGTTGATCTTTGGTCGGACACCAACCAAGATTTCTTTTTTCTTTTTCTTTTTTTAAGTTTTTAGCTGTCAATTTGAAAGGCTGTGTTTATTTGCTGCTGGAAAATTGTGTTTCATTTCTTGCCACATGCTTTTTTCAAGTTTTTAAGTGCAAATGGGTACAAACTCTTCCAGCCAGTACTGTAATTAAGAGCAATTTTGAGGTATTTTCTGCTACTTAATACTTCCATATACAGTATAGTGTACCTTTTACCCCACTTTATTGATTTGACAGCCTTCGTTGCATTTTAAGTGTAATTCCTTAATTCTTTTTCGGCACTTACATACATCAAATTCCTATTTGGCGACCAGTACGTGATCTTGAGATCTAAGTTTGAGCATCAAAACGACTTTGTTAAAGTGTAATTCCACCATAAAGTCATCACATGCTCTTTTTCGACAATTACATACATCAAATAAGCCATTGTGACAGTTTTTTTTCCTTGTATAAACTATTAACGGAGAAATCCGGGAGAGTCGCAAACGGCCGGACGTGGCTAACACTGATTAGCTCGGGGCAGTACGGTGAAGGCATTAAAACGTCCTTTTTTAACCACTAATGCTGCTGAAAATAACACCAAACCTCGACAGTAGCATGAGAAGAGTCCATACACAGAAAACAAAGCACTAACAACGTAGTTAGAGAACCAAGAGTTTATTAAAAGAGTGTCTTAAAGACTTACCTACTACTGGCCCCTGTACCATCTCCTCTCATAGTAAAGTCCATTCAAGTGGATTACCAAAGTCAGTCCAAAAGGAAGGAGCCCATTGGTGCTTTGTTTTCTGTGTAAGGACTCTTCTCATGATACTGCAGAGGTTTGCTGTTATTTTTTAGCAGTATTAGTGGTTAAAAAAGACGTTTTAATGCCTTCACCCATCAGTGTTAGCCACGTCTGGCTGTTAGCGACTCTACAGTATTTCTTCGTTTGTTTATTTGATGTATGTAAGCGCCGAAAAGACCCATAGGGTGATTTTACGCCGGAATTACACTTTAACAGGTTGATTTTACAAAATGAATAATATAACAAGCTTTTATAAACACATTTTTGAAAAACTAAACCAGTGGTTTCAAACATTTTTGGCTTCTTATGAAAAGCAGCATGTAGTCGTGATCATGTTGTAGATGTCAGTGAGTTGTTAACAGCTCTGACAAACACCGATTTCCCCTCTTTACTTCTCACATTTTAATAAATGTTCAAACGATCTAGAAAAAATGTTGATATTTAAGTTTTTTTGGTATCTTTATTACGTCTGTACGCGACGCACCAGGCTTTCAGCTGACTCCAGTGTGAAATTTTAGATGCAATATCTCACCCAAAATCAAAGGTTGTAGAGAAAAAATGAAAACTGATTTATGTATCAGAGGTTAGTTTTTCCTTCTCTCCTCTCCCGTTAATCATCTCACGACCCCTCAGATTTATCTGCTGACCCTGAATATAAAACTGTACGTAAAGCCGCTCAACAGAAACATGCTGCTCACAATTAATAAACTTATAATGTCATGTATAATAATGCAGTCACAGGAAGCAAACTGGTACTTTTACTTTAATACTGTAACTCCACTTTGCTGCTAATACTTATTTACTTCAGGGGAATTTTTCATGCAGGACTTTTACTTTTATGGAGTATTTTTACCTTTTTTAATCTGTACTTTTACTTGAGGAAAGAATCTGAATACTTCTTCCACCTCTTGTCACGGCAACTGTAGCTTTGTGAGCTAACGAGTTGTCAAGCTTTTGAAGTTTATCTCATTATTCTTAATATTCTTAGTTGTATCACAGTTGTTTCACTCTTTCCTCTGAACCTCTTTCTCCTTAGTTTCACTTTAAATCTTAAATAAAAGTATGTTAATCCACAGCAAAAACTACTGATAACATGACTTTAATCTTCAGATAAATGGTGCACTTCTCTTTTGTTTTTACACACTGAAGTCCCTTGAGTGTGTTCGGTCTTCATGAGTATTTCAGTGTTGTCATTTTTTAGATCTTATAATAAAGTGTGTGTGTGCCTCTTGCAGAATAAGATCCTGAACAGGACCGGCTGCTGTCCAGTTTGCACTGAAAGTGAGTAAGTCCTTCTCAACAGCAGCTGCAGCTGTTAAATGAGGCGTTGGTTGAGACTACAGTGACTCCATCTGTATTTCTCTCTCGTCTGTCTTCTGTCCGTCTGCAGAGCCGGGTGTGTGCACGGTGTTCGGCGACCCTCACTACAACACCTTCGACGGCAGGACCTTTAACTTTCAGGGAACCTGTCAGTATGTACTGACTCGTGACTGTGGCGGCGTCCCCTCTGGAGGACCAGGAAATAACATCAACATCAACGGCCCAGACTACAGCTTCATGGTAGGACGGGAGTTTAGGCTTAGGAACATTTTACAGCCTTTAAATGACATTTGAGGAAACTCTCTGTCTCTGTTTAATAGACAAGACAAATGTGTACACAGGACAGCTTCGGATTTGTTGAAATGCACCATTGATGGAGCTGATTTTAGCAGTTTCCCCTTGTTTTTATGAATAACAATTTGACTGATAGCTGTTTTGTTGTTGTTTATTTTGCTTTTGTTGCTATTTATTCCTCCCTTTTGGCCATGAAAACAAAGAAATCTTAATTATAAAAACATGACTGAACAGTTTTAAAGTCCTTTATTACAGAATCTCTGAATGAGCACAAACTCAAACAACCTTTAATTTAACCTTCTTTCAAAAAAATGTTTTAAAAAATAAATAAAAAGAAGCTTCAAAAGCCTTTTTAACTTTTAAACACAACATTTGACACCAGTAAAAATGATGCAACACAAGAGATTAACATCAGCCACAGCAACTATTTTATCTTTAAGAAAATACCTTAACTAGCTCGAACGTGATTTAAATCCACACATTAAAGAATTCACGGGAGCTGACGTGAATTTTCCATTTGTTCACCAGGTGTTGGTAAAGAACGACGCCCGGCGCACTCGGTCCTTCTCCTGGACTCAGTCTGTCGAGGTGAGACTGGGAGGTCTGATCCTCGGCCTCCATCAGCACCTGACGGTCCGGAGGAATGGCACCCGCATCGCCCTACCCTACCACGGCCCCGGGGTGCACATCGACCTGGATGGATACCTGCTCAAACTCACCACCATCGCAGGTCAGCACACAGCACTCTTTAACACTGTTTCATTTGTGTTTATGAGAAATGTATTCACGGAGCTTGTGTGAACCGTATTTTATTGTTATCCTGCACTCACCTGTTTGGTTTGTTGGGTAGAAAAGTGTTGTCTGAAGGAACTACCACCAGTCTGAGACATTAATCTTTGTCCTCCTGCTGCAGGTCTCGAGATCACGTGGGACGGCGACAGTTTCGTGGAGGTCGTGGCCGCCCCCCACCTGCGTGGACGTCTCTGCGGCCTTTGCGGCAACTACAACGGCCACAAGCGCGACGACACCATGGGAGGCGACGGCCAGTTTAAGTTCGACGTGGACGAGTTTGCCGAGTCGTGGCGAGTCGAAGGAAACGAGGTTTGCTCCCAGCAACACCCACCTCGCAGGCCGACCTCCTTCCTGTGTCCCGGCAGCGTCAAGGTCAAGTTCCGCGCCCATCGAGAGTGCCAGAAGATAAAGTCGTGGGAGTTCCAGAAGTGCCACCGTGTGGTCGACTTCGCCCCCTTCTACAGGTCAGGAGGAAAGAGTCTCACTCTGACACTGAGCTGTAAAGATAATTTGGAGAAAATGGAGACTTTTGATACCAAAAGCTGGTATAACAACCACCCTCTCATTATAAGTGTATCATTTATCGCCCTGCTCTCTCTAGGTCGTGTGTGACAGACATGTGTGAGTGTCCGGTCCATAAAAACTGCTACTGTGAGTCCTTCATCGCCTACAGCCGAGCCTGCGAGAGGGAGGGTGTGCCCGTCCTCTGGAAGGCCGACACCGCCTGTATGGGTGAGTAGCATTTTGGTCAAAGTTTTTTTTTTTGATGCCGGTCAACACAGAAAGACCAGCAGTTCAGCCCAGGAAACATATTTTCTGGTTTCCTTCAAATGTATCAGTAACTAGAGTATTTATTTTTACCTTCCCTCCAGCCACCCAGTGTAAACACGGCGCTGTGTACGACACCTGCGGGCCGGGCTGCACCAAAACCTGCGACAACTGGAATGAGATCGGACCGTGCCACAAGCCCTGCGTGGCCGGCTGCCACTGCCCCGCCAACCTGGTGCTGTTCCAGGGACGCTGCATCAAACCCACAGCCTGTCCCGGCCGGTGACCCTTGTGACCCAGGTGGGAGGGGGCGGGGGCGGGGCTAAACTAGGGACAGTGATTTATAGTGTCTCGATTAGGGGGGCGACAAGCCGACAAAGTGCTCACGGTCCAGGTGTGTCTGACGTTAGAGATACAAGTCCACGGCAATGGAACCGTAAGACTCTGGGAGGCTGATCCTCGCCAACGCCTTCAGCTTCGGACCTCTCTGTGCCTTTTGTAAAAACACGTACTGTCACAATAGCAGTCACCGCCACCGGAGGCGCCAATTTCAGTGTTGCAGAAGCTGAACTGAACTCCCAGGAGAAAACTCAGGGGCCCTATGAGGAGATTTCACAGTCTCCAGCTCCTGAGGAACGTTTATCCACGCTGCCATGGACCCTCAGGAAACTATTTTGGGCCAGTGGACTCCCGCTCGAGCCAACATGGCGTCCGAATCCCTCCCACGGAAAGTGGAAAACTGAGCGTCTACATTTGGAATAAGGAGATTCAAAGCGGAGAAACTCTCATATCAAACTGCGCGATCGTGATCTCTGTTCCATCACTTCAAACTGTAAGCTAGCCAGATTTATATGAAAGACAAGACAGCTTTTATATTATTATTGTTCTAATTATTATTATTATTATTATTATTATTATTATTTGTTGTTGATGTTGTTAATTTATATATCGGTCAAATGACACGTCGTAGCAAGAGCCAGAATCATGACTATAATTGCGTTATAACTGATTTTAAAGGGAAACAAAAAGCTATTTATGTATTTGTTGTGTTACTGTTTGAAGAGAAATGCCCAAATGTGACTCAGTCGTTGCACCTCGCAGGGAAAAAGTACTGTATTGTAATATGCTCCGTGTACAGGTTGTTGTGGTTCGTATCAAACTGAAGGTGTTCATCTAAGCATATGTTTCACTTGACGATAATTATTTAAGACCAGCAATATAATCTTTTATCGAAGTTCATTTCTGACTGCTGTCTTTACTTCCTCAGTGTTCAAGCTTTGAGTCATTGTAGGAGAAGAACCCAAGGTTGTCGGTTCAAATCCCCGAAGGAACCGGGAGAAATCTGGAGCACGACAACTGAAGGAGTTTTTGTACCTTTGAGCAAAGCACTTTGAATTTGATGATTTTTCTTCCCCCTCTTGTTAACAAAGTTATGTTTATTGTTTTAGACCCGTCTCTAACTTTTGCTTCTTTTGTTGTGAAATACTGTTTTTACCCTTTCAGGCCTCTAAAAAGGAGTAGTGTTAAACAATCAGAGAGGTGGAAAATCACTTTTCGAACAGCTCACAGACTTCTGAGGAGGTTGCAGGGAAATATAGCGTCATATTAAGTGTCCAAACCAAAAAACAAAGGAGCAGTTAAGGGTTTTTTTCTGCAGCCAAAGTTGAAAATGTTGTGAAACGAGAGAGAGAGAGAGAGAGAGAGAGAGATATGACGTGAAGAAAAGTCCCCCGGCTGGACAATCAAACCGTGGTCGTTGCAGTCATGTGGTATGTATTTAATTTACTTTGGACGACATTTGGAAGGCTTTCTACCGGCATTAGAAGCTTGTAGAAGGAAACCTTTACTGAAGTCAAGGCACACTGTGAAACAAGGAAAAACCCTGCATTGAATAGAGATAGATAGATAGATAGATAGATAGATAGATAGATAGATAGATAGAGAGAGAGAGAGAGAGAGATAGATAGATAGATAGATAGATAGACGGATACATAGATAGACAGATAGATAGATAGATATATAGATAGAGTGATAGATAGATAGATAGATATAGAGATAGAGTGATAGATAGATAGATATCATGGGGCAGATAGACCAATAATTTTTTGCTTTTCTTGTTTACATTACGAGATAGGGCATTTGTGCTGCATTCAAGTGGGGTTGGAATAATGGGAAAAGTGAGTTCCCTGATTTGGAAAATTCACATTAACATTGTGATAATACATCACAATTATTATTTAAACGATGATCAAAAAAGTTGCTCTTACAGTCAAATTTCTTCATGTTTCCTGTGCAAAACTCTTCATTTGTAAAATAACTAAAGCCGTCAGATTCATGTAGTGGTGGAAAGTACAAAGTGGCGGAACGTAACAAACCCAGTTCTTGTAATACCTTTACAGTGTGTGCTTACAACCCATAGCTTCACTGTAACCTTTTAATGCACAGCCTTTCTCCTTAAAGGTTCAGTGGGTCACGTTTATAAAAAATAACTCTTTGTCATATGTAACAGTCTCTATATCCTGTGAAAAAAACGTGCCGCTCTGCCTCCACCTAGTGCAAGATCCCACGCACCCAAAGGAAAACATCCAATCACAGCTCGTGAACTGAAATATGGTAGTGAACGGGGAGAGATAAACCATTTTTTACCCTGTTTAAACTGAGCCATGAACTACGCATATGTTTATCAATCATTTTGAAAGTCAATTAAAACGTAAAACTGCTGCAGTGACGATGACGTATATCATGTGAGACGAGAGATTCACTGAGCAGTTTCACACAAAATGAAGTGGTAATACAAAAAAAAACAAAGACGTGGAGTGACTTTCTTGACTTGCAAAATGATCTTTTAAACTGACAAACATCATGGCCCTCATTTATCAATCTTGCGTGAAAACGGGCGCAGATCTGAGCGCACAATTGGTCTTATGACAGTACCCACGTGTGATTTATGAAACATTCGTATCTGTCCAATCTCGACACAGAGATCGGCATCCTGACATCCGAGATGGAGCAAAATAAAGATGTGCTTTTTGTCTTAAGAGTGGAATAAAAGGGCCCCATAAAAACGCTGTATGTAAAAGAATAACAGAGGCAGTCAACCCGAAGCAGCACTCCACTGTGACCCGCGTGCGTGTGTGCGCACTGCTTATCCTGCGCTCCTGCTCTGTAGCGGGGTTTGCCAGCGGGGTTATTAGGTATTCCGTTAGAGGATAACCTTTGTCGTCTAGAAGAACCATACGAAAATGTTTATCACCTGATACCTTGTTTGATTTAATGCAATTTATCGAGGGTAGCCACTAACAGAGGAGATGCGCGCCAACACATTCATTCACTCATTCATATTCAACCGCTTGTCCCTGTCTGGGTCGCGGGGGGCTGGAGCTGAGCTGTTTTGAAATATAAAAGAAACGCGTTATATTTGAGCCTTTAAATCAGCACTCAAGAAGAAAAAATACCCAAATTTTCACGATAAAGAGCGAAAAACATCCATTGTAAATACATTTGCACACTTTTTATTACACTTCAATTTTGTACAAACACATGTCACATAAACATAGCACTAAAAACAAAAAAACATGAGAACTAAAGAACCAAAGTGAACAACAGAAGAGGAGTACACATTTCATTTCAGAGAGGAAAATTCATTGAACCATCAAGCAGCACAGTAAACCGGCGCTTTGTGTTCAGAACAGTAACTGTTTACAGGCGTCTTATAACTAACAATCATCTCCGTTCTGTTCAGGAGCTCATGAAACAAAGATGAACATTGTCTGAAGACGTTTTTCATATAAAAACAACAACAACAACAACAGTTTAAACGACAGCGTATCATTGAAGCAACATGACGACGTGTGATCGAAGAGTTTCATTTCAAAAGTGACACAAAACCATTTTAAACATGTTCATTAATACAAATTTAGATAAAACACTTTAATACCTAAAGTAACAGTGTCCCCAGGGTATTAGGAGCAGATGTCCAATGAATGATGCAGGTTATTAGATACAGATATTTCTGAATTTAAACTGCCAGTAACGGATATTTGGTACTGTGTGTTTAAAACTGTGCAGCTGTTTTAACTCAGTGTGGCTGATTAATTCGCTGCTCAGGTAGAATTTGGGTGGAGATGCTGGGAATTACATTTATTCGAATGTATCTAAGCACAGTTTGAATAACCAATTTACGTAAGTTATTATTGTATTAAAATGCAAATGTTTCACTTTAGGGGGGCGATATGAGGATATACTGCATATACTGTCAAATCCTTTTTCTATCGTTTCTGTTGCAAGGTCAAAAAAAAACAGAGACCAAACTGAGTTACGGAAATATTTACATCCTATAAAATAACTTGTAAATACTTGTTAGTTGCAGCTTTATGTTCTGTACACTCTTGAACACAAATAGTTGAGAAAAAGGTCTGATTAGAGGTGGTTAAATAAGTGAAGACACCTGTGAGGGTACAGTTGCAAATAACTCATTATTGATTAATCTGCAGATTATTTTCTAGATTCATCGATTAGTTGTTTGGTCTATAAAATGTCAGAAAGCAGAGAAAAATGTCCAAGGTGATGTCTTTAAATATATTCATCCTCAAAGCGATTTCAGTCAAAAGCAACTGGACTTGGGTATTTGTCTAGGAAGACGTTTCACCTCTCAACCAAGAGGCTTCACCAGTCCCAGCCTGGTCAGATGTGTACATGAACTGATGAAGCCTCTTGGATGAGAGGTGAAACGTCTTCCTAGACAAATAACCAAGTCCAGTTGCTTTTGACTGAAATTGCTTTGAGGATAGCGATGACCTGGACGAATGAGAACATTCACAGGCTTAAATATATTCAGTTTAATATGATATGAATCAGAGAAAATCAGGATATCTCCATATTTTGAAAGCTGAAAACAGGAACTGCCATTAGCATGAAAAATTACTTGAGCCGTTAATCAATTATCAAAAAGAGTTGCTGATTATCTTTTCTGATTATATTCCTCCTTCTCCTTCCTCATAAAAATAAAAACAAACTGATAATGTCTTAGTGTCCTTAATAACAGATTAGTTGTGTCATTACTGAGAAGGAAACTTCCCTTGAACTCTGACCTCTTCGTAAATCCCCAAACTTTAGGTTAAATAAGTCACGGTTTGGAGAAACACAAACTTACACTGAACTGAAATAAAGTCTTGGTATTTTGAAATGAAACTCTTCAGCAGTGTTTCTGACGTCATGTTGCATTAATAATGAAAGACTGTATACAAGCAGCACCGAATGAAATCACTACACGACAACACAAAAGCAAAGAGGAATACGTTTACACGCCCACGCGACGCTGTGACGCCGCTCCCTGCACGTTCAACTCTTTGGCATTTTCACAAAATCACACATTCATAATTAATTTCCAAACTGCGAGGCTGCACGGCGTGGAATGGTCCTGTGACGTATTATATGAAAATATGGGTTTAAAAATAAGATATTCTCTGTATCAACTGAACAAATGTCACGACCGATGAAGGAAAATACCAGGAAACTAAAGCTCTTTGGAGTGAATGGAATGAATCCTGTATCACTTGAGTTTCAGGTGATTTTATTTATGGATATGTGGAATTATGTAAACGCCACTAATGATGCCTCAAATCTAAAACTCTAAACCATGATGAACTTTAACTGATTAATGACTGTGTGGGCTTTACTATGATACTGTTACTGGTTATACTGGGAGTCACTGGGATTCATTGTGACGTTTTAAAAGGACGAGAAGGAAGGAAGTCATGACGGAGAACGCGACGCACACTCTGTTTAACGCGTCTTTGTTTTCGTTTCTTCAGCTACAAGCGGAACGTATGTCAGAGT
This sequence comes from Echiichthys vipera, assembly GCF_963691815.1. Lineage (NCBI taxonomy): Eukaryota > Metazoa > Chordata > Actinopteri > Perciformes > Trachinidae > Echiichthys > Echiichthys vipera. The sequence continues at coordinate 6,989,265 of NC_139833.1, forward strand.
TTGTTCACCTCTCATCATCACCTGGAGTCAGATCATTTTTCTGGATTTGGTGGAGAGCAAACGAACATTCAAGTGTTTGCTAGCAGTGTTAGCTGTAACAGTGTGATCAGCTGATTAAGGTTATCAAAAGCTATCAATACTTTTTCCAATACCATGTTTAAAAACGATACAATCTCTTTGATAGTACTGAAAGAAAAAAAACTACAATCAGATTTTCAATCACATCATTACAAATTTGTTAATTTGCGCAGGTTGTTCGTAAAAAGAATTAAAAGATGATCCTATTTTGTGTGACTAGGACTTATTTCTCAAATCGAAAAGAGGATTCAGGGCTCCAGACTAACTTTGTTCACTAGGACATGATGGCCCCAAACTAAACATTGTAGGGGCGCAAACAGATATTTTAGGGGCACACACCGTAAATCAACATGCTAACCAAATATCCACATTTCTACACATTTTAACTGTATTACTAATAAATACTTTGATAATAGATGCAGAATTACAATGTGCTGTTTCAAATTCATTGTCACATTTTTATTGTGCACTCTTGAAGATGCAACATAGAGCAGCACCATCGCTGTCAGGACACTACAATATTAAAAAAATATACCATACATTCAGACTAAGGGGTGTGACGAGACCCTCAGCTCACGAGACGACACGATACACGATATTGAGTCCACGAGAACGAGACGAGGAGCCGAATTGGTCGCAGTCTGGAGCCCTGGTATTGTTTTTTGTTTTATACTAGTGTTGTATCAAAGTCTAAATTCTGGTATATTCACAACCTTACAGCTGATACATAGCAGGTCTGTGTTTCTGTGAGTTTGTTTCTAGGTCTTTTCTGCCACCGTGTGGTGCAAAAAGAAAATTACAAAATGCTGCTTTAAACTCCCTAAAATTAACTCAAATCTCGTCTGAGCTGGCGTCCTCCTTCCCTTCCGTCTCTGATATCTATTTTGAGAGGAATCTGTCGCTACACCCGAGAGCGTAGCGCCAACTGAGACGATAGACCGGTTTAAAGAAATACTCACAAGCCTGAACGTTTTTTCCCTCTATCCCAGATAGATAATTCATGCAGCCAGACCCAAAGTTTATGGGTTATTAAAAAGCTTACGTCACTAAAAAGACTGAACTGAACTCTTTTGGCCAAAACCTTGAAGTGAAATCATCACAGAACAGCACCCTGAAAGTTAATCTAGGCGTCTGTAACTGTTTAAAAGAACAAGAAGAAAAGAACAATTCTGTATTTTTCTTCCTGTCATCAAACCCCCTGAAAACATCTTTATTCATTTCTAATAAATAATGATGGGCTAATAATCAGCAAATAATTCCAAAACGATGATAGTTGAGATTAGGAAGGCGCGGTGATCACTCACTGACCTCAACACACTGCAACATGACTAAATGGATGTGTGTTTTGATGTGTTGCTGCTGCGAATGCTGCAAAGGTTATCGGTGCAATTCTGCAGGGTTTTTTTTGTATTTGTAGCAAATCAATAAAAATGCAACAACGATGCAGAGAAGCTTCCCACAGCCTTCTCTGATTAACGAGCAATCACGCTGAGACAATCTCTTCCCTGCCTTTACCATCAAGACGAAACAACACAAACAAAGTAGATAAAAGTAGCTGCTCTAAGTACAGAAAATATGTATGTGCACTCTAATATATAATCCTCCAAACCTCTCAAGTAAAAGTTTCTTTTTTCTAAAGTCTCGCTATACAAAAAAAAATAAACATCTAATAAAAAATACACTCTTAAAAGTTCCAGGGTGGACCGGCGTTAAGGATAAACTAAAATCAGAACTACAGTCAACCCGCGACAGATCTGGAGTCAGCTGTCACACAGCAAAGGAACAAGTGGGCCGGGGGGGGAGAGGGTGGAGGGGACTGACCAGCGGAGAGTTCAGTCGTCATCACTGTCGCTGCCCGACTCGCTGAGCTGAAGGTCGTTTCCTGTGAAGACAAACGGGTTAGAACAATAAATAAATAGTCTTTATGTGAAATAACTACACTACTGCTTCCTGTAGTCCTGTGTGAATTGAAGTATTTTCTCATTCCATTAGTGCAAAATAAACATAACGTGCAGAGATCAGAACGTACAGCAGCGTCCAAATGACAAAGATCAGTTCCGCCGCTGTTTTTCTTTCCTCTATAAATGACATTTTTATATCGTTTTGACTTATTGGATATCGTGGGATAACAAACCACACGAAACGCCTAAAATCGCACCAGGCAGCGGCGAAGTGCGACCTGCAGCGAGCTTCCATACGATGTCTATGAAGATCTGCGGTGCGGTGTGACGCGATAATGTCTGCAGCCGACCAGTGACAGAGTCCTGTGACTCTTGTGACACGCTGAGCGATGTTTACAACAAATTTCTTCCCGTTTGAAAAAAAAATTGAACACCCCTCTTGGACAAAAAGAAAAATGTCATAATATGCCGTTTTTCTGTGTTCATGTCAAATCAACAGCAGTTCAGGCCAATCGGCTTCCTGTTAGAAGCTACTGGCAGCTACGGCTGTGGTTTAGGTGTGTGTGTGACGACTTCACAGAAGGTGTTTCTCTTAGGCGAGATGAGTTTCCTGCTGTAATTAGTCAAATACTGTCTCAGAGACGTTGTGATCACGACGTCCATCTCCAGCCTAAACACTGATGAGTATTTAACTCATACATGTCCTTCTCTCTTCCTTTAAAGCATGTATTAATTCCTTCTCATAATGGAGATGCTTTTCCTTATTTCCTTGGCATAAACTGTATATATATAAAATGTTACAGTGTCGGATGTTCATATTAAATGTGGCCAAAGCTTCAAATAATAAGGTAAACGTATGTAAAAGTCGTCCCTGTGAGTGAAAACCGCAGAACGCTCTGTTGGTGACGTCACTATGTGCTGGATTTCTTTATATGGTCATCTGCTCTAGACACAGTACATTAGACTGCTACATGTGGCTACATGCTAACATCAGAGGAAGCTGTAGGCCTACAACGATACTCACGGAGTGTGTTCATGAGCTGGTTGTTGCCCTGCTGCCTGTCGGCTCCTCCGTTGGTCACAGGGTGGCGGTTAGGGGAGGTCTGGCTGAGCGGTCGGGGGGCGTCGTGCTCACCGTCGCTGCTGCTGTCGTCGGCACTCCCCGAGGCGCTGGCCGAGTCAGAGGAGCTTCCGCTGCTGCTCATCTGCTCGATCACCTCCACCTCTGCTCGCAGCTCTGCAGGGTTCACATTGAGATGCTTTTTTTTCTGCCGCCCACCCAAATATTTGTTAAAGCACATCATATGTGTCATATAAAATAAGGTTATTTTAACCCTCCCCCTATTTAGCAGATCATTTAATGACAATATAGTCAACACACACAGAGTCAAATTCAAGCACTTTTTAAGCATCTTAAGGTACCAAAACCAAAAGTTTCCAGACCCTCAAAGCCTTTATCATCTAAATTGTTACAATAAATGTAATTGCGAAAAATAACATTTATAGAATTCCTTTATACACACAGCAGTGAATGTATACTGACACTTTAACTTTCATCATGATTAGTAAATGCTGTCGTTTTAATGGCTGGCTAATAAAAAAAGATATCTTATTAGCCAGCCATTAAAACGACAGCCTGGCATGTTACTATAGCGATAACAAAATCCACCTGTTCTCTAGCAGCTAATGAGCAGGTACAATAAGAAGCTAGCTTCCTTCAATATGCATGCATGCAGAGCATCCGAGGTCAGACGACACACATGTACACACACCTCCTCACCGCGCTCCATGTCTGGTGTGAGATGCCAGAAAATGACAAGCGAATATGACAACGGGATTGTCTCAAATCATCAGATTTTTCAAGAAGTGTATATTTGAATTCAAGCATATTCTTATCCTTGAAAAAATAAGGACTTTGTACGAACCCTGTAATAATATCTTTATAGGAGAAATAATAGTTGTTACCTGATGTCATATATTTTAGTTCTATGTGTTATTATCACGCGGGTCTGTGTGTGACCTCCTCACCTCTCTTGATGTCATCGAGCTGAGGCTCCGGGGAGGGGTTATCCTTGGGAGGAGACGGGGAGGTCTTGACCCCGGCCCCCGGTTTGGTGGGGGCCCGGAACTGAGCACTGGGCTGGCTGGACCGAACCGACTGCTGCTCGATGCGAGCCTGGATCTTACTGCTGCCCTCTGCCCTGAAACACACACACAAGCACATGGAGCTACTGTTAGTTTATGATCTTCAGCGGTTCTTCTTCATCTAACTGGATATTAACTGCATTTTAAAGTAGTTTCTCCAAAATTCAAGCACTTTTACAAAACCTTGCAAACACAATATTATAATTCAAGCATTTTCACGGATTTCAAGCACCTGTAGGAACCCTGATCTGGTGAATATAGTGTAGTTATAATGAACGTCCAAAAGAGGTTTCCAAAGAAAATGAATAGAAAAGTACTGAAAGGTTGTGAATGAAACTACATACTGTACACCGCATGTTTTAATTCCCTGTGAGGAATATCATTGAGTGTCTCAGACCCTTGACCCCTCACCTGGTTTTCTTGACCTGAATGCTGCTGCTCAGCTTCTCCAGGACAAATTCCCCGGTGTCGTGGTTGATGATGAGCACGCAGTCCTTCTGGTACGGCCGCTTGTTTCCTTTGAATACCGTCATGGGAGGCGTGGAGCCCTGGAGGAACAATTATCTAAATATGGCTTGTCTGCTTTACCAGACCTTATCATACAAACTGAAATAACTCTATATCAGAGTGATTATTGGAAGTGAACACGCACTCGGTTGCCAAACAATCACAAAACAATGACATTCACTTTTTACATTTGCTCGTTGTTTGGTGACGGATGTTACATACACACACATACAGTAGCTGAAATTCACTTCCGTAAATTAAAAGGGTTTGTGAAATAGTTTAAGTGTCTGGTGGTGAATTTCTTACTGGAATGTGAGGTAACGTGATGGTAACTTCCTCTCCTTTCCCAACTTGTAACTCTCCCTCGCAGCTTGTGTCGATAGATGCTGGTTTGAAGTCATCTGAAACAAAGAGACATTGTGTGGATGTAAATGGTAAATAGTCCCCCGGCACAAATGCAGGCAATTCAAAAGAACCGGAAACTAAGGATAGCCTTGCCACACATATTTGAAGTTTCTGGATCCTGGATCAGAGTATTTTTTAAGATTCTGGTGGTCTGATTTATTCTACTGTCAGGAGAACAAAGAATATAAAAACATGCTGACATTACTTGTATTACACTGTTGGTGGATTATTAATTGTTGTGTTAAAAGTTATAACTGTCAGTAAGAAGGGTATGCCGTTAACAGGGGTCCCCTCTCACAGCTCACCAATTGTAGTGAACAACAGTAGATATTTTACAGCCTATAGACGACTTACAGCAATTGTTTACGCTTTGTAAAAATCATATAAAGGAAATTAAAACCGGTTCAGTATACTGCCCAGCACTAAGTGTAACTTTAAAGATGTCAGACTGTGTATGTCATGTAACTGATGATGGGGTTTTAAGGCTGATATTGACCTCTGAAAGTTATAAATCTGATAATGATGAAAAATGAACTGATGGACAAACGGTGTAATTATAATAATAACAATATTTTTATTTGATATAGCATATTTTAGGGACAAAGTCACAAAGTGCTTCACATAATACTATTGTTCATATAGGACCCAAACAGTAAAATGAGCAAGCAAAAAATAAATACCAATGGAAATTCAATTATAAAGACTTAAAAACACAAAATTACAAACATGAGACAAAAGCCAGCCCATTATAGCACTGTTTCTCATCAACATAAGTCAACATTGGGGTGCAATGCCATTGTAATCCTGTTTCACCGCACAATATTGTATATGATTGCACGATTTTATCACACCTGTTTGCCAATTTGGATGTTTGTGTATGTGTGCATGAAGGATTGTGGGTGTGTGAGCGGTGAGGCACTATGGTTGCTATGGGTTACCTGCACAGGTGGGCATGGTTAGTTAATCAGTCACACAAAGGTTAGATATGGGAGACACGGCACAGCAGTTGCAGGGAATCAGGATCTGGGAAGCCACACAGTTTTTCAACTGTGTCTGTTTGTGAGTGATCACTGAATGAGTTTTGTATCAATGTCTTAGTATTTTTTGTATGAGCTCTTTTTAAGCGATTTTTTTTAAAGATATAAAGTTAATAAATCGTCAAACTCAATCCCAATGGAGGACCTCATTTTTAACACACCATCATGAGTTGGAAACTACTTCAGATTCCCCCAAGTGGCCTTTTTGTAGTTGGACTACCACTACCTACACATACACAGGCTTTCACTACATTAAGAAGTTTTATTTTTTGTGTGCAGCAATCCCTTATTTTGCCTTAAGAACAAAACAAACTTTTCGAATTTAAAAACAAATACTAGTCCATATTCATGCATATTTTCTGTGATTTTTCAGACATGTACATGACCTCAATCCAGCAACTTTTAAACAAGTTTAGGCGGTTATGACATCATAAATGTCAGGGAACAACATATTTGTGTCCATAGCCTGCAGCAGTGAACTTTCAGCACTTTCTATTCCTTCTCTTATGTATTAATATTATGAAAATAAATGTTGATAATAATTAGTAGCACGCCCATTTATCCATTACTTGAGAATTGTCTAAAATATACATATATATTCTTTCTTTCTATGCAAATTTCTTCTTTATCTGAGTTAATGTAATTAACTGGTTATGTAAGAGACATCACACCAACACCACACAAAGCTCATTTAAGATGTATCATTGTTATTATTATTTATTAATGTGTTTCACTCACATCTGATAGTGTGAAATGAAGATTTGGGCCTCTTCTCAAAGCTTTCTCCGAGCTTCAACACATGCTCCTCTTTGTCCAGCAGCGGGTTCGTGCTTCCGTTCATGTCTCCGTTTGTTCACTAAATGTTTAAAAAGTCACATTTACGTTTGAAAAAAATACCGAACTGTGTGTGGTGACTTCAGGGAGATTAGAAGAAGAAGAAGCCAACTGCAAGACAAAAGTTAGCCCACAGTTAGCTACCAGTTAGCAAAACATCCCTTACGTCACTCGGTCACTCCTCTTCCGGGTTTGGTCCGACTGTCAAATATCACCGGGCACTCGTACGCTCTCTTTTCTTTGTAAATGTTTTTTTTTTTTACAAAAAAATAACAACAAATAAACAGTCGTCAGTACATAAACATATAATAATCAAGAGCAGAGCCAGGGAGAGTTTCAAATACATAAATTAAACCTGGAGCATATCTGTGAGGTTTTAGTAGCTTTCTTATTTTTGGAGTCAAAGATGATGTGCTGTTCAGTTTCCATACCAAAGCAATAAAAAACGGTTAAAAGTTACTAAATTTGGCTTTGTGAATATAATATTTCCCTAATATGACCAACAAATCAATTAGGTACATTTCCTTCTGTTTTGTACTTTTGTTGTCATGGAAACAAAACAGTACATCATAATATAGATGTGCCTGAAGAAAATCAGTCTATAAATGAATAATATGAAACAATGACAAAGTCTCTCGCCCTTCAAGTTACAATCCTGCGTTCTTTTAAAACGCTTAAAGCACCTTTGTTGAAATGTCAACCCCTGTGATTATTATATTTTTATTTGCGTTTCCCCCCGACCCCTTTTTTATGTACGTTTTAACTTAGTCTTTTTACGTTTTAATTTATGTTGTATCTGCATTTATAAATAAGTTGTTGGTATTATTACTCTGGAACATGTAAGAAAATAAATGTTTATGTCTACTCTTTTAAATAAAAACAAAAAATAAAATAAAAATTTAAAAGGACGCCACATTCACCATGGCAACAAGACAGGAACTAGAGTACGTCCCTGTACGTCGCTCACAGCCCCGCCCATTCTTAATGTGTTCTCAACCAACCAACAAGCGATCCCAAACCGTTTATCCCGCCCACCTGCTCAGAGCTGATTGGCTGATCCAGTAAAGGGGCATTGTTTGAATTTCAGTTGGACGTTGTTGTAGTTGTGTGTGTAGAAGAAAACTGCTGCCCGTCGCTTTTCGGACACGTTTCCAGTATTTTAAACAGTAAGTTAATGGTCTTCTTGACTTAAAATGTGATTTTAGTCATTTAGTGTCAACACATCTCGGTTTTAACGAGAGTACAGACACTTCACACTGACTTGTTGAATTGTAAACTGTTGGTAGTTGGTGCTTTCAGGTCAGTCATTCCTCTTACGCTGCTTTAGAAAACGGGGCAACGTTAAGACCCTCGCCACACGATCGAAAACGACCTTTTTCCCCCTCTGTTCTTTAAAAGTTTTCCGTCCACACGGACTCGGGTTAAGAAATACATGCGTCCACTCGAAACCAGCTGAAAACGCTGTAATACACATGTCGGGCCTGGGTGTGGCGCTGTAACTGCCACAGAAATACACCAACAGGGAGTAGAGACGGGGAAACGCTGTTGTGTTGAATCATAATACAAACACCGGATAGTTTGTCGCCAAATCTGGAGACTTCCCAAATACTTATCCACCCTAGAGAGAAATCCGTCCACTGTCTCTGGTGTTATTTGAGACTTTTGTGGTGTTTTGGACTCTGATGCACCGATCACTCTGCAGTTAGTGTCCTCAACGAGCAGAGGGTGCTGCTGTGAGCCCTTCCCCATCCCAAAGCACTCACAAGGCACTGTGTCGCTACTTTTTGCGACCTTCCCTACAACTTTATTCATAAAAAGCTACTAGCGACCAATTTATGGTCTTATTCAGACCATCATGGAAAAGGGAGAAATATATGGTCGGCCCTAATTCACGTTAAATACTTACAATATGTAAACATGACATTTATTTATGACAATTGCTTTTTTTTTTTTACGTAGGTGACGTCTCACGTCACACAGCACACAGCCTAATGCTTCATCAGGCATTGAATCTGATTTAATAAAGGAAGCAACAGGTTTGTTATATAGTCCTGTAATCCGATAGTTCATAAGTCAGTTAAGTCAATATCGGTCGATACTGACTAGTGATGGACCGATACATTGGCCAGCCGATATAATCGGCTTATATTTGTGTTTTTTAGGTGTATTGGTATCGGCTGATGCAGGCTGTTGCGTTAGCAGATCGTTTTTTTTCCCGGCATTACTTAAAGACAGGGGTCCACAGGCAGCTCCATGTTGCTGGAGACGCCTTTTTTAAGTTCAATAAATGTTCCTTTTTTTAAATTGAGACTGGTAGTATTGATGTCATTTGAGGGAGCAAAAGTAGCATCTGCTCCAAATATCGGCACAAGACAATCGAAAGAAAATCTGTATAAGCATTGGCCCTAAAAAATCCATATCCGACGATCCCTAATACTGACAGCATGCCCATATTAACATGCATCCCCACTAGGAACTGTGTGTGATAGAGGCTTAGTACTCTACTGTTTTTGGGGAGAGGGAAGACCACTTTACACACTGAGATTTGACCAAATCTACTTTAAATCATTGGTAGACTTTGTGTATTTTTAAGGAATAACCAATGAATGAAATAAAGTATTTTATAAAGAGATGCATTGAAGGTTTGTTTTCTGATTGATAAAATAAGTAATATTCTCAATCTTTTCCAGTCAGACCTTGGCTGCCGTGTTCCCCTCTCTTGGTTCTGACCTGTGTGTTGGAGGCGATGCGTCACGACGAGTCAACCAGCAGCAGACGGAAGGGCAAAACCCCTCAGCGCCGCCCGCCACCGGCCCCAGGGACCTCTGGTTCAGCACCCTCGTCCCCAAGACTGAGTGGAGCTTCACGTAAGAGAGAACTAGTGATTATGCTGCAGTCACAGAAAAAAAATCCCTGCTTTTATCAAAATTCAAAGGATCAAAAAGAGTAAAACAAACAAACAAATCAGGTCACTCAGATAAACTAGTATTAGTTAGGGTCCTTGATCCATTATGTAAGTCTATATGTCCTGCAATCACAATAAACACCCTGTATCTGTTTTTCAGAGCTGCCCGCAAAGAAGAGACGGTATCGACCAGGGACCAGGGCTTTAATGGAGATCCGGAAATACCAGAAGAGCACTGAACTTCTTTTCAGGAAGGCACCCTTCTCTCGACTGGTGAGATAGCTGTACCAAGTTTCTCTGAATGAGAGTGAGACTCTGTAAGGTTTTCTGGGTTACCCCAAAGGTTCCTGTTGCCCTGAGGATTAAGTATTGGTTTCTTGTCTTGTTTTAGGTACGTGAGGTGTGCCAGGGTTTTTCCCACGGAGCTCTCAAATGGCAGGTCACAGCTCTTACGGCCCTGCAGGAGGTAAGCAGATGCCTCTGTATGCAAACTAGCACGCTGCCGTTCTTCGTAGTACGTAGATAATTAATTCACACATAAGGTGTCCGATCATTTTTATTCATTCATGATACACTGTTCCATCATGCACCAATTTCAAAGAATAAATTATACACATATTAGAGATGGACGTAGCTACTGTGACATCACCCCCTGATTTGTGGACTACTGCATTGAAGCCAAGGCCATTGAAAAGAGCCTGAGTCACCAAAAGAAAACACATTGAAGATGGCGCTAGTAAACAAGAGATGGTTTCTGCTCAGGTGCTCTTAAGTTGCATGTTGCACTCAGTCCGACAACTTCTTGGGAACACTGGATGGCGGCTATATACGCATCGTATTTATTTTTCACATATAAAACTATGTGTCAATTCCCAATTATATGATGCAATATGGCGCCAGGACTTCTCCTCTTTTGACCCTCCTTTTTTTGAAACCTTGATATTGGCATTTTGGCCTTCGCCATCGGTGTGGAAGGTTATATTACGCAATTGCAGTCTTCTGAGCGCCAAATTGTGCACCTCTGAGTTTTTTTCAAACAATGTAGAATGACTCGCACAGACCTTGTTGCAATCATTGGCTAGCTACAAACTTAAATTTCAGTTTTTTTCCCTCCTCTTCCTTACAGATTTCAGAGGCGTTTCTTGTATTGTTGTTCTCTGACGCAAACCTCTGTGCCATCCACGCCAAGCGGGTCACGCTGTTCCCACGTGATATTCAACTCGCCAGGAGGATCCGCGGAGTTGAAACCATGTAAAAAGAATCCAATCATAGTGGGTTCCTTCCAGTTCAGTCTGTTCTGATAATATGTCACTGCCTTTTAGGAGTCACTGCCTTTTATCAAGTTCAAATTCAGGGTTGGCAATGATTAGTCAAGTTCCTGTATGTTCATACTTTAAATAATAGATCTGCTGCGTTGGTATGATGCCAGTGTTGTGTTGATTTTTAAACTGATATTGATATTATTAATGTGTACATATTATATCCCCATAAAGGGCAAGATTTTGTACTGTTGCGTAACTCATTTCTGATACGATTCTATGATGATGACTTAAATGCTGTTATGAGTACGTTTTTTTTAAGTACTTAACAGTAACTAGGTGATAAAATGAAGTTTTTTATTCATTCTCTGTATGTATTTGTTCATGTTTTGCAAACTAGGTAACCTGAGCCGGGCCATACAACAATCATCAATCAATCACATCCATACAGGGTTTATATGTTACCAGTGAGGCTGCAAATCAGTTCTTTTTATTATCCATTAATCTGGCGATCTTTTTCTCGACTCATGCGTTAGTTGTTTGGTTCATAAAGTGCGTGAAAATTGTGAAAAATGACTGCTCAGTGTTTTCCAAAGCCCAATACGAATCCCTCAAATGTCTTGTTTTGTACTCAACTCAAATAAATTCTGTTTAAACTTTGATTCAGTTTTAAACTTTGTTTTTTATTGGTCCCTGGGGCGGCAGAAGAAGATTTATTGTATTTAAGTATTTGCCCTGGCGCTTGGTGCATATAATAAACATTTAGAGTAATATAAATAAAAGCAATATCCTGCAACAGTCAGGAACACAAATATAGAATAGAAATATTACAAAAAAACAAGTAGGAGATAAAATAACAAATATATTGTAACAAAGATCTGTTTTCACCTGCACTCTGAGATGGTTAAATCTTGTTTCTATTTTAATCTTGCTTTATTTCCACAAAATATATACATTAGTCTTATTAGTCTTTAGGGTTGTATGTGTAGATTAAAGAGACATATTACTGAAATACATTTGAATATTTTTGAAGATGATGCAGGGGGCATTCAGGAGAGACAAAGCCGGGAAGAAGAGTGTTTTCTAAAAGCAGGTCAGGATCTTATGATGCGTGTGGGGTTTTCTTAAAGGCATCTTGAAATAAATGGGAGAGTTTAGAATCAGTCACCCGGTAATGACATTGGATTATCTGAGTGATAATCTGTTTCATTTTGGTAGATGTTTGATCAGAATGGATTTTATTACGATTGCAACCAGCTGCTTATAGCAGGTTAGTGTTTGGGTGCACACAATAAACACACTAAAAACCAAACAGAAAGCCAACTACTGTATCTGAACATAAATATATAATTTGAAAAATATACTGTTTTATTTTTTTCATATGATTATGAAAAAAGGGATGCTGTTCAAAGATACTGTTAAAAAAGTTAAAATAATATAGTAATAATAAATACTAGCTCCTATATAGCGCTTATCAAAGTACTCAAAGACACTATACACCTTTACAAAAATGTAAACATAAATATTCTAAATGTGCTCAAGTTTATTTCCTGTTGCAGTGTATGTGAATGACATCAGCTGACAGGAAGTTACAAGGTCCAAGGCTGTTGCCTAGCAATGGACACACACACTTAGATACAGGTATATCATAGACTGTATTTATATATATGTATTATTTTTTTATTATTGTCATTTTCCAAGATGAATTCAAAATGGCAGAATGGCAGGAAATAGAGGTTAAACAAAAGTATTTAACAAATAAATAAATAAATAAATAGTATCCATTCGCATCACATTCCCGACAATGTAGCGAGTCCCGCCCAGTTACTCAAAGCTGATTGGCTGAGCCATGGAAGCGCATGGATGTACATCCACGGTCAAGGGGGCGTTGTTCGGTCGTTCGGCGGTTGGATTAGGATGTTGTCATATGAGGTGACTGCTTCAGGTGTCTAATTCTGGTTAGTTTCTAATATTTTATATAACTTAAATGTCGAGAATTTTGTTCAACTTTACCTGCATGTTTACAATTACTGTTTTACGTGAGTGAGGTTTAAAAGAGCGAGTTAAAATCACGTAAAATAGCACCTAAAAGTTAGTCTGACGCTGTAGCTAGATGGCGCTGAAGCTAGCTAGCTACAGTTTTAGCCATGTAGCTAAATCAATTTCATAAGAAAATTAAATCTTTTACAAATTGCACATCACTCATTCACACTTTCAAACATACCAGGGGGGCAACTGTAGGTGAAAATAAGCAAATATACATGTTTTATACATTCATTGTCAATTGCTTAAAATCCTTGAAAATGCTTAAATTTTAATGTGGTTTCAAGGTTTGAAAATGCTTAAATTTCGGATAAAGTGCTTGAAATTGTATTTGTATCGCATTTCTTTCATAATAAATAGCTATAGAATAGAATTTAATTTAATTTCTTATGTTTCTGGTCTTATGAAACACAATTTTAGTTGTTTATAGCATAATACCATCTCTTTTGTAGGAATAAAAAAAGGTGAATTATCATTTTTACGGTGTGTTCGTAGAACTATGTAATTTATCAAAGCCCTATGGTGCTGGAAAAGCTTGACATTGACCTTATAAAGTGCTTGAATTTGACCTTGGAACAGGTGTACAAACCCTGAATTAAGAAAAAAATTTTTTTTAAATCTATATATAAGGTACAATTTCCAATTGTATATTTGCATAAATACAGGCAACACATGCCCATACAGTTTTCATGTTTTGTTTTTTTAATTGGTACAAGGCTAAATAGTTTTTTTGCACTGTTGTTAAAATATACTGCGTGTGAAGCTTTTAAATCTATGTTGTTGAAGCTGAAACTAAAGTTCAGTCCCGGATGTGTTGACATCATTGATCACCCAGTATTTACATCTTTTTTATATGTTTTGTGTTTTATCTTTTACAGTCAGATATTTGTGGTTTTACCTTCTTGTGGTTCCGACCTGTGTGTTGGAGGTGATGTGCCCTGATTCATCAGCCAGGCGGCGGAAGAGCAGAACACCTCAACGCCGCCCCCCTCTGTGGGCCCCAGTGACCTGTGGTTCGACATCCTTGTCCGCAAGACTTAGTGGAGTTTCAAGTTAGCGACTGAAGAAGCAGAGCTGATACTTGAACTAGTGATTGTGTTGTACTCACAGAAAAATCTTAAGTTTTTTCAGTTATCCTGGCTGATCCTATCCTTGGGTTTCATGAAAGTAATGGCACATAAGTAGCTGTAAATATTTATTCCATGCAGCTAACCTGTAACAGAAACCAAATGTGTTTTTTTTTACAGTTATTCAGTGTGTACTTGTACTTATTTTTTAGTTCTATTGGCATGGAGGGACAAGTACATAAACAAGTAAAGCCAGGAATAAATATACATATATACGGATTTACACATTTTGCCGTACAAAATTCCAGTGAAGTCCTTTTTTTTTAAGTTTTGAAAACTAATTAAAAATGAAAACTACACACATTACAAGTTAATTGGCCCCCACCTGACATCATTTGTGGTGATTTTGATTACTTCAGAATATAGAATATAAACAAAGAAAGTGACTATTTCAAAAGGGTATCATGACTTTCTATAGGCAGTGTATATATATATATATATATATATACACTGTATATATATATATATATATATTTATATATATACAGTGTATTTATATATATTATTTTCTCATTAGACTGCTTTGAACTACTACATGTAGGGTAAATATTACCATTCAATTAAGTACTGTCATAATTAATAATAATGATTCATGTCATAGTATTACTGTTGTTTATGAGCACTTCTGTTCATATTACTGTCAGGGGTGTGATGAATATAGTTCTGCAGATGATCAGAAATGGCCGATAAAGTTGCAAAGGTGCATTCAATGAAATCAGCAACATGGGAAATATATAAAGGCACACATGTTTCTATAAATTCTAATTATTTTAAGTAATTTATTGCTTTTGCTTATAAGCCAGGATGCACAGACTTATCTGACTTTATATGTTTTCCTGGATTCCTTCATTCTGCTTTGGTGAAATAGTCCAAAAATAATCTAGTTATTTAATACTCCATAAGATATTTTTCTATTTTTTTTATCCCACCTGCACAGAACATTGAAGTAGAATATTTGTCAGGTGGTGTCCTTGTTCCTTTAGAGGAAAGCCTACCTGTCCTGCCATCACAATAAACACCCTGCATCTATTTTCCAGAGCACGACGGTGCATTTCTCTGTATGAGAGGGTGTCGACCAGGGACGAGGACCTTAATGGCGATCAGCATTTACGAGCAATGCACTGAATTTCTTCTAGACATGGAAACCTTCTGCGTCCTGGTGAGTCAGTGGCAGCAGGGCAGGGGCACAACCATCCGCATACATGTTCAATAGCCTGTAGCCTCTGCACAAACGTGCAGGGAGCGAAGCAGAAGAGACAGATGAAGTGAAGATAACATTGTTGTTTCCAGGTATAAACAGGCTCAAATTACTTAAAAGTTGCCCACAATGCATAGCGTTGTGATGTTAAAGCACAGGGGGATACCAGGGGAAGCCTGTTTTTCTGTCGCCTGTGAGACTGCAGCGTTGACTGATAAAATCTCAGCTCCTTGTCTTGGTTCAGGTTCAGGAGGTGTGCAGGAGTTTTCCTCATAGAACTCAACGATGGGAGGTCAAAGCTCTTCTGGCAATGCGGGAGGTAAGCAGTTGCCTCCACCATCAAGATAACATGCGGTCATTCTTCATTGTACCTGAAGATATTAACATATATTGTTCAAGATCATTATATTCATTTCTTCATACATTGTTTAATCATCATACACCCATTTCAAAGAATACAATCTTCACAATATACAGTAAATCTAATTGTTAACTCTCTGCACTTAAACCCGTATGTTTCCTTGTTCTCTAAAAGTGTAGTTAAGCTTTCAGGTTAACATGTTATTAAAGCAAAAATTATTATTAATTTTGTGTTGTGTTAGTATCTACCTGGAGAATGCAAGTTCAGAATTCACCCTACTTTGGGTTCTCTAACTACGTTGTTGGTGCTTTGGTTAATGTGTAGGGACTCTTCTCATGCTACTGCAGAGGTTTGGTGTTATTTTGAGCAGAATTAGTGGTTAAAAAAGACGTTTGAATGCCTTCACCATACTGCCCCGAGCTAATCAGTGTTAGCCACGTCCGGCTGTTAGCGACTCAAAAATAAACACACCAATGAGAACGTCTCCATGGCTTATATTACACTTTAACGTTACTATTGTCTCACATTGCCCTGTGTCAGCGCGCTGTGTTCATAACAGAGTTACAGCTTTAGTGTCTCGTTCTGCTTTTCAGAATCAGTGTTTGAAACCTGAAGTCTTTCCATACTTTACTTTATGTGTGGTATTTACCACACTTTGGATCACACGGATTGCATACCATCTGCTATTTCCTGCTTTCGTTTTGTTGCCTACTATGTTTTTAAGCTCCGAAGTCGTAGATCGTGAGCTGACGATTCTACAATAGGATGCCTGTTTGCGTTTGGGCTAATAAGCTGATTGCTTTAATTCAAAATCCACTGATGTTTTGTTTGTTATTTTTTCTCCCTAGATATCAGAGGCATACCTTGCGTTGTTAATATCAAATGCAAAATGTACGTGCCAAGCATATCAGGAGGGTTGTGCGGTTCATTTGGATCAAGCAGCTCCTGCGTGATATTCAGCTGGCCAGGAGGGTCCGCGGAGTGGACATCATGTTAAAACCACACCCTACGGAGTGGCTTCTTTCCACTTCAGTCTGTTCTGATGATGTTACTGCCTTTTATGAAAAGGTAATAAGTTCAAATTCAGGTTAAAAAAAAGAAAAAAATCACTGTCAAGCACCTGTATGTTCATACTTCACATACTGGATCTGTTGTGTTGTTGGTTTTGATACATTATTGGTGTGTGTATGTTGTGTCCCATACAAGTACACTTCTATTGTAAATAAACAGTAAGATTTTGTACAGATATGTTCCTAATTTCTGATACTGGTACCAGTTGATGCTGCCTAGGTAGTTTATTCATGTTCTTTTTACAGTTTGGGACGGAAACGAGTCAAACTGTACAATAAAAAAAAGTTCTACATTCATTCTCTGTTTGTATTCGCTCATATTTTACAAACTGTTTAATCTACTTGTTACCTGTTCTGCTGCAACAAACGATTATTTTCATTCTCATCAATCTGTCAACCATAACATATGTTCTTGAGATTTCTCGTAGAATTACGAATTTGTTCTCGTAATGTTACAAATTTTTGGGTTTAAATTAAGATTTTGCCTGTATTCTCATCACATTATGAGTTTATTCCCTAAATCTCATTTGTATTCAGTGCGTAACGAGCAAAGCGGTATTCGCTGAAAATGATGACATTTCTGTTCAGTTTATTGTGATAAATGAACTCATTATTCTACCAAAACTTTATTTACCAAAGTCGAAGTTTTTAAGAAAGAAACCAAGCTTTTCCTGACATATTTGCCAATGTTAAACTTTTTTTTTCCTCATATCTGAATGAACTCTTTTTGCTTTTGTTTTGGTAGTATTTTGTATTTGGTGACCCCATGACCTCCCCGGCTTGTTTTATTTTATGTATTAAAAACTTCATTGTCAACAATATTGTATTACAACATAAACATTAGCACAGGGAGGATTTTACAATGTGCACATACATATAGAGTTAACAGTTAAATTTCATAAGCTTGTTTGTGATTGTAAATGATTGACAGATGTCCAGAAGGTAGGGAAGCCTGTTTCCGCCACTGAAAGAAAAAATATTGCCATGGTAAATCCAAATTATGAGATAAAAAGTTGAAATTATGAGGTTAAAAAAATCCAAATTAAGAGATAAAAAGTCAAAATGATGAGCTAAAAAGTCAAAAATAATGAGATAAAAGTCATGATTATGAGATAAAAAAAATTCAAATTATATCATAATTATGATATTAAAGGTCAAAATTAAGAGATAAAAAGTCAAAGTAATGAGATAAAAAGTCATAATTGGTAGATAATAAGTAGAAATAATGAGATAAATTAGTCATTATTTCCCTTTGATCTCCTTTGCACTGTGCTATTTTAACCTGATTTGATCATTTTGTTTACTCACCATTTTTATTATTGTGTTGCACTGTTTTTAACAAATGTACGGTGTCCTTGAGTGCTTAGAAAGGCACCTATGAATAAAATGTATTATTATTATTATTATTAGATAAAACGTTATTGAAAAAACAAGCGGAACGGAAATTGTAGATGCAACACGGAAGGATTTAAATAACGGACAAGATGGACGCCGAATGTGGACAAACTCAACTCGGCGCAGTATTTTTTAACATTTCCAGTTAATTTTAGTGCCGTTAACTGTTATAAAACACCTGTATTCCTAAACTTTATTGAAATGTTTCTTTTCCCCTTAAATTAAAAGTTAGCGACGTTATCGGCACAAACCAGGAGACTTTTTGAAGCAGCATGGCGCTGTCGACAAGTGACAGTGTCCCCGGGGACGTTAAAGTGACGGGAGAGGGGTCCACAGAGACTCTGGTGTCCTCAGAGACTCTGTGGTCCACAGAGACTCTGGTGTCCACAGAGACTCTGGGGTCCAAAGAGACGCTGGGGTCCACAGAGACTCTGGGGTCCAAAGAGACGCTGGGGTCCACAGAGACTCTGGGGTCCAAAGAGACTCTGGGGTCCACAGAGACTCTGGGGTCCAAAGAGACGCTGGGGTCCACAGAGACTCTGGGGTCCACAGAGACTCTGGGGTCCAAAGAGACGCTGGGGTCCACAGAGACTCTGGGGTCCACAGAGACGCTGGGGTCCACAGAGACTCTGGGGTCCAAAGAGACGCTGGGGTCCACAGAGACTCTGGGGTCCACAGAGACGCTGGGGTCCACAGAGACTCTGGGGTCCAAAGAGACGCTGGGGTCCACAGAGACTCTGGGGTCCAAAGAGACGCTGGGGTCCACAGAGACTCTGGTGTCCACAGAGACTCTGGTGTCCGACTTCAAGCTGATGAAGCTGGAGAAAGAAGCGCAGAAAAACTGGGACCTGTTTTACAAAAGAAACACCACGAATTTCTTCAAGGACCGACACTGGACGACCCGAGAGTTTGAGGAGCTGAAGGCGTGCAGGCAGGTGAGGGAGAGCCGCTCCTCTGTAACCGCACCTGTAGTCCCCGTGCACCGTTTCACATCTGTAAATACATGCATGACGTCATTTTGCTGCTTTATATTTATGACTTTTACGAATTTTATGGGGAAAACTTAAAATTAGCATGATTTTATTTTTCATTGACCTGGCGCATCAGTGTTTCTTTGGTCAATTTGATCATTTTAATGATTTAGTCATTATTATTATTATTATCTATTTTACAATCCAAATATTTAGAAATGTTTGAAGTTGTTTTTTCTGCTGAGGTCAAATTGACCCTGTACAATTTGACCTGTTTTTATCTGTAAAAACATTTTGGCTCTAACGTGTCAGAACAGAATGAAACAAGATTTTTTTTAGTTTCGTTTTTTAATTTGGAACATGTGAAAGGAATAAAAAGTATAAACAAATATACTTATACTTATCACTAAATAGTGATAAAAAAATAAGAATAGTAACTAAATGTGATTAACTTTTTTTGCCAATAACAAAACAACATACAAAAAATTAACCAACAAAATATTGAAACAGTTGAACATGTCCAAAAGGGAGTAGTAATAAGAATAAACCTATTTAATACTACCCCTTCTCCATTCTCAAACATTATCACATTTTGCCTTTTTAAATCTATTTCATGGTATAACGTTTAGACATTTTTTTAGTCCATCTTTATAATCTGATTATGGCTTCCTTCCTTCTTCCTCTCTCACGTTATGAAAATCCCTTCTTTACACCTCTTTTTGAACTTAATCTTTTAGTTTTGAACATGCTTTAATCCAATGTTTATTATGTATGTTATATCTGTTCTGGAAACAAACGTCACAAGATAATGCTCCATTTGCATATTTAAACACAAAGATTATAATACAGAAAAAGAGTTGTGATGTCACCAATCAACAGCGTAAGTGTCATGGTGCCTTAAGTGAGTCGTTAGTTCTTTTGGGTTGAAATAGTCCTGACACATGGTTTTTCTTGTTCCAGGAGAACATCTTCATCCAAATCTCGTTTAAACAAAATACTATTTCTTGGAGACTTTGATTATCTGCAAAATTAAAAGCTTGATATGACATCAAATCTGACATTTTAAAAGTGTAAGTTTCTCCAGATAACTTTAGCTTATAGCTACTCCTTCAGTCAGCAATGTACATTAGGTCTACTACTTTAAATTTCTAACTCTAACACATACATACCTAGAACAAGTGTCCCATAAGGATTTTGATAGTAAACAGATATTTGTGGCCATGTCTCAGTTTTGTCTTTGTCCTGCTTGGTTTGCAGTTTGAGTCCCAGAGGCTGGTACTGCTGGAGGCCGGCTGCGGCGTTGGAAACTGCATCTTCCCTCTGCTGAAGGACGACCTCAACATCTTTGTTTATGCCTGTGACTTCTCACCGCGAGCTGTTGAATTTGTCAAAGTGAGAACTCTGTCTATCCGTCTGCATCTCTTTCTACAGACACACAGCGCTACATTCACTCAGAGCGACACATTTACACCTGTGTGACCGGAACATACTCAGTTTGATGACTTAATAATGACACAATAATAATAATAAAACTCTTAATCCTCATTCTTTTCACAGCAAAATCCTCTGTACTGCCCTGAGCGCTGCTGTGCCTTCCAGTGTGACTTAACTAAAGATGATCTGAGGGAAAATGTGCCGGAGGGCGGCGTGGACGTCGTCACTCTCATCTTCGTCCTGTCGGCGGTCCATCCTGACAAGATGAAGCTGGCTCTGCAGAACATCAGCAGGGTGAGAGCAGAGTCCTTTTGGGAAAAAATAGTTTAAATTGATCATTTCTCACTAATATTTGGAGTTTTTTCTCCCTAAAATACCTAATCAAATACATGCATGCCTAATATATACACACAGTTTTTTTTTAATGTGTCTGGTGGCAACTACCCATCCTGTTTTTTCGTAGCCCTAACGCAAGAAATTGGTATAATTTACCGTACATGTGGCTTTAAGGTGCTGAAGCCCGGAGGTGTCGTCCTGTTCAGGGACTACGGCCTCCACGACCACGCCATGCTCCGATTTAAAGCCGGCAGCAAACTTGGGGAGAACTTCTACGTTCGCCAAGACGGAACAAGGTCCTACTTTTTCTCTAAAGGTCAGTAAATGGCTTTTTATTTGTGTTTGTATCATTGAGACTGATAGATAGATGGATTGATAGATAGATAGATAGATAGATAGATACATTGATTGATTTCAGTTCTTGTCGGCCCTTCGCAAACAAAAGAGCCTGCAACTAGCAGTAAGCTAGTTTAATAGTGTAATGACCGATTACATTACGGTTCAACCTCTTATTTAATGTGAATTTTTGAAGCTGTTCATAGAGAAACTGCAACATCACAAATACAGAGAAGTTTCCAAAACAGTCGTCAGATCTTTTCTAGGTGTGAAGGCTCCATGCATGTTTCTTGACCTTTCATGGCGCCTCAGGAAACACATTAACCTTCCTTTTATAGTGTCCTCCTTCTGAAGTCTCAAGTCTTGCTCTTATCGTCTGCTTTCAGAGTTCCTGGCCGAGCTGGTTGCGGACACGGGCCTCCAATGCGTTGCTAATGACTACGTCCTGCGAGAGACGGTCAACAAAAAGGAGGGTCTTTGTGTTCCCAGAGTGTTCCTGCAGAGCAAATTCACCAAGCCCAGCCAATCACAGTGCTCCTAATGTCACGCCATGTGTGTGTTTGTCATCTTATAACTCTCTGAAAGTATGGAAAAACACAAGACTGTTGAAACTGGCAGAAACATTATGATCTTCTTTGGGAGGAGTGGCAGCCTAAAGGTCACTGAACGAGACTTGACTGCTGTTTCTGACTCCTTCAGACCTCCTCCCACTGGTCCACTCATGTCTTTCGCCAACAGATGAAGACGCTGCTTACGCTGGGACTTTTACAGGTGGTAATATGTGGAATGCGTGAACACTGAAGCACAAAAATGCCAACAGGAGCGGGACTGTTCTGCAAGGACATTAGCTGGATGAAGAGTGAATCTCAGTAAAGGTATTTTAAAACTCCATGTCATAGCCTTCATCACTTTGATCGGCCTGTAGAGAGAACACCAGGAGAACTTCTGTGAACCTTCAAGCTGTTTTCTCCTGTGAACAGACTGGTATTTTAATTTCCACCAGGATAAGTTTCTCTACCCCGTATGTTAAGTCAAAGGAATAATTGTGAATGAGGTGAGTACTTTGAATTTTGTGTGAATTAATTTAAATGTTTTTCACTTTCTTTGCCTGTCTAGATCCTCTATTGAAAATGTTTTTTTGCTAGGCAAATATTTATACATCTACAACATGGTTAGTTTTTCAAAATAAACTTATTGCAATTTTATTTTGTTGCCAAGTGTCTTAAAGTCTTGAAACAATTGTCATATCCGATCTCCCGCTCGTCCTCTACCTTGACAGAATTTGAACTAAAGAGAAAAATAACAGCCGTGCGCTTTTTTTAATCTATAAATATTTTGGCATTTATGTCTTTATGTGATAGTAAAAGGCCAGGTGTGAAGGATTTAGAGAGAATATAATAAGTTTGTTAAGAATAAGAATCGTTGTTTTCTTAACGTTAGAATGACCTGTTCATAACCACACCGCCGGTCCTCTTTCAAAGAGTCCACAGTGTTTCACCACCACGTTTCTTCAGTCGCCCAAAAAGGATCAAACAAACACTTCTTTCTCTAGATAGGAACATTCACGTATTTGCATCGCCACCAATGCTCTCTCAAGCTCACAGGACAAGTTTCAGTTGTTTGCAAGCTGCAACCTCACTGCTAAATGCTTCTAAATGCAAACTGAACCTTTAATTTTAGAAACGGACAGAAAACATGGGGGCGTTGTGGTTGTATGGTAAGCGTCTTTACCATTACACTACTAGGATGAACCCACGGTGTGCAGTTTTACATGATCCATAACAGACATATACACACTAAAATCAACAGCAACGTCACACCTGTCAGCTGATCATATTTCATTAATGTATTGGCAAAATCTTTGTTCATAAGAGACAAATGTGTTTACATGACGATGAAATGATCCCTGGATCTCTGGTTTGACGTGACACAAGTCGTCCAGAGGGGTGAGCTGTTGGCTTCAGCGTTGGCACAAACTCATCAGAGTCGTCACGTTCTAAATGTCCTGTTTTCAGTCTATCACTATCTGTGACTCATGGCTTGTATTCATATACTTCCTGTACAGTGTGTGGGCTCATAGCAGAGCCCGGAAATACAGTAACCATGCTTTTTTTGAATGTGGGCACAACACTGTTTACCTAATCTGGTCATTTATTTCAGAAATTAGGGACACACTTTATAGATGATTTTGTATTTTGATTATTTATTTGGTAACACGATATCGGTGCTAAACATTTGTTGCATTTCCTGTTTTGATTGTGGAATAACGATTAATTAAAAGATTAAAAAATAAAGTTTTAATAGCTTTTTTAAGTTTTTGTTTATGCTGGAATAAAGGTAAATTCATGATTCATTTATTTCTAGTGAATGAAAGTAAAAAATATGCAAATGTTGCCACAACTCTCCCTTAACTCCCATGTGAAGCAAATGATTTCACAATAATAATACTAAAGATTTATATTTTTGCCTTTTGAAACGCCAATAAGCAGCATTTCTGTGATCTGTAAATATTGCTTTAAAAAGGACTCTCAGGGTGAGGAGAGTCTGCTGACGGGAAAATGAGTTAGTCTCCTACTGGATCAAGCAGGCGAAGGTTATTGTAACTGTTACGATCTAATTCTTTAAAATGTAAGGCCTTTTATACATGGATGACAGTAGAAGTTGTTACTGTAGAAGGGACTTGTTTTCTTTTACTTTACCTTTTTAATATAGCATCTTTATAGCACAAGTGACCTTACCACTGTGGTGTAGATCGGTGGTGTAGGCAGACACGCTCTGACTGTGTCTTCCTGATCTGTGACTGTCTTGTCATCAGAAAAGAGAAAAATAATCATTTTTTTTATGTAAATGAAAAGTGTGTGACTGCATGACTTTAAAAACCTTATTTAATGTTTCACCAAGTGTGTTTTACATTTGTAAAACAACCCAACATGTACATTTTAAGGCAAAAGTTAATTTGTGAAAAGGTAAAAGTTATTTTCTTTTTGTTTATCTTTGCAATAGAAATGTAATGCAATATATCTGAACTACATTTTGTACAAATTTCTACAATATAATGCAATGTCTGATAAGTTGAGGATATCGTCCGGGAAAAATAATTTTATCTGAACCAAATATTGTGCCCATCCATCTTGTAGATGTTGGCATATTTCAGTGACGTTGTCTAAACATGTTTATTTTCTTAGAGCACCATGAATAAAAAATAGACTTGACTTTCCATCTCTAGAGCCATGCCGCGAGTAAAGATACAAAGTATTATTTAAATCTTACGTACAAAACTGCAAACTCCTCTCAGATCAGGCTCAAAATGTTTATCAAACTGAACTCTGTAGTTCAAACTTACTGTACCCAAACGTCCGTTTACACTGTTCAAAAACTCCTCACAATGAGTGTGTGTGTGTTTTTAATCTGACGCTGCTTCACACAGTTTCCTGTCCTGTGGTTTGACCCGTGCAGCCCTCCGCTGGTGTGATGTATGTAAAAACCAATGTATGTTGAAATAGAGTCACACCTGTAAGTTTATTCTTGGGTACGACAGAGCCAAGTAGGGCACAATCCCCCCGTTGTAATGGCTTTTCAACAGTTGCAATCAATGCTTTTTGTGTGCTGGATTAAAGGATTTTTGAAAAGAACAAAAAACAGGATGAATAGTTGTTGATTAACAAACAAAATTAACTCAATAACTGATAGCAATAAAATAAGGAAAGGCAAGTTTCTTTGTGTCGCACAATTCAACAACAAGGTAATTCAAAGTGCTTCACATAAAACATTAAAAGCATTTGGGGAAAAACACATAAAAGGTCATTTAAAACATAAAAGTACAGTTCCAGAAGTTACAGTGCAGTTTACTAAAAAGCAGCTGCAAATAGAAAAGTCTTCAGTCTTTATTTAAAAGAACTAAGAGTCGCAGCAGACCTGCAGTTTTCTGGAAGTTTGCTCAGGATTTGTGGAACATAAAAAGTGAACGCTGCCTCTCCATGCTTGGTTTAAACTCAGGGGACACAGATCAGACCTGTCCCAGATGATCTGAGAGGTCTGGAGTACGGACTCGTGTGTGACTCAGATGCTGTGGCTGATATAGATCACATGGTTTAGGCGACTTATTGCTGCTGCTGCTCAACTTACAGATGTGGCTTTGTGTTTAAGAACGGTAGCGAAAAGGAAACTGAATGAGTGCAAATTGCTCAGAGTGCTACAAACAAAATGCAGCTTTTATAGTTGCGGTGGCTTTTCACACCGTGGCACAAGTCAGAACAGAAGGTACTTAAAGGTTTTAAGTTTTTTCCGTTTTGTTGCAGAAGTTTTCTGTGTTGACAGAGACTGGGTTCCTTAGTTTTTCAGCTTTCACTTTAGAAACTTGTGCAGGGTTTTGTTCCCCCACCGAAGAAAAGCACGATCTTATTTGGATTTTAGGCAAAGAACCACATCATTTTTACATCCTGTCTTTGTCCTGATGTTACTTAGGGGTAGGCAGTAGGGATTAGATCCTATTTGTATTGTATTGTTTCTGGAAAATCAATTGAGAATTTGTTAATGAAGAAGAAACCCAGACGCATGAATGTCTGCTTGGCTGATCCAGCGAATCAGATTCCGAACAGAGCCAACTCAGTCAGAGGATCAACCTGCAAGAGAACATAAAAGAGCAGAGCAAGGCATCAGTGTGCATCTATAGTATAAAAATTGCCTCCTAGCCGTCCACAGTATCCAGTTGAGAAAGATTAAATCAATTCTGCAGGAGCGATATACAAAGTAAGTAGGATTCATCCTCAGGAGACTTTGAATGTCCGTGCAAAACTTCATGTCAGTCCATTCAGTAGTTGTTGAGATATATGTTTGTACCAAAGGTGTGGACAGGTGACGCTGTACCACAGCCACACTGGTTTGATCACCAGTGTATTTTACCATTGCACTGTTTCAGATGGATTGTTTTTGTAGAGCCCGCAAAACTGTATTCATGACCCAAGGCAATTTCAATGACAATGTCAACGCGTAGTGTAACTCCGGCGCAAAATCATCCAATGGTCTTTTTCGGCACTTGCATACTTCAAATAAGCCATCGAGACAGTTCTGTTCGTGTACGAACTATTAATGGAGAAATACGGGAGTGTCGCTAACACTGATAAGCTCGGGGCAGTACTGTGAAGGCATTAAAACGTCTTTTTTAACCACCAATACTGCCCAAAATAACACCAAATCTCTGCAGTTGCATGAGAAGAGTCCTTACACAGAAAACAAAGCACCAATGGGCTCCTTCCTTTTGGATTGACTTTGGTAATCTACTTGAATGGACTTTACTATGAGAGGAGCTGGTACAGGGGCCAGTTGGTAAGTCTTTAAAACGGTCTTTTAATAAACTCTGGGTTCTCTAACTACATTGTTAGTGCTTTGTTTTCTGTGTAGGGACTCTTATCATGCTGCTGCAGAGGTTGGGTTTTATTCTGAGCAGTATAAGTGTCTGAAAAAGACGTTTTAATGCCTTCACCGTACTGCCCTGAGCTAATCAGTGTTAGCCACGTCCGGCTGTTAGCGACTGTTAGTGACTCTCCAGTATTTCTACTTTAATAGTTCATACACAAAAAAAACTGTCTCGATGGCTTATTTGATGTATGGAAGTGTCGAAAAAGACCACGGGATGATTTTGCGCCAGAATTACACTTTAAAGTGAGTTTCAGAGAAACAGTAATGAGCGAATATAATTTTCCTCCTCATGAAAATACCTTTGACTGTGATCCAAATGTAATGTCCCATTGCCGTCTCTCCACTGTCACATTTAGCCTTGCATTGAAACTGACCGTCGTCCTCTGGTGTCAGGTCAAGGATCTCTGTCACGACCTGCCTGCGCCTCACATTGTCATCAGAGACGGTCTCGTTCACTGTGGTGAAGTACTTGCCGCGATCGGTCAGCTCAACACTTTGCTTAGTGATATGACACCATACAACATGCAGCAGACCGCAGCTCTCTAAGTCAAAATACGCGTTGCAGGATAGTTTGACTGACGAGCCTCTGGCAGGGGTGATGGTACTTTTGGGGTATTTGACCTCTAAGGTAACTGAAGCACAGAGGAAACAAAACAGAAATGCAGAAATAGTTATTAGGCAGTTCCCGCCTTGCTTGCATCGTATAAACTCTTTGATTTACATTAAATAGCTTCAAGGAATTGTTTGACATTTTGGGTTGTTAACATTCATTTTGTTGCAGAGGGTTAGATGAGAAGATTAAATACAGTATTTACATCTAGACATAACTCTTATCTTTTGTTTTTGGTTTGATACCCAAGCAGCTGTGGAGGCGTGTCAGTAGCCGTCGCATACAAGGATAT
This sequence comes from Echiichthys vipera, assembly GCF_963691815.1. Classification (NCBI taxonomy): domain Eukaryota; kingdom Metazoa; phylum Chordata; class Actinopteri; order Perciformes; family Trachinidae; genus Echiichthys; species Echiichthys vipera. The sequence goes on from NC_139833.1 coordinate 7,016,927, forward strand.
CAGCAGAACAGGGAGCGATTTGGTAACAATGACAAGTCTTGGGCATTAGGATGTTTCAACATTAGTTATATTCTCAGACACAACAATATCAGAACTTCACCCTCAGGCCCCAAGTCCTCCAGAATAGGAGTGTATCTGGATCACAAGGCAGGAACCGTGTCCTGCTACAGCATCTCTGAAACCAGGACTCCAGACCACCTTCACTCAACGGCTCTATGGTGGATTGTGGATTTATTGGTCTGGAGACACTGCTGAGTTGTGTGAGCTAAAGTAGACAGGAGTTGTTTTTTTGTTTTTTTCCCCCCATTGTGTTCTTTGCTGTGGACTTTACACTCACCACTTTCTAGAGACCACCTGGGGCTCTAACAGGGTGGGCTTGTGGATCGTGAGCTCTTCTTTCTTCAGTTATACACAGTTGTTGTTATTTCTTTCTCTCTTTTTTTTTAGCACAAACTGAAAACTTGCACATGACGTTTGTGCTGCAGAAAATGTAGTACATTTGAAAGTATTTTCAGCAGCAAATAGACGTTTCTGACGTTATGTTTTAGTCTAATATTTTATGCTCTCTCTCTCTCACACAGACTCTCTCTATCTATCCATCTATCTTTCTCTCGCTCTCTCTCCATCCATCCATCCATCCATCCATCCATCCATCCATCCATCCATCCATCCATCCATCCATCCATCCATCCATCCATCCATCCATCCATCCATCCATCCATCCATCCATCCATCCATCCATCCATCCCCCCCCTCTCTCTCTCTCTAACTTTTTCTCTCTCACACACTCTCTCTCTAACTTTTTCTCTCTCTCTCTCCACGTATTTTGTTCCACTTGCAATCCTAAATCAATGAAAAGGAAAATATGTTATGTAATAATCAATAAAGTCTGAAAGTTAGACATACGCCTAAGATATTTCATGTTACTTTTTTCAGGGATATTTAAGTAGAGGCAGGGTGACAGACGAAATACCTTTTTGTACATGTCATCGTCAACAATGTGGGGTAGATTTCCAATCCTGTCGTAGGTTTAAACACGAGAACAATGAGAGAAATACTTAGAAATGATGGTGGTGGTTAGTTTGTATGTGTATTAGTATGTCCAGGCTAATACACCTGTAGTAATATGCTTGTAGGTATGTATGCTAGTAGGGCACTTTGTTGGTAGCTCTTTAGTTATATGTGGAAAGATGTAATGTTTGTTGATATAGCCTATAGAATTATACTGGGCACCTTAGTCATCTGTGACTTGCATTGCTATGTTTGTTTGTTTGTTATTTATTTATTTTTTAAATCTGTTAAATCAATCAAAGTATTTCATTTCAGTTTACGGAAATGTTTTTCCACTCAAGATGCATAACTTTTAATATGCATTTGTTTTATCGTTTATTTTGCTGTGACAGTGTGCCGAAAAGTAATTTTCACGTGTAGTTCTATCTGCATGTTTCAGCACTAAAGCATTAGCATTTACCCTCTGCATGTCCTGTACCGTATGGACATGCACGTGTTCAATATGACCTCACAACTGAATAGATTAAGATTAGAAATGTTTTAATATATACTGTATATCAAATTCTCTCTTTGTCAGAGACATTTTCCATCATTCCAAAAAAGTGGAAGTCACACTATTAATATAATTTATAGGCTTTTTAATATACTCCACTCATAACTCGAAGCTTAGTTTCCCTTTGTTTTAACAGGCTTCATTTGATTTTAACAAGCGAAACCACTTCTGTCATGTATCAAGAATAAAAAGAAGGAGCCCACTTATATAAAAGCTGTTGACTAACCCTTCTCCTGAGCAGATGACACACACATGGTCACCAACAGCAGCACTGCAGGTCCAGAAAGCCAAGCCATCCTCCAGCTCACACGCACTCGAAGGTTACACTTCACAAGAGGAACACGAGGAGGAACACAGCACGCGTTCACAATGGCAGAGGCAAAAAGAAAGTATCACGACGCTCAGTTAGTGATTTCACATTTGCTGAGCTGCACGATGCAAGTGTCTGCTGCTGTGTGGGTGGAGGATGCGTCTCATCTGCTCATCTCTGCGCTCAGCAGCATTTCCATTCCCTCTGACCACCAGAAATGTAACACTTTGATCTTTGATAGTTATCCATTACATTGTTATAAAGTTTTTTTGACATTGCATAGTACCATTTTTTATGTTTGATGCAGTGTTATATATTTCACTGATGAGCGTATTATAATACAAGCTGTGTCCATCTTTCAAAGGACAGTTTGGGGTTTCAGGTCAAGTTAAGTTTATATGGCACAATTCAACAGCAAGCAATGCAATTGTTTCCACCAGACTTCAAACCAATCAATCCTCATAATGGTGCAAGCATTTGTAAAACACCTGGGAGAGGACGCAACAACTCTCCATAAAGTGCTTCCAGCTTATTTGATCATTTGTCTCTCGACATGGTTTTCTTTTGTGTGTGTTATCTAGTTCTCAAGAACCTGACGTTGCTAAATAGCAAGTTCTTCTTTCTTCAAGCAAAACAGAGGTATAAATAGGATAACTTAAGACTAACTTCCTGCACAGGACTTAAGCTAGAATCACAATGTAACATCTGCTGGTGACAGGAAGGTGTTTACTGTACGTGAGAAGTGTACGCTTGGAGGCCGTGGAGTGAATATATTTGTCAATTGTATGCCAAATATTTTATTGGTTAAGTCGTTAACGTCTGTGTTGTCATCTAAGTTTCAAGTAAGGCTTTTTGCATGGACACTGTTGTTGCATTGCATCATAATCAGTCTGTATTAATAGGAAATGGTGAAATCACCCCACGCACCATCGTCATGATTACAATTTATGGGTCAAAACGGTGCCTTTTCTAACAGTTAGTTCAGCGCCGTCACTGTAAGAAGAATGGAGTTTGGGTACTATGTCAACTCTCCAGCTGAGGAAAGGAGGAGTAGAGAGGAGCTAAGACAAAACCAGCTTTCAGGTCAGAATGTCTCCGGTAAGTTAACATATTTTTTATTTATTTATTTTACTTTTGAGTGGTGATCTCTTCTGTTCCTGCTACAGCACTTCTTTCTATCCCTGTCTCCGGTGTGACCTCTGATCCTTTACGTTTCTTCTTTACACGTGCAGATTGTAATTTCCGTTAAGGTTAGACAGCATTCATTTAATTTTTTTGTTTGTAATCTTCCTTTAATCAATGCAGCATATTCATACATTGTTTGATTTTGCATGTATCAAAACTACCAAAATATAAATGTGCCTGCAATTTGTGTTTTTGTGCCTTTTTTTTAAATAAACATTTGACTCTTTTTAGAGACTTCTTACGTATTAAAATGTCGTGGAGAGGCGCACACATCAGGTTACTTGTTAGTTTCAGTCTTTTTCATGTCCAACAAGTCACATTTTTATTTGAGTCATGACGCTGAATTTAAGTATTAAATATATATATGTTTAAAGTAGATATGCACGTTAATAATCCCTTTTCCAACTGTTTACTGTAAAATTTAAAGATCATGTGCCGTAAGTTATCAAATACAAGGTTTTTATGTAACATCACACTTAATGTCTAGGAATTTTCATAGAAGTCTTTAAAGTTAACTACTTCCTCTAAGTTTTTGAGGATGTCGTCTCATCTGCACAGTGTGGTCAAGTTTCATGGGTTAAGTTGTTTTTTTATACACGGTGATAAAACGCAGAGGTGGAAAACAGGCTAAAGCATAAACACGTTATCCACAGAGGTCAGAATATAAACCAAAAATTAGATTTTAAACATTAGTTTGAGGTAGAAAATGAATGGGGTTGACTAAAGCCATAACAACTGTATTTTTTCTAATGTTGATTATATAACTGTAGGGGACGTTTTGTGTGTTTTTACCTGTAGGAGGGTCAAAAATCGTCAGATTTGTTGGAGTAAGCTTCGGCCTGCTGTGCATCTTACAGACCGCTCTCAACGTTTCATTTCGGTTACAAGCTGGTGAGTATCGGCCCCCGCCTTTCACATCACACCACAAAAAAGGGGCAATAGTTACAACATTAGTTAGACTATTACAGTTTTCAGGAAGTGAATCCAGCGAATGAAAAGACATCTGAAAAGCAGAAGCACTCGTCATCATGCTGTACATATATTTATATCATGTTGTGGGTGGAATTCCACCAGAAAATTACACACAAAAAAAACATAATTTTCAATAATAAACTTATAAAACAACTGTGTCAAACCGACAGCCGATGTAATCTCTTATGATAGTACCATCTGTGATATCTTCATATAGTGCTTGGACACTGTTTTTCCCCCTATTAGTTCAAAGTAAATAGGTGTATTTCCCCAAAACACTGAACAGCTGCAACCCCTTCTCACCTCTAACTTACAAATAAGTTACAAATAAGTGCGTTTGTAATATAACTACAGTGACCCACTGGACATGAAAGATACATGGACAGGAAAAGTGGTCTCCTCCCCCAAGACTTTTTCCACGCTTAATCCTGGAGCACCTCCTCTTAGCATCTTAGGGCGCACTCATACTTGGCATTCATACCGTGGCACGGCCAAAGTCTAGTTCTGTGTGAGTGCCTGGGCACGGCACACTTTCTGGCCCTGGCCTGGCTGAGAGAGGTGGGCTTCGGCATAGAAGGCGCTCCTGATATCAATATACTGTATATGCGTCTGTTCCATGTGACAGACCTTTTAAAGATGCTGCCGAAGTAGTTGCGGCGGTCTGATACGGAGGTGTAATGTTTACTGCAGATTTGGTGAGATGAAAATAATCAAAAACATTTGGTCAAAACGCACAAGAACTGTGAGGTCGACGGAACAACGCATTGCGAAAATGTCGATCAATGAGTGTATCGTATTATGATGTGATGAAGTATAAACAAGAAGTGTGAGTGTGCCCTTATCCTGCTATGGCTGGGAAAACAATTAAAAGCCCAGCACGTTTCAACAGACGCTTAGGGGTACATTGTGCATTGGTATCAAACACAGAGGGTCATGACAAAACGGGGGTATTTGACAACCTAGGAATTAAAAAGGGGCTCACTAATTGAATGAACCTTAAATGTGAAACATCAGAGGTCACAAACTGCTTATGTTTCCCTCTCTAGTTGGGTGTTCTAACAGGTGCAGCAACACCTCGACTGGCAATTTCACCAAGATGTCGGGTGGTGACATCGGAGACGTGATTTTAGAGAGAGATCAACTTGTTCAAGAAAAGGACAATCTGGTTCAAGAGTATGGCCAACTTGTTCAACAAAAGGACAATCTGGTTCAAGAGAAAGGCCAACTGGTTCAAGAGAAAGGCAAACTGGATCGAGAGAAAGGCAAACTGGATCGAGAGAAAAAAGGACTGATTCGAGAGAAAAATCAGTTGTCTCAAGATAAAGCCAATCTGCTTCAGGAGAAAGACCAACTGGCAAAGGAAAATGAAGAGCTGCAGGCCAATAACAGCCGCCTGATTGAAGAAAAGAACACGTTAAATGAGAAAGTCATCATACAAGAAAATCAGATAAAGGCACTTATGGGTAAGGTTCTTTTCCAAAACCTTTGTTAATTCATAGATTTTTTTTTAGGGGTGGCAATGTCATTGAGTTGGTCTACCACTCTTAAAACATGTTGAATGGATTGCCATGACATCTTTGTCAGACGTTCATAGTCAACGGGGATGAATCCCTTTGACCTTTGTGGTCCCCTGACTTTTAACGTCAATTTTAGTCCAGACATGTCATGTTTGTGCCATCCGATCTTATCCTGATGTTTCCTGTCCTGTGCTTGTTCCTGAGCAGAACAAGAAGAAGCCTCGCAATGTCCCGTAGGATGGCAGACATACATGTCCTCCTGTTACCAGATTTCCTCTACGATGGGCTCCTGGGAGTATGCCAGACAAAACTGTGCGAGGAAAAGATCTCATTTGGTGATCTTGAATGATAGAACAGAAGAGGTATAAGAGATTTTTCTTATATAAACCATATATAGTGATATTACACTGAAGCCAATTTTCGATTACTGTTAACCGCATGAGCTATAATGGATAAAGTATTTAAACTACACTTCCTTCCAACAGAGAATTGTTCGTAGGTTTGGAGCTGTTGGCAAAATGTGGATTGGCCTGAGTGGTCGCAGAGACACGTTATCAGACTTGTGGACGTGGACATATGTGGACGGAAGCGTACCGTCTTTTGAGTAAGGCTTATTGAATGTTTATCACCAAATGATGAGGAGCGATGTTTCAACACATTGGCATTTAGTCACTGAAATTATGTTCTTTTTGTTGTGTAGAAACTGGAATTATCGGAACAGAGCTGTTTGGATGAATTTTTCTTATGGTTGTGCATCTATTGACTCGTCATCCTCGTCCTGGTTCCTGGACACCTGTCATGAACAATTCTATTGGATGTGTGAGAAGGAGCTGCGCACCAGCTCTTTCCTTCCTAAATGAGACTCACACAACAGACACATCCGCAATCAGTGTATCTCTCTTTCTCTATATCACACAATCACACAAATACGCATAACATAACGTGTATTCATTGTAATTGTTAATTTTAATGCACTTCCATGATTATTGTGTGCTTACTATGTTAAAAACAACTACATATCCCAAAGTTGATGTGTTGATATAAGGTGTTCGAAGAAAACCAAAGAACAGTCTTTGATGCCAACCTCAGGATGCCTTATGGGTCCCTAAACAGATACAGTAATAACTCTGTTAAGCCATAGAAACAGGACGGGGCAGCCCAGAAGAATACGGCGTGGACGAAGCAGGCTCTTTCCACTACGGATGGTTTAGGAAATGAGAAAGATCAACCTGAATGCTCATCGATTATTGAGGCTATGTCTCCAATACCTGACCTGTCATCCCCAAACAAAGATCCAAGTTCCAGCGTAGGGAGGAAGAACAGATAGAGGACACGGAGGTTAGACTGAGAAAGAGATTTAAAATGTGAAACATAGGTTATAAATAAGTGTGATTATAATCATTAAAGCAGTATATATAAATGTGATTTATTATGTGACTGTACCACAAGTTAAATGCATGGAATTAAGTCAATGTTTTACGTATTCGTGATTTTCAGGAATAACAAGTGAATGGTTAGAAAAGCTAACTTTGAAGAATGTCTAATCGTTCTGTGACCTAAAAGTGTGTTTGTAATGAGCGTTTAGGGAAATGAAAGAGCTGGTGGGAAGTGTGGAGGAGGCAGAGTGGACGTAGATGGATGAGACAATGGGAAGTACCTGAATCAAAATAGCAGACCTGATGAATAAATTCGCAAAACTTTGGTTCATGACCTGGGATGTCCCTAAAGCAAAAGAACGTAAGAGAAATGGGGATTATGTTTGAAGCACTATTACATAGTTGATGGGGGCGTCTGGAGCCCCACCCAGTTGGCCTCCTGTTTTCTAGTTACCTAATGGAGAATTACTATAAAGGGAATAATAAAAACGATATAATTACCCTATTTTGAGGTACAAAGGAGTTGCCGGGGGATAACATTTCAATCATGCAAAGCCATATAATGGGATAGATTGGACATTGCATGGTTTTGCATGGTTAATTAGCCTGGTAAAGTGTGTCGCAGCTAGCAAAAGAAGTGCAGAGTAACTAGTAACTAGTAGCTAGCTAACTGCGTTACAAAAGAATAAGCAAAAGTAAACTTCAGAAGAACACTTTTTGTGCAAACCAGGAGATCTGAAATCACCTTTTTCTTGATGTTACAACAGTTTACAATCGTAAATGTGTTTTTCTCTCATTAAAGGTAACTCCAGTGTCTGCCAGTGTTACCACTGATTTGCAGCATCAGTTTTGAACGGTTCCGTTGATGAAGTTGAAGCCAAAAATGCTTTAAAGGGTGGAAGCATACTTCAAACATAGAGGATGCCTATAATGAGTTGTACCAACTGCTGTTGACCACTAGAGGATGTTATTTTAATATTTTTAGCCATGTTTTGTCCTTGTACCCTTCATATTGATAAAACGTATCATCATGATAGCGACAAAGACACGCAAAATGATTAATAATAGATGTAAAATGACCACAGAGAAACAAAACCACAACATAGAAACGTGAAATGATTAAAAATAGATGCAAAACCACCACAAAAAGATGTTCATAAATATGTTTTTGGGGCACAAATCAGAAATCAAGTGGATACTCGTTCAATTGGTTTTCTAATATTATTCACTTCATTGGGACAGTCAGTCAGATTTTTTAGAGAACACCATTAATTTTGTTTTATCTGAGTTAAACAGTGATTTATGATCAATTATAAATGTGTACAGCACAGAAACAAAAAACCCAAGTTGATGCACCATACTTGAAAATGATTCTGCATGGTACTGTTGTTTTGGCAGCAGGTACCTCAAAAGCTGATGGTGTGAAATAATAATATTGATGCAACTTTCTCTTTTATAGCCACCTTAAAATCCTGTCGCCTTGTATCCCCCTGTCTTCCACATCCCCGTCATATTGCCCTGGTGCATGGACCCCTGACCTCCTTATGAACCAGTAAAGCAGAATAGATTCTCTCATACAGTGTTCTGTATGTTGGTCCGAACAGGTCGTTCCTGCAGCTAAATGACCGAAAACATATGATATGAATGTATTTGGACGTCGCTGCATCCTGATCGTCTGTCTCGTGAGCGCTCCCGGAAAAGAACAGCACGTCCCAGTTCCTCATCCTGCCATCAGGAAGCAGAAAAGGAAATCAAAGTGATGGGGACAGAAAGTTCAGGTGTCCAGCCTTGCATCAAGGTCTCCAAAGCTGTTATGTAACTTCCTGAGCAGTATACACCCACAGACGGATCATCAGATACGGGGGCCCCGGGGCACAGACATGTAAGAGGCCCCCGTCCTGAACTAGACAGCCAAACTCAAAGTCTACTTTCAGTCACTTTGCACCTCCTTGTGGCCATTTTATGTTTGGTTTTTGATTATTTCCTCATCTTTTTGTGGTGTTCTGCATTTTTTGAGTCATTGTTTTTATAGTTGTTTTGCTTCAAGTTTAGTCATTTTGCGTTCTTCTGGTTGTTTGTAGTCATAATGTGTTTGTTTTTGATTGATTTGTGTCAATCATTTGTGCCTATTTTGCATCTCTTTAGTCATTTTGGGTCATTTGTAGTTATTTTGTGTGTGTTCCCCTGACCCGGATGCCCGTTTCAGTAATCCAGCCATCTATATACACCCTCATTAATGTCAAATCTGTCATCCCGACACTCACAGGCTGTTCTCATTCACTGTTCATATATTTAAGTAGGAAAAGTAATGCACTGTTTATTAATTACTGTAAAAATTACTTCCAAAGCAAAGGAGGAAATCAGGTGACGTAGTATATTTATTCAAGTCTTTTTGATGCCTAACCCCAGCCGTCACCTTTTACTGAAAATGAGGCAGTATTTATCCCCAATGATTTTAGATAAATCGTCATTATTTGTCTTTTTATTTGGATGGTTCCCTCACTGTCTCTAGCCTGTAATCAGCAGCTAATTACGAACTGAAAGAAAGCACTGACTGTCTAGGCAGAGAGAGTCAGCTCTTCTGCAAGTCTGCCCTCCTCTACTATCAAATTTGGCCCTTTTCCCTGTCAACCATCCAGGCATTTAGCTGACACTAGCCACTCACAACGAGTGCCTCGGGAGAGTCCACCTAAATGCATTTAAACAGATACAATCTGCTTCTCTTGTGTTGTCAATACAAGCACTGTCTCTCTGCTGCGTGCAACACTCAGCACATTGTTCGCCGTCCACATTGAGTTATACTCACACTGTAGCCAATAAGCTGACACTCTCATCCAGAGTTACTCACAAAGAGTGCAAGAGGACTGAGTATTATTTCCTAGATCACCAACGTTACACGGCAGACCTCAGTGTGAGGAGGGGGAATGAAATGAGGAGACAAAGTGGAGGGAGTGTCAGGTACAGAGGCTTCTCTGATTCAGATTCAAGTGTTTCCTTTATCAGGACAAAACCTCCATGTTTCCAGGAGATATCAGGAATTTGCTGACAACGTCTTGTCCTGTCCACATGAGAATTGTGTCAATGCATCTTATGTTGTGATAGAACAGTCATGTCTTCATTTGTGGAGTTATTTATCTCCAGTATCAGTCACTTAATTATAAGATTGTAATGATAATTAATTAAAGGTTGAATTGTGAGGATGAGCAGAACACCGCTATCTAGTGTCTCTAGATCGTAGTTGCAACAACAAAAAAATAATTGCGGCAGTCAGGTTGCCAGGTTGGTCAGACCCGGCCCAGTAGCCTACAGGAGACCCGGGTCTGTTTGAGTCTGTTTGAACCCATCTCCTCCGGCAAATCGCACCATAAAAACAAGTATTGCAGAGGAGTTTGACTGACAGTTACCGTTAGCGTTAGCTGTTACAACTAAGTAAAGATGATAGTGATCTTTGGGCGTGCGTTTTACTGCCGTTGAACTCCTTTCTCTCAGTCCATGGAGTGAATGCTTGGCCTATATTGACTCTGGTTTTTGCCCGTCTCCGGTCACTCAGCTGCTGGGACAAATAACGTGGCGGCCGGTGGCACAGTGGTTAGAGCAGTCGCCCCATGTAAAGAGGCTGAAGCCCTTTGAGGCAGCAGCTGCACATTCGACTCCAACCTGTGGCCCTTTGCAGCTTGTCTACTGAAAAAAAAAACCCAATCACAAATAGATGCTAAATGACCACCAACACACTGTCTCCAAAGTGTAACACACAGTGTGTTTCTGAAACTTAATCACAATTATATTTCTTATTCATACTGAATATTTACAAATTAAGGTTACATGTCTTTATTTTATTCCCTGTATTGCACCCCAAATATATCTTCCATACATCACTATCAGTTACCTTTCTGAAAGACAGATCTTCCTGTCTGGAAGTAGCAATACATCAGGATGACAGTAAACTCAGACACACACTCAGCGGTCAGTGAGCCAAAGGTTGTGACCGAGGTTTAGGAGCAGCGAGAGGAAGACTTTGACATATCCTGTTATTCAGACAAATCACCAGCAGTTCGAGGACACGCCGAACATGCTGACGTGACTCTGGATGTCCTTCGGGCTGCTCAGGGCGTCTCTGGACCGCCCTGCGGGGAGTAGAAGGCCCCAGAAAATGTGACACATGTTTGCGTATCTTCACCTTCACATTCAAACCTGGATAAGTTGATTTTACTTAACAAATTTGATGCAAGTGATTCCACATAAACTATTTACGTAATGCATATGAGAAAGGTTTGTTCAAGTAAATTCAACATAAAGGACAAAGGGACTGGATTTAAGTTGAATACACAAATGACTCAAAATGTGCTTAAAATCTCCTGTCCCTCAACTCAGCATTTTAGATTTTAGTTGAATTTATCATTCATCAAACCACATTTTTTTTAAAGATCCCCTCCAGACATGTATTGTTGCACATAATATCAGTTATGCTTGGAACAATAATTTGTCTGATCTGTTTTTCCCACAAAATAGTATAATTTCCAATTTAAAATTCTTAAAAAAGGGATCTACTTATTCTGCCTCATTAAAAATATATATTTTTGTTCTCTTCTAAATAATAAAGATTGTCTAAGATTATCATTTTCCTGCTGTATTAAATAAATACATAGATAAACGTGCGAAACATCTTTCAAATGAACAGAATTACAATTCCTCCATCTTTATCCGCATGCGTTCGCAAGTAGAAAAGTCACTTGAGTTTGTTTTCTTTTGTCTAACCCAGTGCCTCAGCTAATCAGAGCGCTTTCTGTCTGAGCAGCTCCATCAGCCTCCATCAGCCTCCATCCTTGAGGTGAGCGGGCACATTGTGTTGGTTATGCAACCCTGTGTAATGTCACCTCAGGCCTCTGTCTTTTCAATCTGTGAGCTCCCAGTGCGTTCTCCTCTGGTGAGCAGCAGGAATGAAAACAAAAGATGTGATGGGGGATGCCGGTATGCAGATAGAAACGTGTGCAGAAACCCTGAGTCCCCTTTGCATATCTGAAATTGTTTTCAAAGTGATATGAATGTTTTTTGTTCCACAGCAGATGAGAGTCTGTCCTTAGGTGTATTCAGTAAGGAGACAAGTGTGGTGTGTTCTCCATGATTGTCGAATGCGGTGCAGGCTGCAAATTGCACTCACTGTAGCTGGAGGACTCTAATGATATATAAAAATATGTATTGGTCTGGAGCCTCTCTGGGAATTGTTAGGTCTCTGTAAATCAGAGTATGTCTGGACCTAATGTACATGGAACAGGTCCTGAGGTAACTTTTGTTATGATTTGACACTATAAATAACATTCAATTGAAATTTGATTATGTTCATTTTGGATTTCCACCTATCAGGTGCAGACCAAAATGCCTCAAGATGCAATTAGCTAGACCTACAACCAATCAGGGCAATGCAATGTTTAGCTTCACTAAACAGTAACTAAAATGTGTTTCTTGGAATATTTGAGAAATAGGAAATACAGTCTTGATCTAAAATCTTGATTTCAGGCGGTGACATCACAACACAGTCTCACACCCAACGTCGGGTTTGTACGTTTAAGGAGAGGCCTGAGCTTCAAATATCGCCGCGGACGGGCTTACATTGGAATGAGTTGAAATCCCTCTGCGTCGGGTTTGTACGTTTAAGGAGACCGTTTTAGTCAGTAACTAACGCCAAAGGCCCCTGACCAAGCGTCAGTTTTTGACGTGTTGGGTGTGAGACTGTGTTGACACACATCCGGATCAAAGAAGGAAATCAGGTGACATAGAAAGCGCTATTTTGCCTGTATTGTTTTTACGTTGACGACGTGTACGGTTTACAGCAAAAAGAGACAGTGAATGGTCTTTTGAAATCCATATTGACATAATAACAACACTTTTACTATAGTTTCAATATGTATAGATTCAGAATACAACTTGCCAAAACAAAACCGCCATTTCACAGCGTTAACTAGAATGTATTTTGTAAGATATTATAGGAAGCTGAATATGTTTAGTAATTCTAAAGTTATCAACATCTATCTGGGCGACAGTAAAGCTTTTGTTAAACTAGAAATTATTCTCAGAAACTCTGTCAACAACATTTACTGAGTTTTAAATAAGGACATTAATGGAGGCAAGAATGATCAATATGATAAAAATATCACCACAAACTCATGAACTAATTCAATATGTGCTTCATACCTAACCTACATGTAGAAGCCTATAATAAAATCCTTGTCTGTAATTATATTTCATGTTGTCTCTCAGTCTGAGGCTTAATGGGATTATCTTCATATCTAACTTTGTTGATGAGTGCTTCTGACAGTATTTCCTGCACCAGAACAAGATGTTATCTGTTTGTTCCAAGAACAGTTAGGTTGAGGAATTTATCTTTTACAGAAGACAACTCCACACTGATCATTAAATACAGCACGTTAAAGACAGCCAGAGCTTGATGTTGGAGTTACAACTGAATAAAAGCAGCAAATCCTCGCATTTGTAAAAAAACTGGAACCATTAAAACTTACTCTTAAACAATTATTGCGAATTGTGTCAATCGACTAATTGTCGAACTATCACAGCTACGCAGATGACACCCAACTTACTCTCTCTTCTCCCCAGTCCGATACACATGCAGAATAACTCTCTGAAGATCTCTGCCTGTCTGACTGACATTTCTCAATGAATGTCCGCACACCAACTGAACTGAACTGAAGTTGTCCATGCGACCGAACCAATCAGCGTTGGTTTTGAGGTTTGGTTTCTGAGATTTAAGTGTGACGAAACGAGAAGCGACTGTTCAGCTTAAACAACATGGCAGCTTCCGCGGATGAGATGAGCGTAGTTATTGAGCAAGCTGCTTACTTATGTTTTTTTCTCTTAGATCCTTCTGTTGGTCTCTAACCGGGCACCTGAAATTGTGACTTTTACTCGGAAATTTGAGTTTCACAAATGGCAAATATCCTTTGCCGACATGTTGTCTACTTTCTGAGCTTTGCCCTGACACTGTTAGTACAACATACACTTTGTAGGTATGATTGGTTGATTTGGCCCGGTTGTTGGTGATATACAGATGGTTTATCCAATCAGCAACCAGTATTTTCACCCCTTCCCAAAAGATCTCCAAACGAAAGTTCCCAGATGGATATGCTGAGCAAATGCGAATCGATCCACCTGGCGTAGTTAGGTTACAGTATGGATACATTGTAAAAACATCTCATCTCATCTCATCCTTATCCGCTTATCCGGGGTCGGGTCGCAGGGGCAGCAGCTTTAGCAGGGGACCCCAAACTTCCCTTTCCCGGGCCACATTAACCAGCTCTAACTGGGGGATCCCGAGGCGTTCCCAGGCCAGTGTGGAGATCTAATCTCTCCACCTAGTCCTGGGTCTTCCCCGAGGCCTCCTCCCAGCTGGACGTGCCTGGAACACCTCCCTAGGGAGGCGCCCAGGGGGCATCCTTACTAGATGACCTAACCACCTCAACTGGCTCCTTTCAACGCTAAGGAGCAGCGGCTCTACTCCGAGTTCCTCACGGATGGCCGAACTTCTCACCCTATCTCTAAGGGAGACTCCAGCCACCCTCCTGAGGAAACACATTTCAGCCGCTTGTACCCGTGACCTGGTTCTTTCGGTCATGACCCAACTTTCATGACCACAGGTGAGGGTAGGAACGAAGATTGACCGGTAGATCCAGAGCTTTGCCTTCCTCAGCTCTCTTTTCGTCACAACGGTGCGGTAGAGCGACTGCAACACCACCCCCGCTGCTCCGATTCTCCGGCCAAACTCACGCTCCATCGTCTCCTCACTTGTGAACATGATCCCGAGGTACTTGAACTCCTTCACTTGGGGTAAGGACTCATTTCCTACCTGTAAAAACAAATTAATATAATATATAAAGTTTCTTTATTTTTTTTATTTCGAACATGTACAGCAACATAAAAAGATAAAAACATACAAATATAATCAAATAAAATGAACATGTAAACCTAACCACTCGCCACTGTATGGCACTAATAACCCCTCATACAACCCAGCCTCTCAGAAGGGGGCGTTCCCGGTCTGTAGCGGAGCTCAGGACTTTTCAGCACCGGGCTCTCTGCTCAGTGTGGAGGGAGAGCTCAGCGGGGACAGACGCCGCTGCCGCTGCTCAGCTCCTGCTGGATGCATACAAGCCGAGATGTCCCTCTCCTATAAAAAACACTTCTTTTAATATCAATTCAAACTGGGGACGTTAAAGCAACAAGCTCGTGAATCCGTCCGTGTCGTGACCCGGCTGAGACGGACGAGCCTGTGAGTCCCGTGGTAACGTCTCTTTGTTCGGCTTGTTAACGTTACATCTGTCCTTCACCTCCCAACAACATGGACCATGAAGAGAAGGAGCTCAGGACGGACGACGAGGCTGAATATGAAGATGAAGAAGTGGACCCCAGGATCCAGGTAAACTCATCTTTACAGACCACAGTTATTGATTGGTGGTTTTCACCGATACACGGGTTCATGTAGTCCAGCCTTATTGTCGGTCTTCAAACGCACCGCGGTAA
Source organism: Echiichthys vipera (assembly GCF_963691815.1). Classification (NCBI taxonomy): domain Eukaryota; kingdom Metazoa; phylum Chordata; class Actinopteri; order Perciformes; family Trachinidae; genus Echiichthys; species Echiichthys vipera. The sequence goes on from NC_139833.1 coordinate 7,032,380, forward strand.
CTGTTAACGGTAACGGTAGCTAACGGCCAAAAGTCCTAGCATGATTCAGCCTCGTTATATGTTCTGTAACCGTGTATTTTATATGTTTTACCTCCAGTCGTGACAGTTTAATGTTGATATTATATTCTGGTTAAATTGATACAGATGTTTGACAAAGTCAGTCCTCTCCATGTTGATTTAAATGATTAAAAAACGAGGATAAACTCAGAAACAGCCACTAATATTAGTAAGAAAAATAAACGTCTGTTAAACAATAACATAATATTAAGTTGAAAAAGGTAAAGTGACTGTCTTTCAAGTACAAACAAAAGTGATAATGATAAATCAATGGCTGTCATCCTCTTTCAATGAAATCTTATTGTGATGAAATTAGTGACAGACCGATACATTGGCAGGGTGAAATTATCACAGATATTTGCGTTTTTCAGGTGCATCTTATCGGCCGATATCTGCATTTTTCAGGTGCATCGTATCGGCCGATATCTGCGTTTTTCAGGTGTATCGTATCGGCCGATATCTGCATTTTTCAGGTGCATCGTATCGGCCTATATCTGCATTTTTCAGGTGTATCGTATCGGCCGATATTTGCATTTTTCAGGTGTATCGTATCGGCCGATATCTGCATTTTTCAGGTGTATCGTATCGGCCGATATCTGGTTTTTCAGGTGTATCGTATCAGCCAATATCTGTTTTTTCAGGTGTATCGTATCGGCTTATATCTGCATTTTTCAGGTGTATCGTATCGCCCAATATCTGGTTTTTCAGGTGTATCGTATCCGCCTATGTTTACTTTTTTCAGCTGATCGTATCGGCTGATATTTGCGTTTTTCAGGTGTATCGTATCGGCCGATATCTGCGTTTTTCAGGTGTATCGTATCGGCTGATATTTGCGTTTTTCAGGTGTATCGTATCGGCTGATATTTGCGTTTTTCAGGTGTATCGTATCGGCCGATATCTGCGTTTTTCAGATGTATCGTATCGGCCTATATCTGCATTTTTCAGGTGTATCGTATCGGCCGATATCTTGTTTTTTAGGTGTATCGTATCGGCCGATATTTGTGTTTTTCAGGTTTATCCCCATATCGGGGAAAATATCGAAATCAGCATCAGCCCTAAAAAAATCCATATTGGTCGATCCCTCGATGAATTCATATCAACGTATCGTGATATACAATTACGTCATCTATATGAATGCTATGATAGCATTCATTTTTCAGAAAATCTTGTTCTTATAAAATGAAAAAAATACTTAATACATATTAAACTCATATTAGCATACAAAGATAGGCTTTACCATGTTGTTATATCAATTAAACGATTAATTACCAGAAATAATTTTTATTAGAAATATGGAATTTACCACAGCTACAAGGTGAGGAAAAGCTTGAAAATTGAACTTGAAAGTGCTTGAATTTGACCCTGGAAAAGGTGTTCGAACCTTGGATTAAGTGTTTCTGTATTTTCAGCTGGAAAAATAACTTAATTTCATTAAGCACAATAAAAAAAAACAGAGCTAGGAAAATAAGGAAGTTGTGCAGGTGAGAGAACAAAACCTCTAAGCATAATTGATTTGGCTAATTGATTGTCAAAATAGTTGATCGACAAATTGTGTGTTCGTTAGGGCTGCAGCTAACGATTATTTTCCAAGTCCAAGGTGATGTTTTTAAATGTCTTGTTTGTCCAAAACTCAAAGATAATCAGTCTAATATGATATAAAACTGAACAGCAGCACAAAAGACCAATTGGATATTTGATATTTAACTTTTATGTAACTTCAGGACAGTTTCCTGACTTTAATATGAATATGTTCAACTTCCTTTGTGTCCTGTGTTCTTCTTAAATCACTCCAGATGTTGCTGGTTCCCCCTCCTGTACCCCCAGATATTGTATTACACTCTTCTTTGTTGGTTCTGTCTTCCAGGGGGAGCTGGAGAAACTCAACCAGTCCACCGACGACATCAACAGATGTGAGACGGAGCTGGAGGTCAGTCTACACACACACACACACACGCACGCACGCACGCACGCACGCACGCACGCACGCACGCACGCACGCACGCACGCACGCACGCACGCACGCATAGAGGAGCTGTATGCATTGAGTGTGTACACAGGTTATCCGTGTGTGTCAGTTGTTATCTGTTTGATTGATAAAGCAGATACACTGTTCACCTCTTCCCGTCAGGAAAGTCTAGTTTTAAAGGAATCACTGTGTGCAGATCCAGCAGCTGGACTTTTGCTCTGTCTCCAGCCCAAAGGGTTTGAGAAACTTCACATTTTGTTCTGCGTCAGCGGGTTTAAACGCACAGGGAGTGGTCGTCTTGAGAGACGCGTGGACATATCGTGTTACAATAAACTACTTTGGGCACTTAAAGCAGTTTTACTGACGGCTGTGTTCAGAGTTTAGAGACAGTTACTTGGGCCATCAAGGCTGTTCAAGTTGCATAACTGATCTTTGAGTCCCATTAAAACCCAGTTCAGTCTGATGGCTTACTTTTATATGGGTCAGCAGCGTCGTGTGAAGCTTTACAGAGGTGAAAGTCTAAAGTCTTGTCCTGCTCCACAGTTTGAGAACTGCACAAGGCGTTAATCATGCAGCTGATAGGTTCATTAGTTTGTGCTTGTACAGTTTGGTGGACAAAATGGATCGTAGTCGACCCGAAACCATCTGTTTTCCTTTATGTTGGTCCACAAATTTGCTCATATACTACTTTGATATGTGACATTTTGGCCCAAAAACGAAACATGATTTATGTCTTGGGGTTCGATAGCATCAACTTTATATCTGTAATCACATTTTGGTGGCTGAAAAGAGGGAACGGTTAAGACAACCAGCACCTATGAACCTGATGATGAGATGAGCCGTAGTGCTGAATGATGATTGACGTAATCCCTTTGATTACATTGTTTCCTGTTGGAATGTCCTGAACTGCCAGCGAGCAACGCACAATAAGACAAATTCCCTACCTACCCGTGACCACAACAGACGACCAACAGGAACCAAACTTTTTTTTTTTAGGCCCAACGACACGTCTAATCCTAATATTGTCCAAATTGCGATATAGAGTAGTGCTGTATTCAAGTATTTGGGGGCCCATGTGAATAAAACTAACATTCTGAATTCTGAACATTCTGAGCTTAAAAGTTTGTATTCTACAGATGGAAGAAAAATCGTTGTTTTTCAATGATATTGAGAATAATGATGCAAAAATGATGATTCCCTTCAATATCATGAATCAGACCGTAAATACAATATCAGTCGAAATGATCACAAGTAAAGGTTTACTCATATCACGCAGCACAAGTATGAATTCACGTCTTGTGTTTCGGCTGTCTGAAGATATAATTGTGTAAATATTAATGACGTACAGACTCGGGGGTTTGGATCAGGACACTTTTGTTTGTTTGAGTCTCCTCAAGAGCTTTATCTGCTTTGTTAAGGGATCTCGTCAGGTCACTTAAACATATTTGTTTATCTCTCTGTTCCTGTAGAAACCCGGCCATGTGCCTGGTGTGTCCAACACTGTTGTCGATTGTTGAGCCTTGACTCATTTACGTTTCTGCCCTTTCTTCACGGCTCCAAACAAACTCCAAAATCAAGTCAAGTTGTTTTCATGGTCAACAAAGACGCCTGCTGTTCGTGACTTTGACCGTCCGCTGTCGGACTCTAAAACGGTCACGGTCAAACCAAGCGTTACCCGCTGGATGTCTTCTTTTCAGATTCAGTGTTAAGAGTCTGGACAGATAACTTGGATACATTTTAAATGACGTCAAACAGCAACACCAAGAAACGCTCTGGAACAAAGTCTTGATTTTGCATTTAAAGAAGGATTTGTTCCAAAATTTAAAGAAACACTGGAAACAAATTGACACAAAAACAACCACATTTCTGTTCTTTAGTGCTGAAACGACGACAACTAATTGATTAGCTTTTAAAATGTGGACATTTTCTGTTGTTTAGCCTTCTTTGGATTTTTAACTGGTGCTTTGACGAAATGATACATTCGAAGACAAAAATACTAGTGATAACGGTATGGGCCGATGCGGGCTGCTACTTTTGCCGATAGTTTTTTCCCGGCATTATTTACAGACAGACATCCACAGACAGCTCTGTGTTGCTGGAGATGCCTTTTTTATGTTCAATAAACGTTCCTTTATTTAAAATTGATACTCGTAACGTTTGTTTTCATCATTTTGTAATTTTTATGATGTAAATTGAGGGAGCAAGAGTTGTATCGGCTCCAAATAAAGACAATCGTCTCGGCAGCAAAGTTTGCCAAGTGACCGAACCAATCAGCGTTGGTTTTGAGGCGGATTTAAGTGTGAGGAAAAGAAAAAATATATATAAAAAAAGAAGCGACTGTTCAGTGTATCGAGCAAGCCAATCACTACCTCTTTTTTCTCTTGGATCCTTCTGTTGGAATATGGTCTGGGCACCTGAAATTGTGCATTTTATCCGTAAATTCACGTTACACAAACGGCAAATGTCCTTTACTGACATATTGTTTACTTTCTGAGCTTTGCCTCAACTCTGTTAGTACGTCATATGCTTCGATGATCTGATTGGTTGATTTGGCCCGTATGTTGGTGATAGACAGATGGTTTATCCAATCAGCAACCAGTATTATCGCCCCTTCCCAAAATATCTCCAAACGAGAGTTCCCAGATGGATATGCAGCGACAATGAGAATCATGTGAATCAATCCATCTGGTGGAGTCAGGTTATGTGAATGCCAGCTTAGTGGACGGATGGGAATATTGAAAAATTGCAATTCATGCATCTCTGCAATGCACAGTCATCCAGTGGGCTGGATAGGATCATTCGGTGTAGAGGGAGGTCAGAGATTTTAGTGAGTTGCTGAAGGACGATGCTTGTGATCACAGGACCTTGAAGGCCCAGGTTCCTGTTAGTGTATGGTGTCTCTGTTTACTCTGTTGCCCATCAGCTGCCCACATAAACATTCAAAGAGCTTAAATCCTTTGCTGATTCCACGCCCGGATTAATCCCCTCCCTCCAAAATCGTTCCAAATCTCCCATTTTCCACTCTGATGGCGCTCCCTTTAGTTTACGTCACGGTCAAATTATCATCAGCAGCAGCAGCAGCAGTGGCGTGAGGTCCTCATATGATTTGACCTGAAGTGGCATTTGATTCGAAGCGTTCATTTTGCGGATGAGAATAAAGTGTCACGGGAACTCCAGTGGTTTGAGGTGGCCAATGCACTTCCGTAGCAGCGATGCAAGTTATATCAGATTCGGTGTTTAGACACAACGCCCCAGTGTAACAACATGTTGACAAGGTGAAGTGCGTCACAGGTCTGAGGGGAAGGACGGAGACTCTGCACTGCAGTCTGCATCCACATCAGTATAATCACAGACAGATACAGAGGAGAGGACAGAGAGGACACGTTCTAGATAACCAAAGTCATAGTGTTCTGTGTGATGCAGCACTGCGATGAAGACAGCCTTTCTCTTACACATTTTATATTCATAGATGAAACTGACAAGCTGAAGTTTCTTAAATGAAAGGACGTGTATGTTGTAAGGATGCACAGTCGCTGCTGTTTTTGTGTGTCTGAAACAGTCCAATGCAGCTGCGTCCATGGAGCCGATGGTGAAATCCAGCAGTCTTTCTGTTGTGTTTTCTTGTTTGAGAGCGTCTAAGTTGCAGCCCGTCGTTGCCTTGATGAAACACTAATACGATTTGTCAATAAGTGGGTTTTGGCAGCCTAATCTAGTGGAATAAATAAAGATGAGCAGCTGTATTTTTGGACTGTGGCATCAAGCGTCATGAGTTTCCTTTTTTAGCTTTTAGTTTTTAAAGTTCAACAAATTATCAGTGACAGTTTCTTTGATCTATTGAAATTGTATTCAGCCTTTTGATTCAAAACCAAAGTGGATTTCCAAATTCCAGTGTTCGATGCACACATTTTTGGAGTAACTGTTTAGTCTGCAGTCCTAATGTTCAAATTTTTTAAGTTTACACCAATGAGACGAGACGCTGTAGCATCTCTTCCATAGTGATGAAACAGTGAAAATACATTTTTATTTCCCTAATTCACTGCTTTGTTATTTATGGCACTCCCTATTTTTGTTTATTCTCTAGCTATATTTATTTCTCTCTCTCTCTCGTTGAGCCTCCGTCCAAAACTGCCGTTTCGACCAGCTGGCAGTTTTTAAGTGACTGTTGAAACAGGCGACTTGTCTTGCGTACTAAAACCAGCTGCTGGACACTTGATGAGCCCGAGTCGCAGGCGACAACATCAGCCGTTTTGAGTCAAGACGGGCCAGTTCACAACGCTGCAACGTTTACCTGCAACGTTCTAAGATGGTTTAATCTTGTTGTGAATCTTTGGTCTGAACTGGGCGTTAGAGCTAAAAGCAGCTCCTACATTTAAGACTCTAAGAGGACTCCGAGACACAAATCACAAACAATCCCTCTTGTAGTCCCCTCAAGCTTTTAGAATAGAAACCTTCAATAGTAACGGGAAGCTGCATGTATTTTACCACACTTCCCTCTTTCCTTTTAATAATGTCCTTAATTTAATGCACAAGTTGGACAAGAAGTCAAAACTGTTGTTGTTGTTTGCACCTCTCACCGTCATCGTGGTTATTTTAGTCTGATCATTACGAGGATTCTTACATGGATACCTGCTGATTGTTTACGAGCTGTTAGCCTTTATTACTCATGTGACATAATTTGATTTTATAGAAACGGACAGTATTTTTGTCAAGAATTCACTGACAAAGACCCAAAGACAGCCAATCACAGTTGAATGAAACATGACAACACCCATAGCAACAGGGTCAACCCCACCCTTTCTCTTAGCACTTCCCAGTTCCTTAGTTTTGAGAGGACACTCCCGGTGGGAAGATCAGGTGATGTTTTATACACAGGGAGAAAACATGGCATGATGCATTACATTCTTATTTATTGCCCTGAAAAGAAACATCTCCACACTGTAAATGAACCGTATTTATAGACGGACAAGGATGACTTTGTTATGTTGCATACTTGTCTGAACGTGACCATTTTGTTTCATAATTCAATCTTATATGGAATATTGTTTGGATCCAATACATTGCATTTGCTTATATGTTTGTGTTGTTGTTGTTTGTAAGTCGGTAAACTAATGAACTAACTAGACACACACAGCTCGTCCATAATTCTAATGCTGGGAATCTATAACTAATAACTAAAGATGTTATTGACACGCAATCTACTGTAGCATCAAGCATGAGTTGCAGTAAATCCTATTGACTTGATGTCAACATGTCTGCAGTGCATCGATGACCACACGCATCGTTTCTACCCACAACAAAACAACGTACCCTTTCTCAAAGACGTAAGCGCAGTTGGTCTTCAGTGTGCTATAATGAGATCCCTCGTCACTGGCCTCCGAGGGCTCGTTTGTTCTGTTTTAAAGTTCACTAAAAGGTAACAGCTGTCTCTCAGGCACATCTAATGTCCACAGAATTTCTAATGAACTTGGAACAATAAGCAGACAATCTTGTGCTCTGTGTGAATAAACAGTCCCCCAGACCACGTTGCTGCCTTGTTTAAAAAAATGCTCCTTCACACTTTGACTTTTCTGTGTTCACCCAGCACTTCTCCTTTCTGCATGACCTTTTGTACAGTTTACAGGAACTCCTGCTGTTTTGAGATCCCTTCGGTTCTGACTTTTGACCCCCTTACTTCTGGTTGCCCTTGTCTTCAGGATCTGAACAGTTATTCCTCTTTATTTCTATGCTGCTGGCAAATTGAGCAACAGACATGCTAGAAATAATAATGTGAAATGTTGTTCATTTAGGGGAGGTTAAGCTTAAGTGTGACTTTGTGGACCATTTTGGCTTTTAGAAACTAAAATGTAAAACTACATGTTACCAAAGTGCACACTTGCAGAAGCCTCATCATCTCTAAAATAAATTAAAATGTCATAATAATGATAAGAGGGGTTGAATTTTTGTTCTTATTGTATTATATTCTAACAACAGTAGCATAGATCTTAATTAGGGAGGGTTTGTCATAGATGTATTAATTAGTTCAGCAGTCCTCAATCATCACAGGAGTTAATGTTTGTATTTAAATGCTCATTTAGAAACGACGCGACATTCAGCAGCTGTGAGCTCTTTGTGTGCAGGGCGACGCCAGCCTGACTGGGCTCTTTCACCCAATTTGCAACATGCACGCTGCCGTCTGCAACATCAAATTTCCTCTCGGTCATACTGACGTTTCAAGAGTAGATACAATATTGCGAACATACTTGCATGAGCGTTCAAGGACACTGATGATGTTGCAACTTTATCTGCAATTTGCCAACGGAAGTCATTTATAAAACATGCCGCGCTGTTAAGTGTCAACAGGCCACATCATTTTTTTTGTTTGTCAGTTTTGTAGCCAGTTTTCTGTAGAGTTGTTCTGATACCAGTATCCAGCTGACACTGCTTTTAGATGCCGGTATGAGTATCGGCGAGTACCCAAGTCTATGCACCAATCTGATACCATAATACTACTAAACTAATACAAACTCAAAATTGCTTCAAAGTAATAACGTATACGATCTAAACTGTAGGTTTGCATCACATGACTCCTATGACAGGTCTGGACCACTCATAAATCGTGTTTCTACCTAAGAAAAATTCAAACTACGAGAAAACTGGTGAATGCAGCAAGTTCTTCTAAATCACTCATACAAGCCACTAAAGAACGAATCGGTTTGTACGACTGGTTGTTGCACGAAGCCCGTTGTCTGACACATTTCCCGATTATTGCAAGGATCATAGTTGCAGTTGCGTCTCATATGTATTCTCTGCCCTGCTCTCTGTCTTTTCAAGCCTTCCAGATAAAGAAAGACCGTTTGAGGGCAGACACGCCAGTTTTGTGTCTAAAAAAAAAAGTTTTTTCTTAAACTGAATGATATGTTTAGGGACAACAAGGTGGAACTTGTGTTTTTTTAACAAAAGGGCCTTGGATTGAGCCCAGTACTGCCCAAACATCCTCTCCCCTGCTGTCACTTGTATAATTGATCCTGCTAAAGAAAAAGGGTTAACTTCCCTGCAGGGATCCTGACTTGTTTTTCTTCTGCTTGGCCTTTTTTGTTGTTCTATTTGAACTTTGTGTGGCCTTCGTGCCAATTAGACAACCATGATGACATTTCTGAGCTGAATGCTTATCAGTCTGTGATACTCTCCTTGACGGGTACAAATGAAAGAACAAAGCTCTCAAAAATGGAACAAACTGTTTACTTTGTGCCAGTTAACAAAATTATATCTGGCATTCAGTTTTCACAGTTGGCTGTCGTCAGACTGGGTCAGGTCTGTTTTTCAGTGTTTATTGGGACGCTCTTGTTTCCAGTAACACTGTGTCAGCTTTATCTAGCACATGGTGTGAATATTTTGCCCAGATTAGATAATGTTTAATGGTAGGAAGCTAATGTTTCTTATCCATTATTCAGACCTGCTTTTACATGGTTCTATCTCTGGATCTGGGATTTTAGATGCTTGAGTTCATAGAAGTTGTGACTCATCGCAGAGGCAGCAAAAGGGCAGGTTTAATTTCCTTGGTTAGTAACTTTACAAGCTGGGTAACAAGGGTTCTTTCAAAAGAACAACATGAAATTAAACCTGTTTAAAGGCTAGAGCATTGACAAGAGTTAGAAAAACATCTGATTTACTCAAACTCTGAGTTCTGTTGATGGAGCATGAAGCCCTTTACATTATTGCTTCCCTTTAAACTCAATGAAACGCCTTCACAGTTTTTCACTATCAGGGTTTTGGCAGAGGTCTAAAGACGTCTAAGTCAGCTTTAAGAAATGCTTTACTCATTTAACTCAACTCATTTAAAACAATGCGGGACAGTGCATTAGAGATCTCCAATGCACTGTCCCGCATTGTTTTAAGCTTTTTTGTTGTCTGTGGTGCAACTTTAAGCTACATCCACACTACTCCATGAAACAAATACAATCTCCGTCTACACAAGCGTTTCAGCTCTGTATCAGAAGTAATCTCTGTGCATAGTAACAACCCTGAAAACGCATATCACGAGACCAATTGCGTACACCAACTGTGTAAACAGGGAGCATATCGTCCAACGTTATTCTGCGTTTGAAAATCATTAATTTATAAATACAGCAAATATTTCAGAGGAGGAACAACAATAGTGAAAAGTAAGAGCAGGGATTTATTTGCTTCAACTGACAACAAGGTGGAACTAAAAGTCACATGAGTAAAAGGGGGTGTAAAACACAGATTGGTACCGGGACCATTATCCATCAGTGGAGGAAGCCATGGTCTACTGACGTGGGTGGCTGCGTAATCATTTCCAAAGAGATCAGCCCGTCCAGACTAAAAAGCAACCCCAGAGTTTACAAACATTTGAGGCCCTTAATTTTAGAGTACTGTGGATGCAAGGTGTAAACATAGCTAAAGAAATGCATTTTTAAACAAAAAAACGTAGAAGTGTGGATAAAGCCTTCAGCTTAGGCCGGAAAAAAGCTGATCTGGCTGCATGAAGGAAGTAATGTGTTGACCTGCATGATCAGAAGTTATAAAAGTTCATTTCAGTCCTCAAACATTCAACACGTTCTGTTGGTATTTTTTCTTTTTTGTAGAGTGCAAATAGTATTGGTTGACTCTCTGTCTTTCTCTTCTCTGTGTGTGTCAGGACGCGAGGCAGAAGTTCCGCTCAGTTCTGGTCGAGGCCACGGTGAAGCTGGACGAACTGGTGAAGAAGATCGGCAAAGCTGTGGAGGAGTCCAAGCCTTACTGGGAGGCCCGCAGGTTGGCCAGACAGGTCAGTCTGCAGTGCATTGAGGAAGGGGCTTTCAGAAACATTCAGAACCAAGTCGGATACCTGGGTCCAGGGACCTGAGTGGGACCAGATCCAAGTTATACTCAATTTAATGTGGTTGCTAAGGTGTTGTTTTACTGCTACAGATTCGGTCTGTGCATCACATGTCTCATACCAGAGTGCATCTGATGGGATCCAAGCCTACTCATTATCGGTTGATAGTGTCTTTTACATAGTTGGGACCAAGTCCACTCATACACAGGCTTACAATTTACATATTCAGAGTGTTTAGTGCTGCTGTCTCATTTATTTGTAGTTGTTTGGGGATTTTACAAGATCAAAAGTTGATTATGTGCTTTTTCTTTATATAGCTTCCCTGCAAGTGTTTTGCATAGTCCAACCATCACTACTTTTAGATGACATTAGTGCAGCTTTTAGATGTTGTTTGTTGAGGAGAAAGGAGAATTTCATGCATGACCTTAAATACTTTCAGTCTAGTTCAGATCAGTAAAGAGAAAAAAATGGATATATGGCTTCAAAATTCAGATTTGTCACAATCTATTTTAAACCACAATCTCAGTTCCCCTTTTCATCCTCAGCACTCAGATTTTGTGTGTGTGCGTGTGTGGGGTTGGCGAAAGAAGGGGGAAAGCAGCCACCTGCACATCTCGATAAGCGCCCACACAGCTGTGAGAGCTCAGGAAGCGCAGGGATCGACTGAGACTCTTAAAGGCTTCATTATGTCGTTTTCTTGCCTCACCGTGTTCTGATGAGGCTCCGATAGGAAGGCCATCGTTGGTGTTCAGGTTTTCTGGAGAAAATAAAGGAGTGCTACACATATGGGAGGGAATTTTCCACCGTGTGCTGAAATACAGGCAATGGTGAAAGACTTCCTGTGAAGTGACGATGCGGATGGACTTCCCCTTTCTCAGCTTTATTTTTTAACCCATTTAAACAATGTTCCCTGATGCCACTGCTGTTATCATTTAAGGACAACATGGAAATGTAAGGTAGTGGAGATTAATCACAGTTATGGCCAAAAAATATTAAATCATTGAAGAACTCAATAACATTCAGACGTGTAAGGATTCAAATATACTGTGGTTTTGCTTGTTCTTTGTTTTTTTACTGTATGCATATTTATATTTAGGAGAGAGAGTGAATTACGTTCAGTAGATGATCTTGTCCCAAGCAATTTGTAGTTTTGTCTTTTTGTCTTTTGCCACTTTTAAACATAAAAAATAGGGACAAAAACATACACCCCAAAATAAATACATGTTTAATATTTGGTTCATTAGAGATTTATTTTAACTGACAACAAACAGATGACCCTAACTGAAAAACAGTTGTAAATAAGGGGGACTTTTTGTTTATTAGACAATTTCATTATTAGGCTCCTGTAACTAAATGGCAACTGCACTTCAGTAGCGGCAGCCAAAATCGATGCATGGTTACATTTAAAAGTTAGTGTTAAGCGCTCTGTTAATGTGCATGGAACTGTGCGCATTTGGTGTGATAAGTACTCTATATTATCAATTTAGAAGATGTTAATGTGTATCGCCATATTTGGATATATGATTTAGTCAATATACAAATCCATTAAAAGTTCAAAAATCATTTTAATGAAATATCTCCAAGCCCTAAAATCGACTACAAATGAAGACATAAATGAGAGACACTGAGAACTTCAGTGTTTGTAAAAGGATAATAAAAAAGTATTGGCCCTGTGGTTGTGGTTTACCGAGCGACAGTGTTTGGGGAAATGAGATGAGGATGTACATCATGTGAGAGTTGTAGTTCCTTGTACCCATCAGCTCACCTGCTGGCCTGATTTGATTTGTCTCCTCGCCACATTTACTTTCGATTCTCAAATATATATTTGTAACAATTTCACTTCAAATACACTGCAAGGCCTAGATCGAATATTTAGTGAAGACTTGGCTGCTGGAGAGTTGTCCCTAGAAAGGTCATGTATGGTGGAGAAATATGTTAAGGTGTTGGTGCCAAAAATATCACATGGGAAAAAGGAGGGTGTAGGTTTTAATTGTGTGATAAAAAGAAGATGACAAGTGTTCGAGGGAGGAGACTTAGAAATGCAGACCATCAGGTTGAGGCAGGTTTCCTCCAGAGAAGCAAACATTTTGATATCACCACCCCTTTTACTCTTATGCTCAGTCCTTCATGAACATGAGCCAGGAGCAGAGATTCACCTCGCTGTTACACCGGTCGAGAGTCCCCGGGGCAGCAAGGTCCATCCACAAAGCCTGCTCCCATTGGCTCTTGGACTCCCGGACAGCTACAGATACTTAGCCTGCTACATATTTCCAGATCTGCCTCTGATCTGGGGCTTTTGTCGGGCTGCTCCAAGTCAAAAACAAGGTCTAAAGTCCTGTACTTGGTATTAACCATTAAGTAGTTGTAAAGTATTAAGTAGTAGTAGTAAATTAGTTTAATGAGAGCTTTTATTTACATCCCAAAAACTTGTATTGTCAGACTTGGCTGCTGCGTCCAATCCTACTTTCTCTAATCATCGTTGTTCTTCATCATCGGATGCCGGTGAAGTGAAGGTTTAATATGCATTGGGAGAACTTTGTCGTCACAGTAGATTAAGGTCCGTGCCGGGAACAACCTTGACATGAGAACATATCTGTTTGTTGCAGTGGCTGGAGGAATATTAGACTGTAGCTGTGACTCTGTCCTTGTCCTCAGTCTCTCTGAGAAGCAGAATATTTCATTATGTCATTAATCATTTAAACCTTCACTTGTGAAAGCTGTGAAAGTCAAACATTAAATGGTAAGAATAAGGACAGATAGGGCAGGCAAGGATAAGGTTTCTACTGGCCCACTCCAAGGTAAGAGGACCTTGAGGTCCACAAACGTTTTGAATCTGGCTAAACTGTTGCCACAATGCCCTGTAATATCGTCCAACAAGACATTTCCGGTAGATTCTGTAACACGGGGGATTTTGTCCCATGTTGGTCTGCGTCTCTCCAGCGGGCCACACTACTGGACAGTGTGAAGCTTTTTGCAGTCGCAGATCCCGGCTGGGCTTGGGCGGCTGACTACGTTTTCATTTGCCATGATGCTCACAGAGGACCACTAAGCCCGCCCTACAAGGGTCAGTGTTTTGGAGACAGGAGACAAAGATTCTGTGCTGGACATGGGTGGCAAACGTTCGACTCTCCATTGACCGCCTCAAACCAGCCCACTTGGACGTGGCTAGGCCTAATGATTTTGGGCAGTTTACCTTGTGATTGTCCTGACAAAGACAAAAGATTGATAATTGTCTTTAAAAACACACTCTCTCACCAACGCAGTCCATCGTAACTCTTTAGCGCAGTGATGTTTGGGGTCTAAACTGAGCCGCTGTTGCCATGTACTGTTGTGAGAAGTCAGATGAAGAATGGCTTTGTTGTGTTGTGCTTTATTGCTGTGGAAATTAAAACTTGAAGCTCATCTTGTCCTCACATTACTGCCATATGCACCCGACCGTCTGTCCAATTTTCTCTGGTCCACAGATCGTGACGGTGTTCAGCAGAAACCATTATCTGTTCTTATTCTGAAGACTGCCCGGCTTAATTGATAATTCATGGAAATTAGCTTTGCACAGAAAGAATCCGATACTCTGTATGGATAACCACAGCAGTAATTGAACACAGAAACAGTCTGCTAATGTTTCTCCCTCAACATGTCTTTTTAGTTGTTGTTATTGTTCAAGGACACTTTACTCATTATTTTCTGCATGCAAGTTTTCTCTGCAGGGCTGACGTTTGAAATCGCAGCCCTCCTCTCCACCCTCTCTGTAGCTGAATCCACTGGCCTATATAAACATTTTCCATCTGGTTTATTTATCTGTGCTTGTTCTCCAAATGCCCCTCAGGGCAGATTTAGCCTTTGTTATGCTTTATATCAACAGAGAGGGATAAACGTCAGTTTTTGGTAAGCCGGCCTTGTTCTGCTCTCAAATCTTTTTATCACTCATCTCTTTGTCTGTCCGTCCGCCGTACTTGTAGTCTCTGTGTACTTCTTCTTTTCTTTCCCTCTCTCTGAAGGCTACAGATTGCAGTAGAGTCGTTATCAGATATCTGCAGTAATTCACTGCACTAGTTCAGCACCCAAGCATTAAAAGCAGGGGACATGGCTCATGGTTCCATAAAGGGCTACAACTATTGTTCATTAAATTATTCATCCTTTGATCGTTCTCTTGATTCATCATTTAATCTATAAAAGGTTGGGAAATAGAGAAGCGACATGTCTTCCAATGTCTTGCTTTGTCGGACAAACACTCCAAATCCCAAAGAGTCCAATTTACAATGATGTAAAAAAGAGTGAAGCAGTGAATCTCCACTATTCAGACGGTGGAACCAACATTTCTTTGGCCCTTTTGCTTCATAAACCACTGACTTACTTTTTACAATATAACCATAGATACGGAGCACTCGCTACAGGAACAACCTGTAAATATTTTTTGGCATCGGTTGCGAATGGGGAGCAAACAGTTCAGCAAACGGGTAGTCTGTTTTGGAGACTAGAAGACTGGAGTAAGTAACTTTGTTATTGTCCCGTCCTCATGATAAATGGAGTTATAGAGGCGATCTCGCACTCCTGTCTTAATTAATAAATTAAGTTTTACCGCAGGAATAATTGAAGTTTTGATCCACAGCATTAGGGCAACGGTAAAACTAAATAAGCGTGCTGCTGCAGCAAGATCTTTAAATGTTTAAAGATCCCTAAAACCTGAGCTTGGTCATTAGGGACTTTTTGACTACAGGGATCGTAATGTCGGTTTGTCAGCCCGCCACTTTGGCCCGGAGTGAAAAAATGTCAACTAGGGATGTCATGATATGAGATTTAGATATCAGGATTATTGTCAGAGGCAATATCACAGATTCACGATTATTAATCAGTGAGTTTATTATTCGACACTGTAAGAAAAAAAGACACACAATCATTATTTTGGTCCTGCACGTAAAACATGTCAGCCTACTTTCTATGTAAAAGAGAGGGTCGAGCACATCCTCATAGAACTGGAGTTACATCCAGATAACTACTGCATATCCCAGCATCATGTGAACTAGTCAAGTGGTTTGGTCCAGCCTAAGAATATGTAGGCTGGTTCAAACAAACACCGTACTTTTACCCAGGAGACTACAGGTCTTGACCCGTTTGTGTCGAGCAGATGGAAAGTGAACTCTACTTTCTTCAAACTGGCCCCAAAATTCCTCACAGGGATTTAGTATCAGTCCATCTACTCTTGTTTTCCCTGTCGTTCATATCTAATCTATCTCTAAATCAGAGAATTCACATCTTTAACAAGACTGTGCAATCCTTAAACTCCCCACGGCATTTAAGAAAGAATTTTCCTGGTTGTTTCTTTCTGAACAGATGCTGAAAAGCGCTGTTGGAAATAGAAAGAGCTGCTTGTTAGAGGCTATTAGGTTTGTAATAAAGCTGTTACCAGCTCTTGAGAATCTCTTAAATGGCTCCTGACACAATCAGGCAGAACACAAATCAGTGTGCTAGCTAAAAATATCTCACATCAATAGCACACTCAGTCTCTTTGTCAGCGTCGTAGTTCAGTCTTGGGCCCAGTTCATACTCTTTACATCGACTTCAGCAAAGGTTTGATGTGTTTGGTCTTTTATTTTGTATCTTGATTTGCTTTTGACTATTGGATGTGTTTAGCAGGGAGGGAAGGCAACTCGTTCTTTGTTTTATCTGGTTTTCTTTTGCTTATTTTCTCCTTTCTCTGTCATTTTTTAATTGTTCCTTTCCTTCATTCTGCCTTTTCTTTCTTAATTTGGCTTCCTTTCATTTTCTTTTACCCTCTCATTCTCTGCTTTTTCTTAATGTCTTCCTTCAGTCCTTTTCCTCTAGTTTGTCTTCACCCTCTTGGAACACATCTTTTCCTCTAGTTTGTCTTCACCCTCTTGGAACACATCTATTTCATTTAGTACATCTGTTCTTCCCTCATCTCTCTCGGTCTCTGTTCAGTTTTGCCTTTGTCCATCATCACAATATTGAGTTTGTTTTATTTTGCCCGTTCAAAAAAAAAAAATCCTTCTCTTTCTCCTTTTGTTTGCTCTCCCACTCAGTTTGATAAGAAACACATTGTTTACGGGTGAGGAGCAGGCAGCGCCCAGGGAGCGGCGGCAGCAGGTTGACCTTGACTCCAGATAGACGATAACACACACAGCAATAACTCTTGAGAGCGTGTGATAATCTACATTTGCATATCGGGCATCTCCTTTACAGCTAATGATTCATGGGTGAGTCATTATGCAGGAACACAATAAGGGTTTACCCATTTAGCTCCCAGAGGACCTTGAAAAAAAGTGAATTTGAAAACAAATTAAGACTTTTTTTATGGTTGTACTTCATTTAAAAAACTCATTACACATAAAAACTGTGTCAGTTTCCTTCACCTCTGTGAGGAAATCCAGGGAATTATGACTCCCCCCAATTAGTCTTTCCGATTTTTTTTTTTTGTTTTTATAACTTATTTGGACAGAAAGGACTTTTTTAGGGTTGACACAGTAAATGCTGCATGAATCAAACTTGTAAAGGAACAGTGACACTGACCCTGGTGAAGGTTTGTCTAAAGGTAAAAAAGAAGAGCTGCACTTACTGATGACCTGAACGCGACCCGAGGAAGTGGGTCAGGGTGACGAGGCTGAAAAGTTTGTGGAGCGATGGCTTGAGTGCACATCGCTTGAAAGCTGCAAGTGCTGACTCCGGGGGGACGCAGCGGGACTGCCGTATCTGCAGTCAAATCTGTTTTTCTTTAATGTAGTAAAATATGCATCAGGATCACATTTTATTCCACGTCACCACCCAAGACTCATGACCGGAGATGGAAATAAGACCGTCGGGATGCGTACATTGTTTCAGTGTTTTCATTGACATTTTTGTAGCTACAAACATTTGAAGCTTTTCCTTGAAACCACTCTGGTATTTATACATATTTCTTTTATTTGTTTCTTATATTTTGGAGCTGAGTCACTTCTCCCGGCTGGTTATTCTGGTTCAGACGATTGAGCAGAGCAGCAGTGAATACTCTGAATGCTGCTGGTTTTGTATTATGATGGAGCCTTAAAGCGAAAGTGGATGACTCAGTCCCTTGACATCAATGTTTCGGCTGCAGGAGCTGATTTTAAAGAGGCAGCTCACTCAGCACCACACTGAGTCTGCAGGTTAGCTGATGCCTGCTGAGAAGGAGAGGGGGTTTGAGTTTGAATGGGCAGCAAGGCAGATTGAGTTCAAGATAAGGATGCACATGATTTAATGTGGCAAGTGAAGCAAGCGTGGATTAAATTTTCTGATGGAAGGGTGATTTTATAAACTGAGATTTCATGTGATGAGTCTCCCGGAGGCAGGAGACAAATGCAAGCAAATACGGTTGTCTGTGCATGCTTTTCATTATGCTAAAGCTTCCTCGCGACCTCTTTTCTCCCGTGACCCAGAAATCGATTATTTTCTGCCATCATGGAGGATCTTCCAATCCCAGCTCCGTATCACAGATACAGAGGTGCAGCACGTCATAAGTAACTGCACCTCACCTCTCTTGCTCTCTCTCCCTCTCTCTCCCGTCCTCGCTTGGAGGAGCTAAGGAAGAGCTGTGAGCACAGGAGGCGAGGACAGACGTTAGCATAATGAAAAACACCCTTCATCTTGACCCAATAAAGATTGTGACCTTGGTACAGTGGTCTCCTTGAATGTTGAATAACTGCTTATCATCATAAATATATGGTATCCACAGGCCTTTAAACAAATCTTAAAAATGACAGAAACTGCAACTGAAGAAATTGTTTAAATGATCTGTTTTTAACCTTTTTTATTAAACAAAACCATAGAACAATCAGATATTTTTTGGCACCACATATAACCCAACATGTATAACCCAAGCTAACTGAATATAGTATTATATATATATATATTTTTACGTAGAGGTATGTGGTTGAATGAGTTGGTATTTTCAGGGTTCGTACATGTGATTGAAATCCTTGAAAAATGCTTGAATTTTAAAGTTGTGTTTTCCAAGGTTTGAAAAGTGCAAAGTTTTGGATAAAGTGCTTGAAATAAAATCCACATTTCTTTAACAAATAGTTATAAAATAACATTGTCATCCCTCATTCTTCTGGTACTAGGACACTCACAACATTCTCATTGTTTATAGCAAAATACCATTTTTTTTAACATGATTAAAAAAAAACTAATTTTCAACATGTATGTATTCTTTAGAAAAATGTAATTTACCACAGCTGTAAGGTCCCGGAAAACCTTAAAAATTGACCTTGAAAGTGCTTGTAGGAACTCTGTTTTTTATCAAATGTTGCTTAATATAAGTCCATATGCTTGCTTATTTTTTTTGTAGAACAAACGTAAATAAAAAAAATAAAGTAAGTGCTTTTCCTGATCACTCATCTGTTCAAAACACTTTCTAAAGTTCATTCATTTATATTTTCTTTACATCATATTGTGTTAAGTGTCTTCTTTTGGGTTGACATTAAACCCGACCACCTCCTGCTCATCGTCCTCAGACGTTGATGTGAGGATGTTTTCAGTGACCACCACGTGGCCTTAGTTTGAGCAGATGTCGGAGGATTAGTCAGGGGAAGAGGGGAGAGACGCGATGGGGGAAATGATGAGCAAATCCAGGCTGTTCAGACGATGATACGCTAGATTTGAGGGGACGATTTTGTGCAGCTGGAATAGAAAGCTAAGTAGTTAGAGAGAGAGAGACACTTCACTAAGTGGATGTGATTGTTTTGGCTCTGGTTCAGTAGTGAACGCTGAAACCTTTTGTAGTCTCCCATTAGACACATGGGACTGTGGGTGAGTGGAGGGGTGAGGCCTGGGGGAAGGGTGCGAAACTGATGAGGAGATGGGGTGAGGTTAAGGTGTGGCAGTATGGTGGGCTGGGCCAATGAAATCAGTCAAGCTTCTTTCTCTTGTCTCGCTTATTCTTCACCACTTTGTTTTTCTCTCAAGCTGTTTTCCTGTCCGTCTGTCCGTCTGTCTGTCTGTCTGTCTGTCTGTCTGTCTGTCTGTCATCTCCCTCCCTCCCTGATGCATGCAGTGAAATGGATGGATGGGGTGAGGGATTTAGAGGTTTAGAGGAGAGAAAGGCAGGAAGGTCAAAGCCACACCAGATGGCTTTGACCACCTGGGACGCTGTGCTGTGTGTGTGTGTGTTTGTGTGTGTGTGTGTGTGTGTGTGTGTGTGTGTGTTGTGATACCACTGGCCTGTTAGTTGTTGCATAATTGCCCTGTCACGTCTGTCATTGGAGCAGCTCTGACACTGTTCTGCAGTTGGTTGCAGGTGTCCTTCTGTACTTTTTGACTGATGTGATGTGTGATATTGCGTGTTTTGGTCTTGCATGCATAGAAAGAGAAATGTTAGAATTGTTGCGGCTTGGATTTCAAGTTTGCATCACCAGCGTTTATGTGTTAAGTGGATTTTAAAGCTCTTGATCTGTTGAGGTTTTCACATACAGATGTTGTTATGCACGACTCAACTTTCAGCCGTCACGTGGCCTAAAAGTTGGGACAAGTTTAATGTGAAAAAATATGCAAAATGATTAAAGAAATGTTATCTGAAAATGAGAAGTTGACCATATGAAGGGGTTTAGGATGGTAGTGTTTGTTTGTTGCTCAATCAGTCATATCGCTTTGGTCACATGGGTTTAAAGGAACATCAGCACAATTTAAATACACACATATTTCTGTGTGAATGCAGCGTAATATGTGTCCCGTCCTGTGAGATGTGAGAATGCGTCTGACATGGATAATCTCCTGTTGCCTAATAAGACTAACTTATGAGGAAACGTCTCTACAGACACAGAGTAGTTGGCTTTCTGCTCTAAATTCAGTCCCTGTGTAAATGCTGCAAATGTAAATTGTTCTTTCTGGTGTTAAAATACTCAGTTTGTCTTATTTTTTAGTGAAACACCAGTAGCAGCCAACTGAACCTTGCTATAACTTTTTTCTCTCAACTCAGCAGTCCTACTTTTGTGCCCGGTTGTATCTGGGTTAATTTCATTATTAGAGACCGTGAAGCAGACATCAGAGGCCGCGGCTGCCTCCCTGCTGTTAAAGTCATGTGTGCTTCGTTCAACCCCGAAGCTCGCTCGCATATCTAGGCCAGTTGCAGTTCCTTCGACTCTCTCTGTCCTGGAATAAACAGCAACATTAAATGTGTTTTTGAAAGCTGAAGTTAGCGGGGCATGCTGAGACCGAAAGGACGGTGTGTTTGTAGCATTCACACACAGCCTCCAACTGTCGTCTGTAATGGATGTTATTGTCCCAGGTCGTCCTTCCTCTTCGGGAGAAAATAAGTGCCAGACTTGATCGGGGAGCTCAGATAAAAATAATCAAATTTCCTGGAAAATGGGCCAAGACGGGTCCCTTTGAATACGGTCTCATCCAATATGCCCTCCTGATCTTGTGTTAAGTGTGGTAGACAAACAGATTTTGGACAGATGGTCTCCTTATCATATATCAGTCTGTCTTCCTGAGGACTAACTGAGGACAGTTGGTGCTTATTGCGAATGTAAAGACGGGTATTCAAGCCGTTCCTTACTGGAAGAAAAATAAATGTATACGTGGCAGTGTATTTCATTTCCACTGTTTAAAGTCTCATTTTTTATAATGGGGACGAAGTGAAGGTCAATGGGAAGTCTTTCATGACATAAAGGCCCGTTTCCCCATAACATCTTTCTCCGACAGCTCTGACTGATGATGAGACTTCTGACTGTCCACCCATCTGTCTTCTGTCTCCCCCTCTCTGCTGGGGTGAAAGCCATTATGGGTGTTCACCAAGCCCCCACCACAGCGACTTCCTAGTTGATCCAATAAGGAAGTGCCAAAAGTGTCTCCTCATAATAGAGCAATTTCTCATTGACCCCCATGTTAAACAGGCTGTTTTCACAGCATAATTAAACCTTTTTAAGGCCTGGTACAAAACAACCTTCTAGTCTGTATGTTTAGTTCATATCTGCATGACTACACTGAGGGGGGGTGGATTTTTTCTTGTACCAGGCTAGTTTTTATTTTATTGGAGCTTAAAGTTTATGAATAATTAGGGGCGTGGCCTCTTGGTGACGATTAGCCTCTGGTCTTCACTTCTGAGGTATACGTCAGATATGTCACAAACATGCCCTTTTTTGGTAAGAGGAAATGAGGCAGAGTCAAAGTCTGATAAGATGGAAGAACAATTAGATCAAGTTGAGAACGGACCCCGACTGACATGCTACGTCACTTTTTTTTATACAGTCTATTGTTTTGACTTGAGTCTTCAACATTTAACTTTGCAGGCCATTTGGAAAAATTATCCCCAATTTGGACGGGATTCATTTTGTTACAATTTCCTACATGACTGACCAGTGAAGGTGTGATGATTATGCCTGTTCTCCACCCTACGCACAAGAAGTCACATTGGACATGACTTAATCCCTTGCACGAGCTGTTGGGAAGTTGTTGGTGTGCTGATTTGCAGCGATAAAACGAAGAAAAAGAAGAGGCTGACTGTTTATTCCAGTCTTTTGTTTCCTCCTCCTGCCTTCATCACTCTTTTTTCCATTCTTCTTTTTCAGCTAATAAGTTAACAAAGCATGTTTCCTCTGGTTAAGACTCGTTTGAACAATTGAATGCCTGTGGAGCCAAAAATCCTTTTCTCCCAGAGATGGAGAAGGAATCGCATCTTGGTGTGTGAAGTTCTGCATTACTTACACATCGGCTTTGCTCTGGAGGATCGTCCCATCTGAAAATTTCATGGGCCGCATGCGGAGTGATTAAAATATGAAGTAGCTTAGCAAATGAAAGGATGCTGTGAATAGAGATGGAGAGAGGTGTAGAGGGAAAGATTAAGCAAGAAATGGAGGGAACGTGATGTAAAAGAGGAAGACAGAAAGGCATAAATGTGGGACGCGAAAGAGATTAAGATTAATACAGAAAGTGACAAATGAGGGGAGAGAGAAATGGCACAGAGGAGGGAGAATGGGATGGGGAGAGGTGCTAGTGAAGGAGATGGATGGAAGGAGGCGGGTGGATAACGGAGGGGGAGAAAAACTGGAAGAGACAGGGTGTGAGATAAGAGGGCAGGAGAAAGACAAACTGTTTAAAGGAGGGAAGAAAAGCAAAAGTAGCTAAAGGAGGGAAGACCAAAAATGGGCAAATGAGAGACATAAAGGTATTTTTTTTATTTCTTGTCACGCTCGGTCAAACTGTGATGCATAGTCACTTTGTAAAAAGCAGAACTGAACTGACACCTTTCCGGACTAAACCCAGATAAAAGAGAAGTTGCAGGGACGTGAACTGTGAAGCCACACTGACATTCAAGCAACACGTCAAGATTTAGAGACATTTCTCTGCTCTTTCTTAGATTCTTTTGGTTTTGCGGCTTTTGAACTCCTTCCCCTAAAGGACTCTGTCTCCGTTTGCCCATCGGCAATCGTTTATGATGAAAAAAAATGTCTCTGCATTCATATGTAGATATCTATTTAAGGGAACATCATCTCTCAGCTCCACTCTCGTGCCTCAAATTGCTAATTGGGCCTGGCGCTTGGAAAAGAAAGTCTTTCCTGCCAAATCCGCAGGCTGTTGACCCCAGACGCTAAATTGTCGTCAGACTGATGGGCTATGGGTTCTGAGAATGGGGGAGATGTAGTTGAGGAACTACAACTACAGTCTTCCTGTGTAAAATTGTATTCCAAATATTATCTGATGCTAATTAGTAAGGTTGTCATGACATCAGAATTTTAAACTTTCATATGATACTGGTATGAAAAAAACAATACCCGATAGCCCTTTGGATACCACGGCAAACAAAAAACAATTAATGACCTGTACACACTGCTGGTGCAGAAAACGTCACTTCTACTGTAGATGGCAAGAGGCTGCTTTACAATAAGAGTTTAAATTTCTCCGAGGTGCACCTGAATGCACCATGAAGTGCCTCAGAGCCCACAGCTTTAGCTTTGGAGGGTTTACTAGTTTAACTCCAGCAGTGGTCATGGTGTCTCAAAGTGCAACTGCAGGCTGTTAGCTCCATGCTACCACCAGTAAGCAACGCTGTGCTGTCTTTGTTGTCTTTGTTTTTTTTTTAATAGCTACAGTACTTTCGATTAAATGGATATTGTACTGTTTTAAATGTTCAAATTCCTCTTTTTTAGCACAAAATTCCCTCGATTATCTCCTTCTTTACTCAGATGTTTTCTATGTGCTTCTTTTTTGGCTGCCAAGACTAAAAAAACTCTGTATGTTGGTGGAAACGGTTGTTATATGCTCCATAAAGAGAAGCTTGTTAGCCTGCACAGAGCCCTGACCTCAACCCCGTCCAACACGAGACCTGATCACTGAAATCAGGGTTGGACCTCATTTAAGCTCCTGTGGCTGAATGGGAGCAAATCTCTGCAGCAGGTTCCAAAACCGACAATCAGAGGCTTTTTCTTCCATCTTTTCTCTCCTTCCACTTTGTCTCTCTCCCTCTTTTCATCCTCTCCTTCGCTGTCCTCCTTCAGAGTGTGGGCTTTGAACACCGGCTGAACGTGGACCGCAGTGATGTTTTTACCCGCCTGAGGCAGACGTGTTGACGCCGCAGAGAAAAACTAGGACAAAGAGAACAGGAGCTGAAGCTATTTCCACACCAGCATTGAGTTTAGTTGTTTCTCTGTATTTGTGCTTCATGTGTTCGGGAGTGCCTGACAGCCTGACACACTTCGCTTCAAACGTGCGTTTTTGGGTTTCACATCACAAAACTCCTCAACTTTTTTTTTTTAAGGAAGTCTGGCAAAGGATGGAATTTTAGACTTTCACAGTGTTTGTCACATTCACCCATTCTCACTGATGGCAGTGGACATCTACACACCATCTAATCTAACCATTCACACCACATTCACACACCCATGCGCAGCACAGCGAGCAATTTCGGGTTCTGTGTCTTGCCCAAGGATACTTCGTCATGCGGACCGGGGGAGCTGGGGAATCAAACCACCAATCTCTCGAATGGAGGACGACCCACTCTGCCACTGATCCACAGCCGCCCCTAAGTAAAAGTAATTATTATAAACATTACATGTTTGATTTGGTGTAGTTCACATGAACCCAAATTTGTATACAAGTCTTTCTTTAGTACAGCTAATGCAATTCATTTGAATGACACCACTGCTGTTATTGTTTCTGCTTATTGGTCTGATCCTTTATCGATTCCCTTTCTGGTGGAAAAGCCTACAAAGTTATTGTTTGGCATCATTTTTTTGCAACGTGTCTGAAAAACCTCCTGGCATCAATAAAGGGAATTGATGAGCTTGGAGTTAAGCGATTCCCGTTCCTATCATGAGCATTATTCTGATGTGTAAAGAGTCTCTGGGTGGACTCTCTGTCTCCATACAGTCCCTGCTGAAGCCTCTATATAGAGACAGAGTTTGTACAGTAACTCAGCCGGCATAAAGTGGGTCAATAGAATCATCCTCTGATTTAATATTCAGTAAGCCGTCTTCAGCTGCTTCATATTTATGATATTCTCAGCAAGTCTGATTTTTTTTTTTTTACAGTCAGCAGTACACACACACACACACACACACACACACACATACACTCACTCCTCGCTGAGCTCTTCAAGAGCTGGAGTTTTTATTTCACAACTTTAGAAAACTTGTCAACGTCTCAAAGAGGGAGGTGAGCTGGTGTCTACTGAAGATTTGTCACATTTAGAAAAGTCTGCCATCGTGTCCTGTGTGTTATATTTACATAATCTCACACGTTCATTTGGGTTAAAGTCAGCTGCAGTACACACACACACACACACACACACACACACACCTCTGTCAAACATATCATAGCTTCCATTTCTTAATCATAAAGTGTGTAAATGATTGGAACAGCTGCCTACAAACCTTCGACATTTTCATTTGGCTGTGTCTAAAGGTAAAATAATAACTGAGTGATTTGTCTACAGATGGTTTCACTCAAAGATGATGTAAACTGTGTGTCCTTGATGTTTAAAATAGCAACAGAGTGATGAGTTTGATCCCGATGTCCTCTGCATCTCTGCATTCACACAGACAGTTGAATGTTAGTGTAGAGTTTATACAGCCTCGCTGTACTTTTCATCGGCCTGCAGCGTTTTTGCACTGCAGCCGATGGGTTCAGGCTTAGGTTAACCCATCACTCACACACACACACACATACACACGCACACGCACACACATGATAACAGTTAGATAACTCACACAGAAATCAGTTTTTACTGTCTGCTGTCATCTTTTCACACATCACAGTTTAAATGACAGTGTAGACAAGAACTGGATTCTGTTTTAACAACGGGGGTCGGGCTACAGGATGACATGTACTGCAGGTGGTGGAGACTGACAGGACGGCTTTATTGTGATTTTGAATGTTGCAGGATTAAAGACTTTGATTTGTCAGATATTTAATGGATTTTTGTTACCGATAACAGATATACTGAATGTTTGAGCTGCAAATAGACCTTTTTCCTCCAATTTTGCACCAATTATGACTCTGCAAAGGTACACAAAAGGCTTAAACTAATAGCTTTATTAAAGATATATTATTATTACACATCATGAATCCAATGTATGAAATTGCAAACCAATTCTGGAAATAGAAAATAAAGAAATGCAAATGATAATTTGAATAAAGAATAAAAAAATAAAATGATTAGCTGTATGACGCCATGTTTAAATCTTCCCAAGCATCGTTTTGTCCATTAGATATTATATATATATCTGTAAAAAAGTTTTTATATCAGCACATATGGGACAACAAACATTGAAACCCATACGTCTGTGATGATCAAGTTTATTATAAGTCTGTGTCTATAAGTGTAAAAAGGGATCCACTGCATTTTCAAATAATAAACGTTGCTACAGGTAATGACTTTACAATTTCAGGTTAAATAGAGAGAAACTCTGCAGAGAAAGGCTCCAACACAGCCGGTCTGTGATGCTTTATACCACAGGTTTCCAGGATGATAATAGTCCTGGAGGAAAGGGGCAGTTTTAATATTAAAGCATCTCTCTCTGTGTCTTCAGGCCCAGCTGGAGGCCCAGAAGGCCACCCAGGACTTCCAGAGAGCCACTGAGGTCCTGCGGGCGGCGAAGGAGACCATCTCCCTGGCCGAGCAGAGGCTCCTAGAGGAGGACAACCGACAGTTTGACTCCGCCTGGCAGGAGATGCTGAACCACGCCACGCAGCGGGTGAGCAGGGGTGGATGAATGTTTTGGTTCATGATTATATTAGCCTGTTGTTAGAAACTGTCCATCTTCAGAGAAAAAGACAGTAGATGATAGGACAGTCTGTAACCTCTTGGTCTTCCTGCTCACTTATTTTACATTTTTGGGGCTGCCTGTTACAGGTGATGGAGGCGGAGCACACCAAGACGAGAAGCGAGCTGGTGCACAAGGAGACGGCGGCCAAATATACAGAAGCAATCACCCGCATGAAGCAGCTTGAGAAAAAACTCAAACGCACCATCAACAAGTCCAAGTAAGAGCCTTCATCTGCTGTTAGACAGGTTTCACTGCTTATTCATGTCGTGGCAGAGAGAGAAAAGTTGACCAACAAGCACTCTGGCAGCCATTTTGAAGTTCAGCTGCTTTAAATAGCTGCAAGCTTTTTATTTACTTAACCTAATTTTTATATTTAAAATGTAAGAGAGAGGAGATATCTGAGGGGAGATCTCCCCCAATCATCAGTGTAACGTGGTTATACTAATGAAGTGAAATGAGTAATATTTCCTACACAGCTCAGGGATGATTTCATAGATGAGTTATAAACACACACTACTCATCTTTTAAATCAGATTTCCACAGAGTTCAGTCTGTCACACAGACTGGACCATCAGTGG
This sequence comes from Echiichthys vipera, assembly GCF_963691815.1. NCBI lineage: Eukaryota > Metazoa > Chordata > Actinopteri > Perciformes > Trachinidae > Echiichthys > Echiichthys vipera. The sequence continues at coordinate 7,060,034 of NC_139833.1, forward strand.
AACATGATCTCTAGAGAAGATTCTTTATGAAACACTAATGTTTTAACAACGCACCAAGGCTAAACGTATTTATAAAAAACATCTACCTGATCAAAGTATTTGTTTAACATGACTGAATGGAGCTGTTCCTCAGTCCTACAGCCGTATTTCCTCTGGTTTCTGGCCTGTTTTTCTATTCAGACCTTCAGATCCCTCCTCCAGACCTCAATGAAACGCGGTCTGATGAAATGAAACGGTTTCTGGTTTCCCCAGGCAGCAGATCCAGCTGTTCGACCCTCATGTGATCAGGTTACTCTTCTCTGTTCAGCAGAAAAGGGCTTCTCTCTGAAGCAGTGAAACTCCCTCAGTCACAACCAAACAGTCAGGTGTTTAAGGGGAAGTCACCGTCCTCTAATATCACAAGTTAAAGGGAACGATTTGGCTCAGAATTAGTAACACTCCAGGTGACATCTTTGAAATGAAACTTGGGTCTTTGAAGCAGAGAAAATAATTAATTCGGGTGCGTGGCGGTAAAGTTATTTGACACAGCACACGCAGATTTGGTTGGCATCAGAACCGATCCACACATTTCGAGGCAGACCATTAAATTAAATATTATTATTATAAAAATTGAACAGTGCCCTTAAAAAAAATCGGCCCCAAAAACTAAAACCAGTAACATTCTCAGCCGATATATTCTTCCCATCTCCCAAATGGAGTCAAGTAAAATTCAACTACTAACGGCTGCTTGATAACCCTTACAGGCGGTTCCCTATACGCCGAGGTGTGAAGCTAATGTGGAAGCTTTCAGACAAACTGTTAGAGGACCATAATGATAATAGTCACAAACTTAGGGCGCACTCACACTGTCCATCCGTACCGTGCCCCAGGACGTTTCACTGGTAAAGTCTACTTCGTTTGACCAGTGTGAGTGCAACCGTACCGCGCTTAGGAGAGGTACGCCTGCTGGCCATGGACTGTTTGGGACAAGTTCAAGTTCCCTAAAGCACGGGGCACGGTACGGATGGACAGTGTGAGTGCGCCCTAAGTTTAGTTGAGCTATCCAACCATCATTGTTTTGCTGATGTTTGCGGTTAGAACTCTGAGGGCTTAAAACTTCTGGAGAGGGTCTTAAAAAGGACTTTAAGGTTATTAAATTGAACTTTAGGATTCCTGCATGTACCCTGATTGTGTATTTCAGTCATATCTGTGAGCTGCGAACACTCAAAGCCACGGTGTCTGCAGTTTGAGCTTCAGCTAATGAAGGTGCAGAGCAGCTCCGACGCTGACATCACGTCTCAACTGTCAGTCTTTGGCCTTTTTTCATTAACGCGCTGTCAAGACCTTCGGAGTTAATTTCCCTGCTGAGCAAGAGTGTGTTTGATTTTGGAACGTAACCTTCAGTGAAAGTTTAGTTTATATAATGAGAGGTTACATAAGACGCTCCCTCACTCCCCACGTCTATAGCTTATCTCTGTGAGCCCGTGGAGGGCCGTGTCAGCCTCCTGCTGTTCCAGATGTTTCCAGAGGCTGAGTGAATGTACAGAGGCCTCGCTGACACTGACGCATAAAGTCTGAAAAAGTATTTAAATTAAAAGTCTGACTCCAGAGCAGGGTTTGTAAAGACTTGGATGTCCTGCGTGCAGAATCACATATTTCCCTGGACAGTTCAGTAGGGTCTCTGAAGTGGTGTCGGAAAACCTTAAATATTTTTGAAGCATGTTTTGAAAAACAAAAACAAAAACAACTTTTGCAGCCTCATGATTTTCTTAAGCTGTGGTCTACATTCTGAAAATCAGTTGAGCCCCTGAGACAGATTTGGAAAAAGCATCCCGCCCCCCACCAACCAAACCCCTCCCCTCAGTGTTCCCCGATTCCTTCCCCGAGCTCGTAACGGCTTCCCTCGCCTCCCAACGCCACGCCCCCTCTAGCCTGTCTCTACGTTAGTTTACAATGCTAAATACACATGGCTAACGTATGCTAACGTGTTGACATAGCCGTTTATCAGAGCAGGGACGTTCACAGTCATAAGCCCGTACTGGCACAGACTAATGGAGGCTATTTATAAAACATCTACCACAAAAAATTACCTGTTCAACAAAAAGTCTGCTGTATCAGCATCTTTTTTCAGTCCCGAATCCTGGCGTAGCCTTCTCCACCGCTCAAAGGCATCCCCGATGTTGACTCTTTGGTTCCTATGTAGGGCACATTTCCTCTTGGTTTCTGCCTTTTCCTCCGTAGACATGGGGCAAGCATAGGCCTCTTGCTGGTATCGGTCTTTTCCTTCTCCATGGTAAGAGAAGCCCCGGTAGCTGAGCTGCTAAGCTAAGCACTAGCCGCTCCGAGTTTACAGAGAGGGAGGGGGAGTGGGAGGGGTCGAGGCGCGATGACGGGGAGCAGGAGAGAGGAGGGGATTGGATGGAGGGTACGAGCCATTGGGAACCTTTCGGACCGGATGGCTCAATTTCTATGCAGAATGTTTTTTTTGTTCTTTTTGCTATTCATGCTGTGTAGATCGGACTACAGGACCCTAAGCGCAGTTTAAATTATGTTAATAATAATTAGAAATATTCCAAATGGTAGACCACAGCTTTAACATAATTTGTAAAGAAGGAAGAGTAAGGGAGAGAACATATCTGAGGTGAGAGGTGCCCAAACCATCATTGTAGCATTGTTACACTAATAAAGTGAAATGTGTTGTTATTTCTAAGCATATAGGAGGATTTCATATATAGAAGTTAAAGCCCCAGACTGCTCATATTTTAAATCAGACTTCCACAGATTGGAACATGTTGGTGTCTCTCAAACCAGCTAAACCATCAGTGAGAAAGTCCTGAAAAATGATCTTTACACAAGCAGCAACCCTGAAGTGCTGTTTGCAGATATTTGCATACTATATTTGAGTAAAATTTTGAGTATTTTTACTTTGTGGATATCAAATTAAAGGCACTGAATACTTCTTCTGCTCTGTATTTCTTGTATTGTCCATTCTATACTCGAGTGGGAACATATTTTTATAAAGTAAAGTATAACGTTGTAACTTCTCATCCAGTGGGTTCATTATGTTGTTTCTTCTAGTCCGTTGCTGTGTGTTCCCTCAGCAGGGCGTTAATCCGCTCCGCATCGTTCTCTCATCCCACATCACAGCCCCCTTTATCTTCCCCTCGTCCTCCTCTGGGTTGCCATGGTGATGATGTGGGTACCGCTCTCTTTCTGGGTTACTCTGTATTTTCCCCCTCTGATCTAATTGTCTCCTGTCCTCCCTCCCTCTCTGTCTCTCCCTCCTCCTCCTCTTCCTCCGCAGGCCCTACTTTGAGATGAAGGCGAAGTACTATCTGCAGCTGGAGGTACGTGAAGGCCGCTCAGCTGTGTGTCACATTTGACATATGTTGTGTAGCTGTGCTTGAGCTCGAGCGAGGGGTTAAACGTCTGGAGCCAAACATTCAGAATCAGTGATCTCACCACGTCACGGCTGCAGTGCTGATGGCTTTCAGGCTTTAGGCTGTGATCAGATCAGAGTTGTTTTTCTCTGGCTTGAGCACAAATTGCAGCTGTTAGGCTTGTTAAGGAAATCGAGCACCATGACCAGTGACATCAGCTTCGGTGCTGTGCAACAGGAAGTTTATTTAATTAGCCTTAACAAGTAGAAAAGGCAGCATTGCTTACTGTCCAGGTCTGTTTTCACATCAGCTGTAAGGAGAACTCCACCAAACATGTATGTTTTGGATTGAGGAAAGATAATAAATAAATAAATCAAAGACAAATAAATAAGGGCGTATATCTATCTGTCTATTTATATTGATAGATATACACACACATATACATGTATGAAAAGGTCTTAGTGTGTATATTAAATCAAGATCAAATGAAAAGATAGATAAATCTTCACTTCAGCTTATCATTCCAGCATCTACGTCAATATAATTTTAAATTACAGGAAACTTGTGCCACTTATTTCTCACGGTGTAGTTTATCTTTTCTAAGACGGAGCAGAAAGACATCCCTGTTAACTGTTGCAAAGTAGTACAACCATTATCCCCTTTCCATGAACAGTCTCTATCCACTCCCACAGTTATCCATGAATGGATGTAGAAATATTGTTGAAGACAGAATGAGTATCTGTGCGGTCTGGTAGCGATGTTCCCAGTCGTTTCTTCTTCTTCTTCATCATCCTTCTCCTCTCTTCCTGGTCCTTCAGAACCTGAAGAAGAACGTGGACGAGCGGCAGGCCAAGCTGTCTCAGGCCAAAGGCGAGTACAAGACGGCCCTCAGGAACCTGGAGATGATCTCCGACGAGATCCACGAGCGCCGGCGGAGCTCCGCCATGGGTCCCCGGGGGCACGGCGTTGGCGCAGAGGGCGACAGCGTTTCCGGGGACGACATCTCCAGCTTCAAGATGGAGTCAGACGGGATATCCAGTGAGTACAGAGGACGGCAGTTTGTACTGCGTGAGTCTGAAATGTAACCCGATGGTGTAAAAGGCCAATCCGTCAATGTTAAACCCTCTCATCTCGCTGCTCTCCTCGTGAGTCCCTAAATGTCAGGGTTAGTCTGCGTTCTGTTCTCATGTATTCTCCTTTAGTGTTAAATTGGGCCAGTAAAGTAACTTTTAGGATAGCACTGACAGAGCATGTGACACGAGAGGGAAAACTGACACAGAAATCGTATTCCTTCATCAGAAACATTTTTTGAAAGGGGTCTTTGCTCTGTGACGATGTTAAGAGGCAGACTCTGGTTCCTGTGTAGCCACAGCTCCACCTACTGTAGAAGCACTGGTGACGTGGAGACGAGGCCTCCGTCAGTATGTAGGGCAGAGAAAACACAGAGCTCTTGTGTGTTTCCATGAATTCCTGGTTTGTAATTCTTGGAAAGTCTGATGAGCGTTAAAGGACTTCAGAGGCGACGGCTGAGCGTCTACAGTCAACTTGAAATCCGTTTAAAGGGAGAATTGAGTTTCAAGCTATTTACTTCAAATATGCTGTGAAGACGAGAGCGAGACAGACGGATGAAAGCGTGGAGAGCAGAACTTAAAAGCAGTAAATAGAATCGTCACTGTTGTTGAGAAAACACAGCCGAGGGGTTTGTTTTCATGTCCAGTTAGTTTGAAAGTGGTGGATACACAGAGGTTTGAACAGAAACACAGTAAACAAATGTGGTTCGGCCATCTAGTAAGGATGAACCCTGGGCGCTTCCCTAGGGAGGTGTTCCAGGCACGTCCAGCTGGGAGGAGGCCTCGGGGAAGACCCAGGACCAGTCGGAGAGTTTATATCTCCACGCTGGCCTGGGAACGCCTCAGGATAAGCGGATGAGCGGATGAAGATGAGATGAGATGAGATGAGATGTTTTCTTCTTCTTTAACTTCTAGAGCGGGGCTTCCCAAACCTTTTCAGCTGGGGTCAGTTTAATATGGGGACGTGGGGTATGGTCATTTTAACAGAGGTGTTAGTCCTGTCTGTCAAACTAATCCCGTCCCGTGTTGATAATCCATCATATCCTGTTAATACGGAGTTTCCACATGTTTTTGAACATGGAGGCGCTCGAAGAAGCACTCTGGTCACTTTTTTTAAATAATCAATTCTGTCCTTTAGATTCCTGTTTACTTAAAGCTGCAGTCGGCAAGTCTTGCGTTTACAACTCTCACGCCCCTCCCCCTCTACCACCGAGCTCCTCAGCTCCTGCCCATCGAGTGCTCGTCAGTGCGCGTGCACCAGACTACTGTGAATGCGTCGGTCTCTTCTGTCTCAATAAATGGCATGGAGTACACGCTACACTGAGGTAGGCTGGCTAACTTACTCATAGATAGCAACTGCTAACGTCATTTAGCGTATGCCAAGTGGTATTGTAACATGCGGGGGGGATCTGATGCGTCAGCACTCACGCATCACTGCGCTGAGTGGACAGGATGATACGGGCCCCGTCAATTTTTCAAACACCAAGCTCTAGATACACGTAGAGGCGTGTTTTTTTTCCTAACCCTGGATGACTTATGTTGTTCTATCGGAGCAAAGTGTTGGCTTAAGTGGATATGATCAAACAAACGTGTCCCACTGCAGCTTTAATTTTGCGATATCAGGAAGCTACGTAGCACGCACACGGAGACAGGGAGGTGACGGCAGCGCGTAGATCGAGTAACCCCTCCCACTCCTGGTAGAATACAGGGATCTCCTGAAGTGAGACCGTTTTACCCCACGTCCCCACATCAAACTTAGACCATGACTTTCCTTAACAACTGCATTTATTAACCAATGACAAAGAGCACAGCAAAGAAATAAATTTGAAATGCATAAGACATGTTTTCATTTCATTTTTGTTGCCACTGTGCTGCTCATGGAGGAATTGTTGGGTCTCTGTAAATCATAAATGTGGTCTAGACCTACTTTATATGTTTATACCTAAAGTGTCTTGCGATGTCTTTGTTGTGATTCGGCACTGTAAATAAATTAAATAATGTAAATAAATTAAATAATGTAAATAAATTAAATAATGTAAATAACATTAAATTGGATTAATCTTCTGCACTGATGATGATTCAACGAAGAAGAGCTGCAGAGCGTTTGAAGGAAAATGAAATGGAAACGTGCCCTCGGCGTCAGCGTTGGCCTCGACCCCCGGGATACACGGGGGGGGGGGGCGTTTCCATGGTAACGGCAGAGCGGTGGAGGCTGTGATTACAAGTTAACCTTAATGCTGCTGTGGCTGAACAGAACAACACACACTGGCGGTGCGTTCGTGTGCTTTGATTTATGTCGGGGAAAATGAAACGCCTCCGCCGGGAGGGATGTGACGGTTTCTCTCTTCTATTTATATCTCCACATACTCACACCTTCATTCTGTTCTTCTCCACATCTTCCCCTCTTCTTTCTTCCTTCATTATCCCCTCATCCCTCTTTCTTCATCTTTCTGTCCCCTCGTCCCTTTCTCCTTTGTTCCTCTCTTCCTTTAATCTATTGTTTTTATACTTTGTACTTTACTTTAACCATCCTCCTCTCTTCTTTTCTCATATTCCCTCCACCCCTTTCTACCTTCTTCCTTCCTTCTTTCATCACTCCATCTTCCCCTTATTGTTTCCTTTTGTCGTCCTCACTCTCTTTGTTCATCCTCTTTTCACTCATCTTCCCTTTCTCCTCCCTCCCTTCATTTTCCCTTTCCTTCTCATTGCTCTTTGTCCCCCTTTCCTTTCTTCTTTTCCATCTTTCCCCTCTTCCCGCAGTGGCGTCCGTGTGTTTCGACGACGACGTTTGCGGCGGCAGCAGCGTCATGTCGGAGGAAGACTCTGAGACTCGCTCCACCTGCAGCCTGGGTTCGTCTCCCAGCAGCCCTCAGGAGCTCCTGTCGCCCTGCCCCTTCGCCAGCTCCTCCTCTTCCTCCTGCACGTCCTCCTCCGCCTCTCCGTCACCCACTCCCTCCTCCTCCTCCTCCTCCCCGTCTCCCGTATCCAGGCCCTGCAGTCTGGACCTCCCCAGCACCGTGTCTCTGTCCGACTTCGGCCTCATCTCGCCGGTGCTCGGGCCTCGCAGCGAGTGCAGCGGAGCGTCGTCACCAGAATGCGACCTGGAGAGAGGTGGGTGATGGGAGTGTGTGGGTCTGTGTGTGCGACACACTATACTGACTTTTTTCTTCATTTTTGGACATACTATACTGACTTTTTTCTTCATTTTTGGACATACTATACTGACTTTTTTCTTCATTTTTGGACATACTATACTGACTTTTTTCTTCAATTTTCAACATACTATACTGACTTTTTTTCTTCATTTTTGGACATACTTTACTGACTTTTTTTCTTCATTTTTGGACATACTAGACTGACTTTTTTCTTCATTTTTCGACATACTAAACTGACTTTTTTCTTCATTTTTCGACATACTATACTGACTTTTTTCTTCATTTTTTGACACACTATACTGACTTTTTTCTTCATTTTTGGACATACTATACTGACTTTTTTCTTCATTTTTGGACATACTATACTGACTTTTTTCTTCAATTTTCAACATACTATGCTGACTTTTTTTCTTCATTTTTGGACATACTTTACTGACTTTTTTTCTTCATTTTTGGACATACTAGACTGACTTTTTTCTTCAATTTTCAACATACTTTACTGACTTTTTTCTTCATTTTTGGACACACTATACTGACTTTTTTCTTCATTTTTCGACACTCTACACTGACTTTTTTCTTCATTTTTCGACATACTATACTGACTTTTTTCTTCATTTTTCGACATACTTTACTGACTTTTTTCTTCATTTTTGGACATACTATACTGACTTTTTTCTTTATTTTTCGACACACTATACTGACTTTTTCTTCATTTTTGGACACACTATACTGACTTTTTTCTTCATTTTTGGACATACTATACTGACTTTTTTTCTTCATTTTTCGACACACTATACTGACATTTTTTCTTCATTTTTTGACATACTATACTGACTTTTTTCTTCATTTTTGGACATACTATACTGACTTTTTTCTTCATTTTTCGAACTTACTATACTGACTTTTTCTTCATTTTTGGACATAATATACTGACTTTTTTCTTCATTTTTGGATACACTATACTGACTTTTTTCTTCATTTTTCGACGTACTATACTGACTTTTTTCTTCATTTTTCGACATACTAAACTGACTTTTTTCTTTATTTTTCGACATACTATACTGACTTTTTTCTTCATTTTTGGACATACTAGACTGACTTTTTTCTTCATTTTTCGACACACTATACTGACTTTTTTCTTCATTTTTCGACACACTAAACTGACTTTTTTCTTCATTTTTCGACATACTATACTGACTTTTTTCTTCATTTTTGGACATACTATACTGACTTTTTTTCTTCATTTTTCACATACTATACTAACTTTATTCTTCATTTTTCAACACACTATACTGACTTTTTTTCTTCATTTTCGACATACTAAACTGACTTTTTTCTTCATTTTTGGACACACTATACTGACTTTTTTCTTCATTTTTCGACATACTATACTGACTTTTTTTCTTCATTTTTCGACATACTATACTGACTTTTTTTCTTCATTTTTCGACATACTATACTGACTTTTTTCTTCATTTTTGGACACACTATACTGACTTTTTTCTTCATTTTTGGACATACTATACTGACTTTATTCTTCATTTTTCGACACACTATACTGACTTTTTTCTTCATTTTTCGACATACTATACTGACTTTTTTCTTCATTTTTGGACACACTATACTGACTTTTTTCTTCATTTTTGGACATACTATACTGACTTTTTTCTTCATTTTTCGACACACTATACTGACTTTTTTCTTCATTTTTCGACATACTATACTGACTTTTTTCTTCATTTTTGGACATACTATACTGACTTTTTTCTTCATTTTTCGACACACTATACTGACTTTTTTTCTTCATTTTTCGACATACTATACTGACTTTTTTCTTCATTTTTGGACACACTATACTGACTTTTTTCTTCATTTTTGGACATACTATACTGACTTTATTCTTCATTTTTCGACACACTATACTGACTTTTTTCTTCATTTTTCGACATACTATACTGACTTTTTTCTTCATTTTTGGACACACTATACTGACTTTTTTCTTCATTTTTGGACATACTATACTGACTTTTTTCTTCATTTTTCGACACACTATACTGACTTTTTTCTTCATTTTTCGACATACTATACTGACTTTTTTCTTCATTTTTGGACATACTATACTGACTTTTTTCTTCATTTTTCGAACTTACTATACTGACTTTTTCTTCATTTTTGGACACACTATACTGACTTTTTCTTCATTTTTGGACACATTATCAATGCTCAATTGGTTTTATTCTCAGTGTCTGAAAGACAGAACTTAAAAAGCTTAAAAACTTCAGTCTTTAATTATTAATGAAAAAAAAGAAAACCTTGACCATTGACTGACCTTCTCCTGTGCTGCAGGCGACCGGGCAGAAGGTGCAGAGGGGCGTCTGGACAACGCTCCAGCCTCCAACAACAACAGCAGCAGCTCTACGTCCAGCATCAAGAAGAGCTTCAGCCTGGAGGCACGCTTCAGCTTCCTGAACCTGCGCCGCCCCCGAACCGACAATGCCAAAAACACAAACAACTGTTCCCAGAAGGCCGAGGCCGGGCAGACCGTGGTCTTGGTCAAAGGAGTCTAAGGATTAAAAAAAAAGAGAGAACTTGTTGGATGGATTTTAACCCAAACTTGCTGATAAACTGGGCTGTTTATAAGCCACCTGCCACAACTGCACTCCATGTAGGAACTCCACAGTCAGAGAGAGATGTTGAATGTCATAGTTGGTGTATTCTGTATAAAGTTTCCTGTACTTCATTGCAGCGTTGTTTCTCCCATTTCCTTCATGAAGGACACTGCACCTTTGAACTCACTCATGTCTGAGAAGAAAAAGAGCACTGTTGTGTTGAAATTGTGTCGGGAAAACGGTGGTGGAAGAAAAAGTGGTGTTCATGTTCATGATGATGATGATTTGTGTTTTTTTTTTTAACTAATAGCTGAGAAAGCGTTTGTCACAAAAGAAAAAGTACATTTGCTGCCGAAGTGCGACCTTTGACCTGTCAATTATTATGAAAAGTATTAAACATTTGGTATAACCGAACTTATTACTGTTAAATGGCACTTGGCATGCTGTAAACCATGCAGAGGTGAAGTTAATGGAAATAAAGTCACATGTGAAGATGTTCAATAAATAACTAGTGTCTTGAATCTTCTGTATGCTCCTGGATTTGATATTTAACTGTTGTAGTGTTTTGGGAAAAATGCCCAAAAAAGTCATGTTGAAAAAGAAGAATTAGTCCTGCAACGGGGACATTTGATTTCTTCACTCTATTATTTTTAATCGTGTTACACACACAGGCCTGAAATACACACACATGACTTATACATGCAATTAACGAAGAGATGTCAGAGCAAGGGTTGCCAGTGATCAGCACCCTGAGCAGTTTGGAGTTCAGTGCCTTGCTCCCACAAGGATTTGAACCAGCAACCTTGTGGTTCTCAGCCCTGTCACCTATGGACTGAGCTACTGCTGCCCCAAAAGTGAAGAAATGTCAAAATATAATATATCCAAAAAATGAAATCAGTCATGGCATAATTTGTTGAAAAAAGTCAGGAAAAGTCATAAAAAGTGTGCCCTAAAAATAAAGTGAAAGTCAAAAAGTGAAAATATAATGTGTCCAAAAAATGCTTAAATCCGTCATAGAGAGCCGAACTAAACCAGTGTCTCGAACTTCTATATGTTCCTGGATTTGATATTCAACTGTTATAGCACAGCATATCTAAAAAGTCAGAGAGAAGTGTGTCGAATAAAATGTCAAAAAAAAATCGTAGTATGTTGAAAAAGTCAAGAAATGTCAAAATATAAGATGTCCAAAAATGCTTAAATCAGTCCTGGCATCATTTGTTTAAAAAAGTCGTGGAAAAGTCATAAAAGTGTCCTAAAAATAAGCATAAAGATGAAATTATAGTGTCAAAAAGTGAAAATATAAGATGTCCAAAAAATGCTTAAATCATAGGAGAGCCTGTCTAAAGCTGGGAAGAAAAGTCATAGTATTTATTTAAAAAAATACTACTACCCTGTCTGGGTCGCGGGGGGCTGGAGCCGATCCCAGCTGACATCGGGCGTGAGGCGGGGTCCACCCTGGACAGGACGCCAGTCTATCACAGGGCACATAGAGACGGAGAGAGACAGACAACCATTCACACCTACGGGTGATTTAGAGTCATCAATGAACCGAACACCTGCACGTCTTTAGACTGTGGGAGGAAACCGGAGAACCCGGAGAAAACCCACGCAGACACGGGGACAACATGTAAACTCCACACAGAAGGGCCCCAGCCGGGATGCGAACCCGGAACCTTCTCGCTGTGAGGCGACCGTATTCTTGTTTATGCATCTAAACTCATGTAAGTGTGTTATAATAATGATTCATGTGTTGGACACAGGTGCTACATATGACAGAAAGAGAGGACTGCTGATATTAAACCCTAATAAAATCCATATCGGTTCGATAAAAGCTTAATTGTTGTAACTTATCTTGGAAAAATCTCTCCCCCAGCCCATCCGCGACTCTCCATCACTCACAACATTTAAATCCCGTTTAAAAACCTTCCTTTTCTCACAAGCCTACAACCTCCCCTACCCATAACTACATTCACTCCTGGCCTCTCCCCCCGCACTGCTCTCCAATCCATCCCCCCACCTCTATTGTTGTACCTGTTTCTGGCTACTTGTCTGTATCACCATTACCCCATGCCCCCTTCGCCTTGTTTCCCTGTCATCCTTGTCATCCTTTTCTCCTGTTGTTTATCGTCTGTATATTACCTGTCCTACTCTGTAAGCGACTTTGGGTCTCTGAAAAGCGCTATATAAAATAAATGAATTATTATTATTATTATTATTATTAAAAATGAAAGTTTTTATTAATGCTAACAGCAGAAATATGATCACTTCATAAACGGAGATGATTCTTCACAAACATATTTGAACCGTCTGCAGCTGTGCAGCTCCCACAGACACGATCCTGTTTTTACATTGTGTAAAACTCCCAAACAAAACATTTGGATCCATTTTAAAGTGTAGCTAATAAAGAGATGTCTCCATTTCTTATGGTAGAAATAACATTTGAGCGCTCTCTGGTGGACGAACAGCAACAGCGTTCACCAGCTGGTAGTTTTGTAGTGGTGGAAAGTTATAAAGGAGTAATAAAGTAATAATTATAGGTATAATTTTGAGGCACATTTACCATTTCATACTGAATTTCAGAGGGAGATATTTTACTTTTTATTACATTATTTGATAAATGTTACTTTACATATCCAGACAAAATATTATCAACAATTAAACTGTATCAGCTTGAGCCAATCAGCAGCGTATTCATTACAATTAGCACCTCCGTGATCAGCTGCAACATTAATGCATCAATAATTACAAACATATACATGAATAAATATTCTGCAATGTGAAAAATGAGTAAGTTTAGTATATTTTGGCAATACTTACGTGGGTAAATGATAAGTGCTTCTTCTACCATCAGATACGGTTTATACTATAACACGTCCACAGCAGATAACACTCAGATTAAAAGGAGGACTCTTGTATCAAGATTTTTTATTACGCTTACTGTACATTCATGCACCAAACAGCATGTTCATCACATGAAAGTATAGAGTATTGACAGGAAGGCTAAAGTCCACTAAATAAGAAGAATTCAGGCTCCATGTTAACGAAACAAACACGAGGATATGAGGGCAAAGAAAACAACAACATACAGACGTACAGGTGTATCCAGATTAAGTCAGACTTCATAAAGGGACGTTCTCTCAGCAAGAGTTGGACCAAAACAAACATGGAGAAATAAATAGGCACTGGGAGAAGTAGTCACATTAGCATGGGGCGATTAGTCGAGAGAGCTGCTGACTGCTTAAAAAGGCGTCAGACGGCTCTGGAGGGTGAAGCTGCGTTGAGTGGTAGTCAAATAAGGATCCGAGAAATAATAAAGATGGAAACGGGGAGAGACTCGCAGGTTTCTGATCAGTTGGACTGGATTAAGAGTCTGAGGAGAAGGCTCTGTGTGCGTTGGGGGATGTCTGAGGGTTGAAATCTGGGTCTTCCCTCACTCGTTTCTTAATGTCTGCTTTAACCTGAAAGGAAAAAGATTTTATTATCATCATCATCATCATCATCATGGTGGGACATACGAGCATTACGTAAGAAGGCGACTTGCGGCCACATTGGGCACGGACACGGAAGCCAGGCTGTTCAACTCTGTTTACAAGGCTTATCTCCATTTTAAACTATTTTCAAGGGATGCAACTAACAAAAACAAATATTTATCAATTATTCTGCCTTTAACTTTAAAAAATAAAAAAAATGTGGTACCTGAAACTGACAATTGAGTCCAAAAATAGCCGCTGCTTATTTTCCGTCCATCAATCACTCAACTTTTTGTTTGAGCTGTAAAAGTATCTCATCTCGTACGAAAATAAAAACAATGCTTAACATACGGGGAACCTGCACTACATTTAAAACTATAAAAACCAGAGGACCAAACTGCTGCCGTCACCAGCCTAAATGATGTGCGGTGTGTCCCTGGTTTGTTCTAATGTACATGCAAGAAGATGTAGTCACCTGTTCTGCATACGCTTCTTTCAGCTCCTGGGTCTCCAGATCCTCCTGTAACCGCTCAGCAGACGTGATGGGCTTCACTCCTGCTGTCCTTGCTGCTTGACTCACAGCATCAGAGAGGGAGAGGAGGCTTCCACCACCCAGTCCTGTCTAAAACACACATACACAAACACCGTAAAGCAGGTAAGGACAAGCCAAACTCGAACATAATAAGTAAAGTTACAATGGATCTAGTCTGGTTAACTGGGTATACAATGCTGGGATGAAGCCTGACATCTGACACTCCACCAGATGTCAGGCCTTCGCTTTTGCTCTCTTGGTTTAAAGAAAAGCAAACAAGCCCAAGCATTTCCCCCTCTCCCAGAAATATAAGCTGGTGGAGCCAGACTCCTGACAATGTGAGACTAGAACTAATCTTTTTACCTTCCTGCGTTTAGCTGGCATGCCGTGCAGATAGGCGTCGGACAGCGGGGGCTGAGCCTTCATCTTCCTCTGGGTCATCATATCACACCTGATGATGGGCACCCACTCCTACAGCACATGCAGGAAGAGAAGCGTTAGCATGAGCATGTTTTCAATGTTAAAAAGCATTCATAACCTTTTTGTGTCACTGTTCCGCTGCTGCATCAACTCAGCAAGGAAATGACTTGGATCAGACCAAAAGTTGAAATGCATTTCTGCATAAAACAATGACTAGTGTTGCCTATGAACCTAACTTTAGGTTCAGTACCAGTGAGAAGATAATTAAAAACAGGCTGAGCGATCTCATTTGTGGCATTATAATTCAAATCAACATCAATGTGTCTTTCCAGAAACAATGTCGTAATTACTCCAGACTTCAGTGAAAGCATTTCTTACAAATATAAAGAAAAAAATGATGCTTATGTAGAGCAACAAGGACACTGTATGTGTGTGAAGCAGCGTGGTGCTACAAAAGAGCATGTGTAATCATGAAAACAAATAAAAGATCAATACAACAGTAAAACGGAGTGTGCTCTTACAGGTGGAACGGCAGCCGCCCAGGCCTCTGACTCTCGAGCGGACTCCTCACGCCCTCCCTCAGCTCCTGCCGCTGCCATGTCGCCACCTAATGGTGCGGCTCCTCCCGTGGCTCCCAGGTCTCCTGGCAACACCCTTGTTTCCCGTGGCGACGCCCTTGTGTCGTGTGACACCGACATGGCCTCCTCTGCTGTGGTGGCTGCAGCCGGTGACAGGGTGTCGCCAATCTTTGGAAGTGGAGAACAACGAAATGAGGCGGCTCAAAGACGGAGCGGTGCATAAAAAGTCGAGCTGAGTTCATCTGAAGAGGACATTAGAGATACGCCGTGCTTACCGTTGCACTTTGTGCTCGTTCGGGCTCTTGTGTGCCAGCTGCAGAAGACTGATCTCTCTGTGAAAGAATGTCATTTAATATTTATTAGCCATTTCAGACGTGCTGTCCAAAGTAACAGGATATGCGACAGCCATCAGATAAGAGGGACTGCTTCTTTCTCTGCGTGCAAGACGTTACAGGTGCATTCTGCTCTGCATGAAAAATGTAAAATTCAGACAATAAAAAGTGAAATCTACTGTTATGTAGACAAAATGGGGTAAACAAATTCAAGTGTAACTGAGAAACTACATCATGTAAATGAGGCTTGCGGGTTTGATCCATCCATAAATGTAAAAGAAAAGGGCATGCAGTTGTTCTGTTACCTGTGTGTGAACTATGTAGTTCTGGATCTGCTCCTGTGTGATGGGGAGGTGCTCCAGAATCACCTGCAGCCTCATTGTCATCATGCTGGTCATCCAGTTGACCAGGCTGGGGCTGATGTCACTGGACATCCGCCGCTGGAACGAGACAAAAGAATACTTTTATTTAACAGGTACAACAGATGTTTCTTCTCTACTTTGTCTTTCTTCTTTTTGAATTGTTAAAGTTTCGTAGTTTTTGTTTTATCTTCTTGTTATTTATGTCCTAGCATCACAAAAACTTTTAAAGGACGGTGAGTAGAGATGACATCATGCTGCAAAATACTGTAGCTGTCAACTTAAGTTCAACTATAACATGACACTTTTGAAATCTTGTGCAATTGTCTGTACAAAAGTTTTAACAAATAACTCACTATTAGTTTTTTCTTTTTTTCTTCTGTACCAGCACCACATGATTTAAAATATGACCATCAATCTAAATCTGGAACATGTGTGAAAAGAAGGCTACGAAGTGGATTTAAGCAGGACAGGAGAAATAAACAGTGACTGCGTAAACAGCTGCAAGGTAAAGGCAGTATACGCCAAATCAGATGTTTTGTTTTTAGAGGGCAAACTTGTGACCAAAACAAAGCTCCACAGGCTTCACTTGCTGCAATGTTTGCAAGCTAGTCAGGAAAAATAATCCCCCTGCCACAAGCACTCAAAAGCGCTGCATCGATCAGCATCGATGCCTACTGCAAAATAACATTAGTTTGCATTTTCACAAAGCACCACACTAGACATCCTTTGCCTAACATGCTGAATTGAGTTTCATCTGGAGCCTACAGCCTACTGGAAAGAGAGGGAGTGAGTTAGTGAGAGATCGTATACTGACTATCCGGTGGTTGATGACTGCAGTGAGGGCTCTCTGGTCTCCTCTCAGGCAGTGCAGGTTCAGGGCAAGACACTCAAACAATGCCTGGTTGCACATCTGTAGCAGCTGAGGCCCAAATGAGTCATCTGGATGAGAAAAATGTTGATATTAGCAAACAGACAACAATAAACGTCCTACAGAGACTTACATTTTTACTCTTTGCCTAACAGAAGAATTCCTGATAAATGATCCAAATATGATTACATCTCGTGCTGCCACCTACATTTACTCTACATCCACGCACAAACCCTCACAGAGACCAAATGACTTATGCGGTTGTTCTTAAAGTTTACCTGTGCAGCGCAGAATATGTGTGGCGATGTGCATCAGCTGCTGTCTGAAGAAGGACATGTTGGTCTGAGTGACGTCGACGCCCTCCAACACTGTGACTGAGGACTCTCTCTGCGGGAGTCGAATAAAGAGGTGTTGTCATTACATTTACAAACTACACAGGGAGCAACAGGTGAGTAAACCAAACTAAACACGCTTTAGAATTTCATCTGTAGGGAAGAAATATAATAATGTCCGAATAATGAATTATGTCATTTGATTAGGGCCGTCTCCATCAACTCAGGGGGTTTGTCTTCATAAACCTTCATCAATGCACCTCACTTACAAATATAAGAAACATTTTATTCACTCCTTCCAGCTCACATTCAGAGCCGAGGTCTCACACTAAACTACATTATTTTCATGAACAATGTTTATGTTCATTACCTTCACTGTAAAAAAAAAATCAGATTTCCAGACAGTCGAAAAGAGAAACGGACCAAATGCGAGTTGACTCGGGGCTTCCCTACATTTACCGTATTTTCCGCACTAGAAGGCGCACCACATTATAAGGCGCACCTTCAATGAACGGCTTATTTTGAAACTTTTTTCATATATAAGGCGCACCACATTATAAGGCGCATAGAACAGATGCTACAGTCGAGGCTGGGGTCACATTCTGCATCCATTAAATGAAGCTGCGCTAAAGGGAATGTCAACAACACAGTCAGGGGAGGTCGTCTTGTTGCTTCCCCCACTTCCGCACCATTGATTCATTCATGTTAAACTCTTTGGCTGCTGCTCTATTCCCGTGTTCTACTGCGTGACTAATCGCCTTGAGTTTAAACTCTGCGTCGTAAGCGTGTCTCTTAACAGGAGCCATTTTGGGCTCTTTACACAAACACACAAATGGAAATGAAACGGCACGCTTCGCGCAGTCGTATATCTCAACATGCACCGCACGTTACTTCTTCTACGGGGGAAAATAGAGTCGGCGGCTGCTCACCGTAGTTGCGAGACCTGTTGTGGCTAAATATTGGTCCATATATAAGGCGCACCGGATTATAAGGCGCACTGTCGGCTTTTGAGAAATTTGAAGGTTTTTAGGTGCAACTTATAGTGCGGAAAATACGGTAATCATATACTTTTTTTTTATCAGTGATAGTAGAGGAGGAGTGGACATCAAGTACTTACAAAGCTCTCACTGATATACTCCTCCAGTTCGTTGACAAGACTGTCAGCCGCAGCCTGGAGGATGGAAACAGAGAACATGAGGAAACAAACGTCACAGAGGGTGAAGAAGACAAAACTCCATCAGTTATTTATCAGTTACACAAAATGAACAAAAAAGGCAAACCATCAAACATGGGACCAAAAATGAAAAGTAGCATTAAAAGATCTGAGATAAACTTTTTAAAGCAAAACAGATATTCTGATCCAGCTGGTGAGTGGTACTGACAGCAATGTTCTCATCGGTGGGCTCTCTGCCGTTGAGGTAGTTCTGGGTGAAGAACTGGGACAGTTGAGGCTGGATGCGGCCGAGGGGCTCGTGGTGACCATGAAGCAGCATCACCAGGTCGGACATGGTGAACGTCTGGCACACCAACATCAGCAGCTCTCCAAAAAACCCTGGGAATCACAGTTTAAAAAACAAAAGAGAGAGAGAGATTACATTTAAAATAACATAATGCAAAGTGGTGAAATGTAGCTCTAACATTTTATGATGTGCTCTTTGACTGAGAAACATCATGATCTGTTACCCTCAGCTGCTGTCAACATGTTATATTTGAATCTTTACCGGTAGGATCCTCAGGACTGATGAAAATGTTAGTGGCCTGGGACAGCCTCTGCATGAACTGGGCAATGCTCTCTGTGTCGTTCTGGACCTGGCCCAGAGAGCCCATCATGGTGCTCAGGACGCCACGGACGATGCCCGTGAACAGCTCCGGGTTGAGGGCTTCGGCTCCGGCTCCAGCGGGAGGGTTGGGTGTGGGGTTGGGTCCCGCAGCAGGAGCAGTAGTGGTACCAGAGGGAGGTGGGGGTGGAGAGAAGATGGGTTGGGCCTAGAAAAGAAGGTTTATTTTGATTTACTTGAAACGCAGTGATTTCTTTAAATGGAAGGCACTACATGGATAACACAGTAACTGACTCACTGTCAGCACATCTGCCCTCTAGTGGGCCATTAGGAAACATGGTGAGGAAGGGTGCACTAACAACTACTAAATGTTTCTTTACTAGTGCAGACACGATGTACAGTATATTAATATATAATGGGGTTTCTACAAAACCATTTTTTCCATTTAACAAATGACACATTTTTTCATGTTCAAATAAAAATACAAGCAGTCAATTAAGAACAAAATAAAGTCACAAATTGGCTAAATTATTATTTCAAAAGAGCATAAATGGGGGGGGGGGTGTATTCCACGCCAGCCTTTGGTACTTGACAGATATTAGATTAGAATGAAAAAGAACCTGTTATTCTGATTTCAGGTGATATTCATCAGCACCAACTAGTTGTATGACTTAAGGTTACAGTGTCTCCAACAAATAAATAAATATAGTTATGTACATTATTATTAGATCTGCCTCAATTTGAAAGCACTTGTTCAAGCGATTTCCTAAAATGGACATTTTGTACTGACAAGACTCCTTTCACATGATCTGTGTGCCGTAATACCAGAGTACAGAATGATATGCAAATTATATACAAAGTCTGTAAAGTGCACTCAAGTTGAGCATTTAAACACTGACCTGCTGCATGAATTCACTCACTCCCTGGATGAAGGCTGGAACACCAGATGTGGTGACGGTAATAGAAGGGGCCCCTACAGGACCCACACCGGCCCCCAGGAGAGACCCCAGGAGCTGGCTGAGGTCTGGGGGCATCTCCTGGGACTGGGGCATACTGGTGGTCTCAGATTGGCTCGGACTAGTATTGTTCGCGGTAGGCGGAGGAGTTGGACCCGAGTTGGAGAAAGAAAAGGAGGAGGAGGCTGAGGATGTTTGAGAGGAGGAGGAGAAGGAGGAAGAGGAGGATGTGGATGTGGAGGAGGAGGATGTGACTGTTTGACCAGCTGTAAACAACAAACAAACAAACACATTTAGGTATCACTGATTGACAGCAATTCTTGACCAAACTTTTCCATACTTTAAGCTTTCACTACTAAAGGAAAATGCTGATAATAAAGTCAAAATCCAAATTTAAGAAAGAGCTTACGCATTTGTCCTGGCAGCAAAAGCTGTCCAACCAGTCCACTAATCATCTGGTTGAGAGCAGCAGGGTTGAAAGCCTGTGGAGAAAGATTTTTCAATTTAATTTAATCATGTTGACAATCAGCCACAAAAACAGGAACCAAATCAGAAAACATCCCCACCTGTCCTGGCTGCTGGCCCGGCATGGCAGCCCTCACGTTTATGGTGGTTCCCCGAGTGCCAAAGGCTGGAGGGGGCATGTTGGGTGCAAACGGGGGTCGGGTGAACACAACCCTGGCCTGTGGTTGCGGTCCAGTATGAGGAGGTGGTGGGGGAGCAGTAGGGGTGGTCGTGGGTGTGTTAGGACCCGTAGTGGTAGTTGAGGAGTTGGCTGTGGAGCTGTAGCCAGGTGGTGTGGGCTGTGGTGGGGCTGGTTGGCCAGTGGCAGTGGCAGTAGCAGTAGCAGTGGCAGCGCTAGTAGCTACTGCAGCAGCATATTGGCTGATCTGCTGCATTAGATTCCGCATAAAGTCAGGGGGGAGGGCACCTGAAGGGGGAAACAGAGACCAATGAATTGGAATAGTGTGACTTAGTGTTTTCAGCAGAAACAGGTGTTCAGGTTTCACAAAAAGAATACTTCTGATCTAAACCGATATACAATATTTAATTGGACTTGTCAAAAAGTTAGAAAAAAGAAAAGATGATCTGGACATGTACTGTGGTGTCGCACGACTACTGTTATATAAAATGAAGTGTGCCAAATGTGCTGTTAACTGGCCTTCACCTGGTTGTCCAGGCATTTGCTGTCCAGCTGTAGCAGGGTTTGCACCTGGGCCTGCACATACACACAAAAACAACAACACACAAACAGTTTGAACTTGTTATACAACACTAAATAACTCAGTCCGTATCACTTTCTATCACACAAGTGCTTTTGAACTAACAAGAGTCATCATTCAACAAAAAAATATTGTGAAATTTGAGCCTGTAAATCAGATAAGTTCAGGGTGCATGAGGATGCAGTAATGTGGTATGCCGTCCCACAATGACACACAAACAGCTTTGATTCAATCAGTGGCGGGTAGGGGACAACACACCATCCGTGTTCATCTGCATCATGACCACCGGGACTGCCTGGTGGCTGATCCTGATGACACGGGGGCCAGCCTGTCCCGGTCCAGCCTGCTGATTGGAGGGGGAAGACTGTGGGGGGGAGGTCTGTCCCTGACCTGCCTGCTCCGCCTGGCTGGCTGACTGGGTGGGCGGGGCTTGTCCCTCTGTGCCGTTAGCCGCAGCACCCAGGTTCATCTGTGGGTGAAGGTGTAAGCAGAGTAACTGATTACATGATGACAGGTTCATAGTAATAACTCAAATGTGCTTGCATTCACTTACCTGCACTGGGATGTGGTGGTGCACGGTTCCAGGCAGAGTGACAGGGGAGGTATAGTGGGAAAACGGCCGGACCACATGCAGGTGGCGGGGCACAGGGCTCATGAGGTTCAAGCGCAGGTCACTGAGGGCCACAAGGGCGTTACCAAGGAGACGGAGACACTCAAACGTCAGGATGAGAGTGCGCTGGTCGTCCTCTCGCTCCTGAGGCAGAAAAGAAACCATCTTGGGCAACTTCTTCAATGACAACTATATAATCTATGCTAAATACACAGTTCAACATTTTGGGTTAATGATTATTCACTTTCTTGGTGAGAGTTTGATGAGGGGAGACTTGTGTCGGTAGGGAAAATATGAAGCTACCACCAATAACCGGCTAACTAGCGACACACAAAGACTAGAAACTGAGGGAAACGCCTAGCCTGGCTCTGTCCAACGATAAAATGTACTAAACCTCACAAATTGACACATTAATCCCCACAAAAAACGAAGTGTGAAAACAATAATTTGCTGTTTAACAGGAGTTTGTGTATATCTTGCTTAGAAACAGCAGAGACTCAAAGAAATCTGAATCTTTCCCTTTCAAAATCTGTCACGCTGCTTATTTATTCCACACATGCTTTTGGTCCTTCTGGATCATTTAATTGTTTGACAGAAACAATGTAGGACATAAATCAGGTGATAATATAAATAGTGATTTTATATTTAAGTCGAAGCTTCCCCTGAACCCCGAAACTAAACACCTGATGATGTGATCTTAGAATTTTTGAATATGGATATTTCAGACTCTTAATAAAAATGATATTTTTCAGAAATATACTAAAGATCACCAGTGAATGATTATTTGGCTGGTTGCTTCCTACTGTATTATTGTTGTATTCTGCAGTGGTGGCTGTCTCCAGGATAGTGTGAGCTCTCTGAATGAAGGGCTGCAGTCTCTCCTCCACCCTCCGCAGCTCTGACAACATCTCCGCCAACTCAGCTGGGCTGGGGTGACTAGGGGAAGGAAAGAGGCCATAACCGATTACAACCAAACAAAACAAATGTTCACAAAACTGTGGTACAGAGATAAAGCATTACTATACGGACAGAAAGAAACTACATAGATATATATAAACTATATGTGACTATACAGAGAAAGATGCAACTGACAGTAGAATATATGTATCAATTTACAAGTTAGTTTCAATATGATATTCCAGTATGAGAGGAAATGACTCCTGATGTTGCCCCTATGATCGGCTTTATGTTTGCAAAGTTAAGATCTCTTTTCAAATTTGCCCGACTTAAAAAGGTTTGGAGTTTAACAATAAAATAAAATCACAAGTATGTGACATAAGTAACAATCGCAGTCACTGAGAGAGAGCAGATGTCTCACTGGGGTCCAGGTTGGGGTGTTGGTCCCTCAGATTGTGCTGAAGAGGTGGGTGGAGGTGGGGGAGTTGTTGGAGGTGGGGAAGTGTCCATGGGCTGGGCAGAGGGAGAGGGAGTTGAGGTGGTAGATGAGGATGAGGGAGGAGGGGGAGCAGCAGCAGCACCAGCACCAGCACCAGCACCAGCAGCAGCACCAGCAGCAGCACCAGCAGCAGCACCAGCAGCAGCAGAAGTGGTCTCTGCTTGGGTGGACGAGTCGCTCGGCTGACCCTAAAAGAAGACACAAGACAGCGGGCACATTTGTTACTCATAAAAAGGCGGCAATTTCTCTGGAGCTTTGTTACTCAAGTTATGTGAACGTTGAGCTCTCACCTCCATCCTGTGGATAACATCACTGATGTCCCTCAGCAGGTTCTCAGCCAGAACCAGCCGCAGCCTCGGCCCGCTCTGCACTGGCTGGTCCATATCAATGTGCACATTCACAGACCCATTGCTCTAAAATAGAAAAAAAAAAGTGAAAATCAACAAACCACAGGGTAATCTTATGTGGGATTGTACACTATCAGCAGCCATCTTACCGCAGTGCTGGTTGTAACTCTGGCATTCCTGGCATTCTCTCCCATACCAGACACCATCTGCTGAACTGACATCTAAACAAGAACAACAACAGAGGTAATGCACCTTTGGGAACGGCTTTATACAACTTTTTTTCACACACTCAGCGGTACTCCCCAATACCTGTGAAGGGACTTTGATGTATGAAGTCAGTGGAAATCCCCTTTAATACACTAAACAGCCTTATACAAATCACAAAGCAGACCTACCTGTATCTGCTGGGGGTCCATGATGTTGACAGGGAGGTTGAAGGTGCCAAGCATTACGTAGCTGTTAGCGTTGCGATCATGTGGAGGCACTTGTGATGTTCCCTGGGAGGACGAGGAGGGTCCACTGTCAGCTGAAGTGCCTCCTGACCCTGAGCCAGGCTGAGAGGGTGGAGGGGGTGCCCGTTCCACAAGATGTATCACCTTACCATCCACATCTGGGACAGAAAAAAACAGCAAAACTCTAATCCATGAATTCTTACTGACTCAATGTGTGTAATTCAAATGTTAAAAAATCAATGTGCAAATAATAATTATATAGGAAAAACTTTTTTTTATGAAAATGCGCTCGTATTACAAAATAGCAAAACAGGGAGGAGCACAAAAACACTATAAAATCGAGTTCCGCATTGCTGTAATTGACCCTTTGATTACTTACTGTAGTCTGCCAGAGTCCTCTCATCCTGTAAGACTCTGCCCTGGTAGATCAGCCTCTGTTTGTCCACAGGGATGCCCACAGAAGGGGCAATGTGCTCCTTGAAGTCTTTCACTGTCAACTAAACAGAATATGGAAAAGACATGACGCAGACTTACACAAAGGATGACTGAAAATGAGAATTCACTCACACAGAGTTTGCAGTAGGAACCGAAGAATTTACCTGAGCACCAACAGTGTAGGTTCTGCTTTGGGAGTCTAGTGTTTTGACGGTCACCTCTATCTCTGCAGTTTGTTCCTCCATGGTGTTCCTGTATCATAAAATGAATAATAATGACTTTCAGCTGGTATTCATTTATTTACACTTTTGATAAGAATCCCTTAGATCTGTTTTCAAAGAATTGTATTTTTTTTCCCACTATTATATGTACCTATTATTATTCACAATTTTGAATTAATTTATATTTTGAATACTAAAATATATCAATAATTTATCATTTTTTATTAAATTAAATAAAGGTGCAAGAAATTATAGTATATCTGATAGACATATATGATAATTAAATTGTATTTTGTAATCTATTTTAATTAGAAAGTTGACTTCTTTCAAATCTGTACTGATGTGAGAATGTTTAGTTATCGACATCTGAATTTCTCCAATTGGGGAGTACTTCTATCCATCAAAAACGGCAATGATAATAACAACAACAACAACAACAGCAACAACAAAAAACAACAATAACAAAGAAAAAGAGAGATAAAATAAGTGTTTTGACGGAGGAAGCTGTTAACTAATAAATTATGAAGAAAGGGTGGGATTAAATAACTGTATACTTCTTCCCACTCCTTTTAGGAAATGTCAAAAAAAGAAGCAAGTGTTT
The DNA here is from genome assembly GCF_963691815.1 of Echiichthys vipera. NCBI lineage: Eukaryota > Metazoa > Chordata > Actinopteri > Perciformes > Trachinidae > Echiichthys > Echiichthys vipera. The sequence goes on from NC_139833.1 coordinate 7,085,140, forward strand.
GTTATTCATGTGCTATACTTTTTAGTTGTGAAATATTAATTACAGTTTTATTTTAGATGTTTACAAATAAAATTTAAATCAAATCATCATTACTTGATTGGCTGAAGGCAAGCAAAAGACTTAATTTGCTTCCTTAACGCCAGAAACAAGTACAAATATAGCAACAGGAATCAAGGACAAGTGTGTAACTGTAGTTAGCACCAAACCAGAGGAAGCATTAAACCAGAAGAAAGACGCAGAGGCTTAGTTGCTAGGTAGGTTAGCTTGCTCGGTAGCATCATAATGTTACCGTAGATAAGTAACACCATTGTCCGTAACGATAGCCGAGTAAAGTTGGTGTAGGTTAGTTGTATCCTGCTTTAAATGTTAACATTAATTCAACAGTTTGAGTAGTGACATGTTAACGCTAACAGTAATGACGGCTAACGTTAGCCAGCTGCCGTTAGTTAGCATCACCTTGCTGTTAGGATTTAGCTCAACGTTAGCAACAAGGCTAACTTAAGAAGGCTAAGCTAAATGCTAAACACACTAAACATTAGAATACGCGTTTACCAGAGGCGGTGAGATATTTCGATCTTATAAAGACCGTGGTGTTGTTGTTCAACGGTTACCTTGAAAAGTCGCACTATCCTTTCAACTTATCCAGTGTTTGCAGCTGTTTCTTATCTTCAAATAACATGCAAATACGACTTCCTAGTAAAAGCCCCGGTACTCGGAGAAGCTTCCAGGCTGCACGGATGTGACGTCAGGCCGACGGAAGGCTACAAGAAGGAGGATGGGACGCAAGCGGAATTGAACTCAATAACAAAAACAAAAACAAAAACGTATGGGTTCTGTCAAACTAAGGGAGTATATCTGAAATGCCTAAATGATCTAATAGTTTCTGCCAATTTTTTAGTTTTAAGTATTCCATCAAATCAAATCAACCTTTATTTATTTGGCGCTTTTCATACAGAAAAAGAGAAACATCAAATCAAATCAGGAGAAGAAAGTTAAAAGAACCCATCCCTCCCACCCCCACAGTCATGCACAGAGACATACACAAATATGTATACGTTCATTCACACATTCACATAAACACGCACAGTCACACTGACACACTGACACACACACTCACACCTAAACAAACACTAGCTGTCACTACAGAGACATGGCTGGGCAGCGAGACCTGAGGTACAGAGGAGGCTAGAGGAAGCTACCTTTGGGGGGCCAACCACATAGTGATTTAAAATCTGAATCTTTCAAAAATATAAAAGGAGGGTTGTTTGTTAAGACAAATAATATTATGCTTAAAGTAATTTACTAAGATACTGATCAAATACTGTGAGTTACATCTGTCGAAAAATTTAGGATTGTTAAGATTTAATTATAAATCCATCTTTATTAGTACACCCGGATCGGATATCGGCTCAGATATTGACTAACTAGCTGGATCAGATATCGGATGAATGAGGCCGATGATCCAGTCATTTCTTTTTTTTATTAATATCATACACAGCAATACAGTTACAGCGATCTAGTCACTTCAGTTCTAAGTTTGCAACAGCGGTTAGGGTTTTATATTACATTTTAAAATATCTGTTTGCAGTGCACTTTACATGGAAGTGTTATTCATTTACTTTTGCTGCTAATGTACACTTTATTTGTTAATGAATAATATTAATTACATTTATATCTGTGTTAATTGTTACCTTTTTTAATAAGGCTAAATGTTTATGTCTAGCTTAGATAGATAGAAGTGCTTTATTCATCCCCAATTGGAGAAAGTCAGATGTCCATAACTAAACACTCTCACATCAGTACAGATTTTAAAGAAATGTAAATAAATTACTTAAAAAGCTACTTTCAGATGGGATAAAAATGCACATTACAGAAGTTTATTGTACAGTCTTGTGGCCACCGGGACAGACGACCTCCTGAACCTCTCAGTGCTGCAGCACATGGAGAGGAGTCGGTCCCTGAGGCGGCTTCTCTGAGCAGCCACAGGGTTGTGCTGGGGGTGGCTGTTGTTCTTGAGAATGACCTGAGTCATGCTCCACATCCTCTTCTCCCCCGGCTCATCAACAGTGTCCAACCTCCACCCCATCATTGATCCACACTTCCTGACCAGCTTGTCCAGTCGGTTCTTCTCTCTGGACGTAACACAGTTGCCCCAGCACACAGCAGCAAAAAAACACAGCACTTGCCACAACAGATTGATGAAAAAGGTAAAAGGTACATTTCATTGCAGACTTCAAAGGATTTGAACTCCCTGAGGAAGTGAAGTCTGCACTGTCTCTCTTGTATGCTACATTTGCATGCACCGACCGATGCTTGATTCTTCACTCACATGGAAAGGTGTATGGTTCATTCATCCAACAGTATTATCGGATCGGTATCGGGCCCAGTATTGGATTGGATCGGGAAAAAAACTGTATCAGTGCATCTGTAATTGTTAGTATTGTTTTTTTTTTTTACAAAACATTTTGAAAGGTACTTCTGTAAATCAAACTAAAATAAGTGATATGAAAACAATGTGCAAAAACACGTTCAATCGTCTCCCCTCACAATCACAAAAAGTACCATTGCGCATGCGTTATACCCCCAAGCTCAAACGTTTGTTTTTCGGGTGTCCCGGCCTCCTTCCATTGGCCGTGGAAGCTACCAGACTGCACGGATGTGACGTCAGGACAGACACCGGAAACGCAACACAGAAGGAAAGAAAAATGGCGAATCTCGTGGAGGCGACAACGAATCAGCAGTTTGAGGATTTCTTAACCAAAGCTGGAAAATGTTTGACCGTGGTTCACTTCCAGGCGGCGTGGGCTCCTCAGTGCGGCCAGATGAACGACGTCATGGCCGAGCTGGCCAAGGAGCACGCGCACACCACGTTTGTCAAACTGGAGGCGGAAGCGGTGCCGGAGGTGTCAGAGAAGTATGAAATCGCCTCCGTCCCCACTTTCCTTTTCTTCAAGGGAGGGGAGAAGGTGGACCGCCTGGACGGGGCCCATGCTCCGGAGCTGACCAAGAAGGTGCAGCGCTTGGCGGTCACCGGGAGTCCGGGTGGAGGAGCTGCGGAGAGCAGCACCACGGACCTGAACCAGCGGCTGAAGAAGCTGATCAACGCGGCGCCTTGCATGCTCTTCATGAAGGGGTCCTCGCAGGAGCCCCGCTGCGGCTTCAGCCGGCAGATAGTGGGCCTGCTGAAGGAGCACAACATCCAGTTCAGCAGCTTCGACATCCTGTCCGACGAGGGGGTGCGACAGGGGCTGAAGACCTACTCCAACTGGCCCACCTACCCTCAGCTGTATGCGAACGGGGAGCTGGTGGGGGGACTGGACATAGTGAAGGAGCTGGCTGAGTCCGGGGAGCTGGAGAACACCTGCCCGAAGGTGGTCACCCTGGAGCACCGACTGAAGGCCGTCATCAACCAGAGCCCGGTCATGCTGTTCATGAAGGGCAACAAGGAGGGCGCGAGATGCGGCTTCAGCAAGCAGACACTGGAGGTTTTGAACAGCACCGGGGTGGATTATGACACCTTTGATATCCTGCAGGATGAAGAGGTGCGTCAGGGGCTCAAGACCTATTCTAACTGGCCAACCTACCCGCAGCTCTACGTGAAAGGAGACCTGATCGGGGGTTTGGACATTATCAAGGAGCTGCAAGAGAGCGGAGACCTGGTGTCGGTGCTGAAGGGGGAGTCGTAGGGGGATTTTGCCCGGCCATCAGAGAGCGAGAGAGAGAGAGAGAGAGAGAGGGGAAGGACAAGGAGTCACTGCACATGCCCGGATCACTGATGTTAACACGACACAGAAGTGAAAGAAACAATTTATGCAGAGAAATATTAGACTTGTTTCACATAGGATAGAACCAAACTGTTGTAACATTTAGATACGTTAACAAAGTGAGTTTTGCTCTCAGTAATTCTTGAAAATACATCTTGAGAAATGTTTAAAGTAAAAGTTCAATCCCCGTCTGACTTTGGGAAAACGCACTGAGAGCAGCTGGTTTTAGTTCAGATTATCTGTTTCAGTTATCACAGCTTCACACGGAAAACAAGTTCATGCATAGTGAAGTCTGACTTTTCATGCCGTCCCGTCCGCACGTTCTTCACCTGAAAGACAGGAAACCTATTTTAACTAAATCCAATAATCACTCTGGTTTGATTACTAAAGTCTAGGTGGCACTTACTGATACTTTGTTCATCCATAACATGATTAAACAATTAAAAAAGATACGTTACGCTTGTGTGTTGTTTTTGGTGACATTCAAAAACCTTAAATGTAAGAACGGAAGTTGTTGTTTGCATGTTGCATTGATTTTTGCAACCTCTGCAAACTACAGCCTCAAAAATAGAAGCTTCACAAAAGCAGTATTTTGTTGGCAGGGCTATTCCTGCTCTTTCTTTTTAAAATATTTATAAGTGTGCAGGAGAAGGAATCCTTCACAGGGAGGAACAGATTGTAATGAAACTAAATATGAGGAAACTGCATCAGTTGCACGATCAGTGACAGATGTGGCTTTCCATTAAGTTCAGCAAAAAAATGAATACCTTATTTTCAAATTTGATCATAAACATACAGTCGGAGTACAAAAGAAAAAAACATTTCCATAAACAAAAAGGAGTGGAGGGCAGCCAGAGTATCAGAGTGCAAGGTTAAAGTTCACTCAGATTAAAGCAGAGCAGCAAAACAAACAAACCAGACACTTTTAACTCATCAAGTGATATCAAAAATGGTTTCCACACCTTTAAAATGTGAATTCCCTTTGTTAAAACCAATTAGGAATTTCATTGAGCCACCTCCTAAACAAAAGGGGAGGTGGAGACTATTTAGTAATATTTGTTTTAGCTGAACCCATACCTGCTCTAAGAATCTGCTTCTGGTGGGAAGGAAGGGCCCATTTATTGTCAGAACAACCAAAAATAGCCGAAATTACAATCTGACGGAATATTTGTTCGACATGGTTTGGAAAGAAATGGCTTAATACTCGACGGTGCCAGAATAAGTGTGATAGTCTCACATGGAGGAAACCGATTCAAAAATCGCGTTGTGTTTGTTTTTTGATTCCATCTTGTGGAAGTACGTGCAGATTTTAACCTGATCTCTAACTTCAGAGCGGAAACTGTAGGTAGATTAATCGGTTAGTCAATCCAAACAAAGTGAATCGGCAACTGTTTCATATATGATAAATAATCCAAGTAATTTTAAGAAGATAATTAAATGGTTCTCCAATGGGAATATTTGCAAGTTTCTATTAAATTAAACTTAATATCTTAGGCTTCAGATCGGACATAACCAGCTATTAAGTAAGTCAACTTGGCTGTGTGAAATGGTGATTTTTGTGAACATTTTATAGACCCAGAGATTTAATGATTAACAGAGAAAAGAACCTGTCAGCAATTCTGTTTCTCAAAACCTGAGAAAGACAAACACGATTGTAGGACGATAAAAAAGTAGCACCAAACAAGAAGTTAATGATTCCCAGCAGATGCATGTTGACAGTGTCTTCTCCAGTCAGGACAGGCCGTACGCAAACAAATTAGCAATACTCTGTTTAAGTATATCAAAAATGGTACTTGCATGTATGTTTTTCTTATTCTATAATTAACAGTTGTTTTGTGGAAGTGATTTCAAAGAAACCACCACCTCCTACACACGATGATGACTCAGAAGCGCTTTAAGTTTCTTCCTTGAGCAGATTTTGGAACATGAGAAGAGCTCGCTGTGTGAAAGAATGATTCATTTCAATATAAAAGTGTTTAACCCAAGATCAGAAACTGCCCTATTGAACCCATGATGACCCTCTTTCAAACTTCAGAATCAGCTTCATTGGCCAAGTGTGTGTACACATACAAGGGATTTGACTCAGGGGTTTTGTTGCTATAGTTACACAGACATTTAAAAACGTAAGGACAAAACAGCAAAAAGGACAACAAAGCAGAACGAAAGTAAATAAGCATTTAGCTATTATGTGCTATATAAAAAACATACACACACACACTTCAACAATTACCAACATACCTATATATATATATATATATATATATATATATATATATATATATATATATATATATATATAAACAATAGTGCAAGTTGTGCAGTGACAATATGTTTGAATATTGATTAATGTGACAGGTAACTTTACAGTATATGCATATATGTAGATAGCATATAGTATACAGCGGCTTAGGTTTATACTGATATATTTAGTGATATGTTGGTGTTACAAAAAAAACTTTATTTACATGATAATATAAAAATATATAGTGTCATTTAATGGATGTTCATCAAAATGGCGGGATGTGAGCAGAAACCGTTTAGTTTCTGGTTGTTTTGGCGTGCAGTGTTCTTTAGCGCCTACCAGAGGGGAGAAGTTTGAACAGGTTGTGTCCAGGGTGTGACGGGTCTGCAGGTTTTTTTTTTTACCTGCCTGTTCGTTGACCCTACCTCCTAAAGTCCCGAGTGGAGGGGTTGGCACCAGTGATTCTTTCTGTAGTCCAGATTGTTTGTTGTACTCTGTTTCTGTTTCGTTTTTTTTGGCTGATCCAAAACCACGCAGCGATGGACGTGCAGACAGAGAACGTGCTGCAGAACTGGATCAGCAGGTTGAACTTCCCGAGCTGGTGCAGAAAGTGCATCCTCTGCTGGGCCTTTTTTTTTCAGACTGAGTCTATGTTGGATGCCAACTTTCGGTCCTGGGAGAAAGCCGAATGCTTCCACAGCAGAAGCAGTGTTGTTGAGTGGGGGGACAGAGTTGGAGGGGCTCCTCCTGAGGTCCACCGTTATCTCCACAGTCGTAGGTGTGGAGGTCAGGGGGTATTGCAGCTGTACACATTAATTATTTACCTACATCCACCCCCTTTTATGTTGTAATAGAAACATGCCTGTGCAAAGAGGAGCAACAGACACTCTGATCGGGTAGAAGTTTTAGTGCTGAGGTGGCAGATATGTGGGATAACGCGTTGTCATATTTGCTCTATTTATGCGGCTTGTTCTATCAGGTCTTTGTTCCTTGTTCATATCCGGAGCAGTTGCCTGTCAACACGGTTGATCACCAACAGGTGAGAAACAACATATTTAGATTTTCTGTTGATCAAAATGCAAACGGCACCCAGATACCATAACTTATTATGACAGAGCAATCAACATTTGATTATTTCTGTCACTGGAAATTTGTTGTAGATGACTTTCCAGGGAAACTTTTTTTTCACGACACATGTAATTTGTAATTTGTGATGCATTTAAGCTGATTTGAATGCTCGTCTTAATAAATACCCTCTGGTTGTGAATGAGTAACGCTCTGGAATTTCAGTTATTGCAGATGCACAGAGATTAACCGAGATAATATAGACGTGACCGCGGAGACGCTCTTTCCACCCCCTCTGTTCTTTCCATAAGTGGTCCTCTTCTCAAGTTGTGGGCTCATATCTTAAAATAGCTTTTGTTCCTTTAGCGTTGCTGCAACCCCACACTGTCATGCTACCTCTCCATCTGTTTTAGTATTTGGGGAAATGGTACTTCAAAGCAGCAGTCAGTCACAGAGAGGCTGACATCCAGATGTTTAAAGCAATGGACAACATGTGGTTCGCCATGGAAGAGCCGGTCAATGACACACTGCTGCTGACTGGACATATGCGCATGTGAGGTCTTCAAATACACACGCATACGCACACGCACACGCACACGCACACACAGTCTAAACAAGTAGATGTTTCTTAACGCGCATGATGTAATGAGGGCAAAAGGGCAATTCTCCAAAACTAGTATAAGATGCAGCAAGGATATTAAAATATAACATGACATTCATGGGAAAAACTGCTCTGATGCACTGTGTTTAGGTGAATTACTGCACAACAGTTAGTAAAAAGTCAATACAGTAAAAATTATTATAATGTACGTTCTATGTGACTATTTGAACTCACGTTAACCTCATGTTTTATTCTGGATTGGGTCAAGTACCTAAGTAACACTGTAGAAATTCAGCTAAATATGAAAGCATCCAAACTCAAAGTTCTCATTCTGAGGAAAATATTAAATTTAAATCTGAAAAGACACGTTTGCCTATCAAATGTAGTGGAGTAAAAATGTTTTCCTCTGAACTGTTAGTAGCATAAAATGGAAATACTCAGGTAAAGTCCAAGGATTTAAACTTGTACTCCACCGCTGACAGCATGGAAGCCAACATTCACTCTTTATTTTAATGATATAAACATATTTATAGGTATGAGAGTGTCTCACTCGCCTGCTGAGAACAAGAGAGAGGGAAAAAAACCCAGTTCCTAAATAGACTCCAGAATTAGGGAAGTGATGTTCAGAAAGTGGAAAAGTTGTGAATGCATGTTTCAAAAATGAAAGTCCTGATGTCATGTTTATCTTTTGTTATTATATCATCTAAACGTGTATTTGCTTTTCAAATATTTGCTTAGAGGAGATGACTGCATAAAAGAGACCTGGACCTATCATATTCATCCTGACAGGGAAGATCTGGAGCTGGAAGGTACAGTAACTACAGCACCGCCTGCATTCACACGCACACACAAGAGATCTATAGGTACAAGTTTCTGGAGGACACTTTATGTTTGTTTGTTTGTTTGTAAGAGACTCTGCAGATGGGACCTTTGTGCTAAAATAAATTCAAAAACTTTACCCCAAAACACAGGGATTGAGTAATTTTCCCAGACTTTTATTCTTGGCAGGGTGGGAAACCCCCTGAGCGTTTCTGTTAGAACATCTGTAATGCAAAAGCTCACCACTGAAATTACTTTTGGGTGGATTTTCAGCTTAAAGAACTCGGGCATCTGAATATTTAGTGTAATCATTTCACACACAAACATGAAATCAATATAGTTCCAAGCTTGTCAGGTCTAATTCTTCATATTTCCTCATGTAGAACAAGTAGGTAGTTGCCAATCTTGCCACAAATTATTTCTAAAATGTACAGTTTTTATTGCTATGGTGAACTACACTAAGCCAAAACTACAAAAAAAGGAATTTCATTAGATGTACACCGACAGGACAAAGAGAGAAAGGACCTTATTCAGCAGAAAAGTTATAACAACAGGCTGTTTCCTGTTTCCAGTCTCGAGAAAACCAGCCTCTGACTCTAGCTGTAAATGACACACAAATCTGAGAGTGGTATCTATTCATTTAAAACAGAGCCTCGAGATCAGACCACGTCCACCATAAGTTCTTAAATGGGACCTGCGCACATTAGAAATCCATACATGTCATTCCTATGGTCTTAGACGGTCCAAAAATATTAGTAAACATATACAACTCCCTCCCGAATCTAAAACCCGGAGTGCTAAACCCCAAGTTTGTGATGTAATCAAGTATACCATGAATTGGGAAAGATGTTTTGGATTAGAGGTTTTCAAAATGTGAGACGGGCTCCAAACTGTTGATGGGTCTCTGACTTTGAAAACCCTGAGGGAAAGCTCTGAGTATATGGGAACATTTTCTGTTTCCAAACAGGAGAATACTCTAATAAAATGAAGCTCATTTGGGTATAAAAAAGAAAACATATCAAATCAGATTCCCCCTCATCATCTATAGAGTAGCTCCAGACGAAAGGCCTTACACAGCGGGGGCTTGACGAATAAACAACATGAAAATGTAAAATGCTCGCCTGTAAATATCCATATCGGCAGGTAAGCACTTACACAGTCTAGGGCTTTTATTGTGAAAGGTAAGCACGGAAGGAGTGGATCTGGTATGCACTGCTGTTGTCAAAGCTGAAAGGAGTAAAGTTTGCAGTGTTGGTTTGGACAACATAGCTTCTGTGTTTTTTGTTTTATAATTCTCCTGGTTGATGCCTTTATTCGTGGTGTGAAGGCTCAGAAAAATCAACCTTGTGAAAGTACACACCGGATTAATCGCACAAAAAAAGTGGTGTGTGAAGGGCTCGACTGTACGTCTCGTGTTTCTGACTTTGAGAAAAGGTAGCTCATGTTCAAGCATATTAATCAAACTTTCCTGGGTCACGAGAATAACATATTGGGAGTTCTTAATTTAGGTGATGTCCCCCTTTAATTTCAATTGATGCTTTGCTTTTGAGGTGCATACTCCAAAATATTCATTAAACAACCAGTGAACCTGGAGCGGTCTGCTTCACCCAGTTTGGTAATCCAGCCTTGACCAAGTTCAGCACAGAATAATCAACTGATAAACTAAGAGAAAGCAGCTTTACAACAAAGACACCTCTATTAATAATCAGCCTTGGAGCCTTTTGGGAGTACACTGCAGTACGTTGACCTCTTCCTGGGTCACTCACTCATACTGCTGCTGCCCTCGTGGTGTCTTGTTGTTTTGACGCAGGAAGGCCGAAGCGGAGGAACCTGCTCTGGAGCGGCAAGTCGGTCAACTGTCCCGGGTGCATCATTTTCCAGGAAATAGAACCACCTCTAAAGGAGACAGACTCAGAGGACTCTCTCAGCAGACACATGCTGTATGGTAAGCCAGCTTAATGGAACAGATAACCCCAAATAATGCTCAAATAATTCAGCCTCCACAAACTATTACCGTCTACAGCTGGAGATAAATACCAAACATCTTGAAAGAAAGTGTCCTATGTTCCTCGGTCTGTTATTTTGTCAACAATCAGGGCCGAATTCCCCAGGCAAATAGGCTTATGTACACCCTAACACTACCCCCTCACCCTAACCCTAAACGTTACCTCTAGCCGTACCACAATGCTGAATTAAATCCGCGGAGGCAGAGGCTTATACGACCGGGGAACATATGACCCTGGGAACATAGGTATGACCTCCTCACCAGCTAGCTTTCACAGATTTTCACACAAATAAAACATTTCTATGATGTAAATAATGGTTTTATATGATAAAACAAATGAAAAACTCAACCTCAGTTTTGACTAAATATGAAGTTAATGTGCTTTAAGGCAGTGTAGTCAAACGATTTCAGTGAGGGCCCCAAACGATCGTTTTTAACATACTGAGCTACGGACGACTGCAGCAAAATTCAGGAAATCATGAGGAAGAAAAAGGAAGTAGTCAAGACCAACTTAATCAAGTCCGAGTCAAATCCAAAGCAAAGTGAGTCCTGTTTAAGATCAGAATAGGCAATAGTGTCTTCCCAATGTTAATTCAGTGATGAAGGAGTAAGACAAGATCTCTCTCCCAACACCTAATCAATGCATATCATTTTGGCAATGCTCTGTAAAACTGATCCTGAATCAGCAGCCAGGACCAAAGCCGAGTCCAAGACAATTACAAGTCCAAGCATTTAGATCAAAACATTTTAATTTCGGGGTGAACTATTTGGTTAAATAACTACTCCCTGAAAGGTTTATTTAAACACGATTCTTAACACTCATGGCATGTGATTGTTGTTAAATCAAACGGTCTGCTGCACCAACACATCTAACTTGTTCGCCTTCCACTGTAGCTCGCCAGAGTGACGTCGACTCTGAGGTGGTGACAGCATTTCTGAAAAACTTCGCCTGTCACGGAGTGTCCAAAAGTGTCAGACTACCTCAACAGAAAGGTTTGTCATTTGGATAATATTGAAGAAAACAAGAAAATCATGCTTTTGAATCTCAAAATGTTTCTTGAATTGAAACAATTGCATCTGCATTCACAGAGTTTTGCACCTAAATGCATTCAGGTAGGCGAGAATATCCATTGTCACTGTTATGACCCGTCCTTCTTTACTTTGTCTAACAGTCTCTTGGTTGTACACAATTTCTTACAGGATGTGACAGGAGCGATGGACAGCTTGGATGACAATACATGTTTTCCGTATTTTCACTGTGTAACAGGGAAACAAATGAAGTAAAAATACAAACATGTAATGTGTTATTTCATTCACCCTTCACATTTTCTGCAAACATCAAATGACATCAGCAAAAAACTGTGATTTGTCGTGCCAAAAATATGATGCTACACTGAAAAGTGAAACCAGCCATGAAGATGTTTTGATTGTTTGCTCATCCACCCATTTTTTTTGTTTTACTTATTGTCAGGCGATATAGCATGAGTTGAAAAAAACACCTTTGAGGGAGAAAATCCACCAACAGCCAACAGCAAAAACCCAAGGGGATTCCCGTGATGCCTACTGAACAGAAATACCTGTTCACATAACTTGAATGAAGGTTTTTACGCCGATCACTACACTCAGCTTTAGATCGGTCACATATGCGAAGAAAAATATTGGTTTATTAAGACTCCACTATAAATAAATGACCTTTTTGTTACTCTATTTTACCATTTGATATAATACAGATACATATAATACAAATGCCATTTCTACGCAGTTCATGAACCATGTGTTATTTCCCCGTCAGGTTTGCATGGAAAGATTTCCTTGTTCACTAAATGATGAGTAGCTATTACATTTCCTAAATAAGCTAAAGCAAATCACTCTGAATAAATAGAAGGATGAAGCAATGTGTTTGTGTTTCTTGTTGTCATGACAGCAACAGATAATCACTTCCACCTGACTGACGTCTTTGTACCTCCGGGCCAAACGAACCATGCAATGATTCAAGCACACGACTCAGTGTTCTGCTTCTGTACAGTCAGGTGGCACACCCAACCGTGACATTTGTAAGGGTGGTGGAAATGCTTAGGGATATGAAAACAGAAGTTGAATTTCCCCCCATCAACTTTCTCAGAGTTGCTTCCCTGTTGGTCTCTGCTTGGTTAAATGACTACAGTGTGCCATCTTATGAATCACAGTTTTGATTTGCATTACCACTGGACTGTGTAATAGTGTCCCCATGCTTTACTGAAGCAAAGGTAACGATACCACAATGTAAAAAAAAATGAGGAGAGATCATATCTCCACACTGGCCTGGGAACGCCTCGGGATCCCCCAGTTAGAGCTGGTTAATGCGGCCCGGGAAAGGGAAGTTTGGGGTTCCCTGCTAAAGCTGCTGCCCCCGCGACCCGACCCCGGATAAGAGGCTGAAGATGAGAATGAGAATGAGAGTTGTGTGAGAGTTTGTCAACAGATGTTTTGAGAAAGTTTTGCTGTAAGCATGGACCCCTATTGCTTCAGTGCCTCAAGGCATTTCTCTGTTTTTTGATTCTCCGTTCATCGTGGAGGCATGCATCAAAACAAGGTTTTCTTCATAAATTCAAGGCGACATTCAGTGTGTAACTGACATACAAATGGACATTTTGAGGGTGAAGTGTTCCTCTTAAATCAGTTTGAAGATGAGCAGAGAGAAACTTTCCCCCCTCAGCAAATTAGAGTGACATCAGACTTCTGGATTCAAAATCTGCACATACGTACATCATTCTGCCACTAAAGGTCGAACAAAGACGTGTCCAGCAAAGGGGGGCTCCCAAATCCCAAACATGAATCTGTGGCAGAAAATAAAGGAACTCCTTGTTCACTTGTGGTGAAATTTAAGAACAATGATGCTAGTGTGAATAAATACTTATGCACGATGTGTAATTTTGGTCTTTATACAGTATTATAACAGACAAAAAACAGATTAAAAACAGTTTTGTTGAAGTGAAACAAAACGAGAAAATTGGATCCCAAGTAACCATCTTTATAACTTTGCTGTTGCTCCGCACACATTTTCTTATCATCAGGATTTAGCAGCAAATTAATTAAATCTGCTGACAGTTGTAGGGTTGTTTACTTATGTTGTCAATCAAATTTGATCAAAACACACACACACACACACGCACAAAGGTCTTATGAAGCCGATGTTATTATCAAAGCTTTAGCATTTTTTATACCAGGTATACAATGTTATAGATAAATACTTTAAGCTATTTTTTTGGTTCTTGTAATAAAGAATATACTCGTACCAGCAATGTCTTGATGTATGGGACCACAAAAAACAAATGTGAGTTCTGTGAGACTAAACAGAGTGGCATAATGTTCTTGTTGGGCAGAGTTGAACATTGATATGATGACTAATGATTGATGACTTACAACAAAGAGCAACTTGGGTTTCTACATGCTGACAAACAGTTCTTTATTTCTGACCACATTTACCATATGTATTGATTTTGTGTCCTAATAGATTCAGAACTTAGTTACCGCCTTATTCATACTCATTGACCTTTCACACCTGACATTGTGGTAAATTAAGAGGAGACGCATGAAAAGAAGAACTCATACCTGTGTTTTCATAAACACTTTACCATTACAGGTAAGATGTACAGGAGTCAGCAGTGAGCCACAGTTTGTTCCCCCTTTTATGAGGGGACAGCACCCAGCAGCCCACATTCAGCCCACATGTTTTTCATGTTGCATGTGTTGGCGTACGTGTTTGTTTGTGTGGCTTGTGATTGACAGAGTAAAGTTAGGAGAAAGTTGGTGACATTTACATAATCCCAGAGAACTTAGATTGGTTAGTGGGGGATGTCCCATGGAGCGTGAAACCAAAAACAGTAAAGTGAAAGGGAAATTGACCCTCTCACTGTCTGGCTGACAATGTTTTCAAACCCAACTGCAACTTTCAATACTGTTTTCTTACCACCATTTCTCATCCTAATGTCTATGTCTACATTTGAAATACTGTAACTATATTCCTCTTACCATCAAACCATTCCGCACTTCTGTCTTATCGTATTGTAATGATGGTTAGGGGCGGCTGTGGCTCAGTGATAGAGTGGGTTGTCCTACATTCAAAAGATCAGCGGTTCGCTCCCCCGGTCCACATGTCGAAGTGTCCCTGGGCAAGACACTGAACCCTGAATTGCTCCCTGTGCTGTGCATGGATGTGTAAATGTGGTGTGTATTGTTAAATTTAGTTTAGATGGTATTTAGATGTCCACTGCCATCTGTGTGAATGGGTGAATGTGACAAGTAGTGCGAAAGTGCCTTGAGTAGTCAGAAGACAAGAAAGGCGCTATATAAGTACAAGTCCATTTACCATGGTTAGGCTACTTTTAAAGGAGTACTTCATCCCCTAAATTATCATTTTTATATCAGTTACTCATCTTCTGTTACCTTGAAATGTTGAAGAAAACTTTTGTTGCATGCCTCCATGGTGAACCAAGACTTATAAAGGGGCTGCATCCGTTTACAAACTCTCACACATCTCGTGCAGTATAATCCAAGTCTCATTTATGCAGTGGTATGCTTAGTACTAACCTGACTCCGTCAGATGGATTTATTCACAAAATTTGCATTTGCCCTGCATATCCATCTGGGAACTCTCGATCGGAGATCTTTTGGAAAGAGGCGAAAATACTGGTTGCTGATTGGATAAATCATCTGTCTATCACCACCTGTGTTGGTAATAGACAGGCCAAATCAACCAATCAGATCAATGATGTGTATGACGTACTAACAGAGCGTCGAGGCAAAGCTCAGAAAGTAAATGTACATGTACATGTCGGTAAAGGATATTTTTCGTTTGTGCAACGTGAATTTACAGATAAAAGGCACAATTTCAGCGTTAGAGAGCAGCTTGCTCGATAGCAGCGCTCATCTGAAATCACCAAATTACCAGACTAAGCCACGAGTAAAATTCAATGGAACCTGCGAGCTTCAGGATGGTCTTGCGAGGCTAGCTCAGTATACATTTTCACAACAGTCTCTGGCTTGACACGCTGGAGTCTATGGAGTCGTCGAACAAGCTTAAAATGCCAGGGTTTTACACTTTTTTTAATACCAAATAAGATCAAACCAAACACATGAAACCACTAGGTAGATTACATTTGTGCCATTTGCCCCAAGGAATCAAGGGATTAACCAACATTTTTGGTTCAAGCTTCATTTTGGATCCTGTCCAGGGTGTGCCCCGCCTCACATCCGATGTCAGCTGGGAAACCAGAGTAGCAACATCAATAACAAATGAACCCTCCTGATGATTTTCCCAAGCTTCAGAAACAAAGGTAGCCAACTTTAAAGCATTAAAGTTGAACAACCATTTAATTCTGTCAGCGTCAGTGCACCAGAACATTTCTGGATTTTGAAAAGACATTTCATTTAACATAAATATTCTTAACTCATCATAATAAGGACAATACAGAAGGAAACGTGATTAATTCTCAACATTTTTTAAATTGTCAGAACAGAGTCAGAGGATCAGAGGAAGACTCCCTGTTCTCAGCTATGAAACTAAACACCTTTAACGTCATAATTCTGGTTTTAACAAGATATCTTTAAACCATTTTCCTTCAAATCCAGCAAGTAGTTTTTCTATAATCATGTTCATGCTGCATGATAAATTATTACCATACATATAATGTAATTCAGCTCTCTCAGCTACAGCTACAGCATGAATCTCTGTAGCCCATGGAGGGGAAAAAAAATTCTTATTGACCCTGTATTCTGACATGTTAAGCAAATTAAAAAACAGTGTGCATCTCTGTTCTGTGTAGAGCCTGCTATTTGACACCCTTGAAGTTGAAATGTACTCTTCAGGAGCTTTCTTTAGCCTTTAAACTTTAAATCTACTACATATGTAAACGTAGTTGATATTGTTATGTGTCATAGATTTAGACTTAGCAGTTAACAAAAGGGATGCCATAATATGTTGCATTACAGTGTATCTCCTCATCACAGCTCAGTTCACATCAAATGCATGGTGTGAAGAAAAAGTCCCTGTCATAATTGTTTGGGTGTTGACTCACTCTGACAGTGACCTATAAACGTAGGAAATCACAAACCACCGACAGTCAACACTGAAGTGTCTGTGAGGCGCCGCACCACATATTTGTTTCTTTGTGTGCCACTAAAATACTGCACATCCTACGTCCTATTCAACATATTTAGTCCCACTCCAGCCGTGTGTTAAAGTCTGTAAAAACTACTCTGCTGTGATCAATATTTTTGTTTAACAGGGTTTTCTCAAATATGTAGAAAGTATATAAAATGCAGAGAAGGCGCTGGAAGCACATCCACTGTTTCTCCCTCATTGATAAATCCTGGATCTGCTCATGCTACGCTGAGACTCTTCGGTGACTACATTCTAAGCCGAGGTTGACCAATGATATAGCAGCACAAATCAGGACGAAACATCGGAGATAATCAGCCATAGGCCTACATGTTTGCCTCAGACGGAAGGCGGCAGGGCAGCGGAGCCTCTTGGGCTGACTCATGGAGCACCGGGCTGCCCGCCGTCCACGGGCCATCTGCAACTATAGTTTCAGCGTCCTGAACCCGGCATCAGTCAGACCCAGACTCAGATGAGGTGTCTGTTGTCACTAAAATCAGGGACTTGCAGACGTATCTGAATGGTAAGTGTAGTTAGCATCTAATATTAGTTTCTGCTGTTTGTTAGCTTGTTAGCTTGTAATTGTCAGTGGCTGACGGCTATGACTGCAGTGTGTTTTCTCTCTGAACTGACAGCCCACTCTGGAGGTTTCAGGTTTCTTTACCGGTGTTGTGTCAAAGTTGTTACCCCGTCGAATAGTGTTTCACATATCAGACAGTGATAAATTTATGTATCAGTGACGTTACAACTAAAGCTGCCCGGGATACACAGTGGCAATGACAGTGCACAGTAGAGAAATGTGAAAACACCTCGCTAGTGTCAAACCTTGCTCACATACAGTCACAATAGTCAATGTCAGACATTTTTGGTTGACATAAACATAAGAAAACCCCAATTCCCTTTTTTCAATATTTTATTCTTATCATTAATTGAGGGTAATTGAAGGCAGCCATTTGGTTCCACATGAAAGCTACACTACATGAAACTGCAATTTGGTTTCATTAATCCAATGAAAGTTTCACATCAGTTGTTGTGTGGTGCTTTTTTGAGTTTCGTCCCGCGTGCAATACACTTTTCCATCCACAAGTGGAGCCACCTACACCACAGCCCCCCTCCTCCTCTTGGTCCAACCACAACTCTGTATACTGAGGAGAAAAAAAAACTCCATCTCATCTTCACTGTATGGCCCATGCAAAAGGGAAAACCCTGTCAACCTGACCATGTCTCTCAGAGAGAAGCAGCAGATGAATTTGGACACTGAGAGTGCAACACACACTGGGTGAGTCAAGCTTTAGTGAGGAAATTTAGATCCTCTCTTAAATGTGTCTTCAATATTGTTTTGCATTCCTGTGATATGTAATTGTTGTTATTCTTTGGTCTGTGGGTAAGATCATATACTGCCTTGTAAGATGTTGAAGTTCCCAAATTATATTAAGTATGTGTGAAAAGAGGAAGGCACGTGTTTAAGGATGGGATTTTCTTTTGCCTGATTTTAGTATTTCTGCAGTATCTTGGTCAGGGAAATAATAACATGTCTTGGTACAATTTAAAATTCTGAGTTTTCAAAAGAATCCTTTAACATCAAATTTCCTCCTTTTCCAGAGTGAGGGGTCAAAAGTCAAATGTAACATTAATGTCAGTGCAGATAAGACTTGTTGGGAAATAGTTTGGATTTATTTACTGAGTGATTAATCTGATAGTGCTTCATTTTTATGAGACACTCTGTACAAATGAGATTTTGTAGAATCAAAAACTTGATAAATGCAGTAAACACAGTTAATGTGATGCTGCTACCAGAGACATGGACAGAAATGCCTCTTATAATTCATTCATTCAATTCAGAGAGGCAAAAAAGTCACTGGCAACAAGTACTTTTACTGTCTAACTCTGTCATGAGGCATCTGAAATGAATGAAATATGGTAACACCCACTGCATTTCATACATTACTTACAGTGTTGAACAACGTGCTTGTACCACTATGTAAGGAATGCTTCTGGAAATTACCATCGTTGCATTCTTGTTTAAAGGTTTGGAGTTTGATTGGCAGCCAAGTTTAAACACAATTCTGGGTCAGGGGTATTTCAACAGTCTCTGATGAGTTTCAGTCTCTTTCATTAGAAAAAACAACCAAACCACAAACTTTACACTAGACATGGCACCCTCTGTGCAGGGCCAAAAAACAACACAAAGAGAACACGGTGTACATGCACCCATCATGCAATATGTGCAGTACAGCCAATCTGATACATGAGGACGTGTTAGTTATACTTGTCAAGTAAAACTCTCACATGAAAAGCTGATTTTAGACATACTGTAGTGGTTAGAGGTCAGCCCTTCTCATTATATCTCTGAGTTGTGTTAATATACAGTATTATTTACCAAATAGAAATAAAATGATACTCAGAAACATAAGTAGTGAGACAGGTAACACGATCAGAGGGGTCATCACACTGCTTAAATAGAGCAGAAGAAAAACTAAGGTCCATTACACAAATTTGCTTCAAAGTTTTTAGATTTCCTTTTTTTAAGAGATCGGAAATGTGTCCTATCGTCAATGCCTTTTTCTAATAAGTCACAAGTCAAAAACATTCAAAACAGCTGGTTTAATCTTTAAAAAATGCATCGTATTTACAAGCTCATGTTTTTTTAATGTAAAATCTTAATCTGACAAACTACTGTCAGATTAAGATTTTACAACTACTAAAAGTACTGGAGTAAGAAGTTTAATATTCCATTCAGAAATGTTGTGGAGAAGAAGTATAAAGTAGCACGAAATGGAGGCACAGAGCTTTAAGTTGAATACAAAATTGTACTTGAGTGAAAATGTACTCAGTTAATTGTCACCATTGCCAATGGA
Source organism: Echiichthys vipera (assembly GCF_963691815.1). NCBI lineage: Eukaryota > Metazoa > Chordata > Actinopteri > Perciformes > Trachinidae > Echiichthys > Echiichthys vipera. Next base: position 7,104,633 of record NC_139833.1, read on the forward strand.
CTGTTATAATGCTGCAGCAGATGTCAGTAATAAGGCTAAGTAAAATGTCATCACTGTACTCAAAACTACAAAGATAATGAACGGGATGTAAAACAAAAAAAAAAGGTCATTAAAAGGTCAGGGTCATTAAGTCAGTACAATCTCCTGTATGACAAAACGAAAGTGTGTATGTTTAAATGCCTGTAGATTGAATTGAATTGAATGTGTGTGTGTTTGACAGAATGGAGGGTCGGTTGAAGTCCTCTCAGAAGTACCTGCTGCTGCAGGTGTGGTGTGGCGTCCTCACTGTGGCCATGGTGGTTTTGGCAGCACTTGTCATTTCAATCAAACCAAAGTCAACGGAGGTCAGTACATCTGTCACTCATGATGATTGGGTTTGAACTGTTAGACTGCGGAGTTGTTCTCATGTAGCTGATACATGAATGAACAATGTGTGATTTGTAAGTGAAAGCCATCACCTGTTAAGTCTCGTCTCACATGTGCTTGTGAAATTCTACGATATCCACAGACAGGACCCCTCCCTTTCTGATAAATCCTCCTGCATCAGAAGACTACCCAGTTAAAACAACTAAAAAGCTGTTGGAACAAAGGCCAAGCATCAGGGAGAAGACAACACTTAATCTGTCAAAAATAATAACCCTATGATGGATTTACGACTGTTAAAAACTCAAAAAAGATACACAACAGAGGAAATAATCCGCTTAAAATCCAAATGGCTCGTTTTATACAAACTACAAACTTTTGTCACATAATACCCAGCACTGTCAGACAATGCTCTAGTCTCTCTAGTTTTAAATCACAACTGGGATCATGGTTGAAACATAGAGTAGCCTATCCTCTTTTTTGTACTGTAATGCTTATTCTCTGTTCTGAATCATAGCATTTGATGCCATTGTCCCTATAAAATAATTAAAATCAATGACATATGTCAATTAGTCAGGGGTCGTCAGTTTAAAAGAGGTCCCTTGAGGAAAAAGGTTGGAAACTACGGAACTACGGACTACGGGTAAATACAATTAAACACAAACATCAAAAGCAACTACAACCTCAAAAAAGTACCACAGTTTGAAACAACAGCTCTTACTGAGAAGAAGGAAAAATAGGACTCCGGCTTTGGCCATTTTTATATTTCCCAGTTAAGGATGAAATGTTCCTTTATTGGGCGAGGATATACTCCTCCCTTATAAAACCCTTTGAATCATTAAAAAATGTTTATGTAAAAGTTGATATTTTGGAGACACAGTGTTCAAGTTGTTTCCTGTGAGATGACAAAGCAACAAGGATGACGAAGACGATGACGATGATGATGATGATGATGATGATGATGATGATGATGATGATGATGATGCAGAACATAATTGTTTATTTACTGTCTTTTCTAGGAAGAAGTCTCTACACTGAAGCCAGATCATGTCCATCCAACAGGTCCAACTGGTACATACGATACTGTCTAAAGTAACCTCATGTTATTGCACAAGTTGAGATCTTATGAGCATTTTAATAAAAACAGTGGATTTAATTCAAAACTTTTATCTTGCAGTCAACACTATTGAGGCTCCCTTAAAGTCAATAGGTAAGTGAAGATACTTTCTGACTTCCCACATCTCAAATCTTTAAGAATTAGAAATAAAACGGTGACACGGTGGTGTGGTGGTTAGCACTGTCGCCTCACGGCGAGAGGTTCCAATCCCAGCTGGGGCCCTTCTGTGTGGAGTTTGCATGTTCTCCCCGTGTCTGCGTGGGTTTTCTCCGGGTTCTCCGGTTTCCTCCCACAGTCCAAAGACGTGCACGTGTTAGGTTAATTGATGACTCTAAAATTGCCCGTAGGTGTGAATGGTTGTCTGTCTCTGTTCGTCTCTATGAGCCCTGTGATAGACTGGCGTCCTGTCCAGGGTGTACCCCGCCTCACGCACGATGTCAGCTGAGATTGGCTCCAGCCCCCCGCGACCCCAACAGGGACAAGCGGTTGAAGATGAATGAATGACTGAATGAATATTTCCAGTCACTGACTCATCAAATAACCTCTTAATTGTGTTGCTTTTCAGGATCTCCTCTCTCTTACATCCAGCTAATCAAGTGTAAGTACATCTTCTCTTTGAACTGAATAGAATATACCCTCTTTTGAACATTTAAGAATATATAAATATATACTTTTAGAAAAACAAAAACAGAGAAATGTGTGCTTTTCTTTTCCTTTCTGATTGTTGTTTTGCTGACTTACTGTGATGTTTGTTGTCGTCGTTGTTCGCTTTTTGTTTTTTCTTTGTTGTTGTAAAAGATGTAGTTTGAAAATTATTATTGAAAATATTAATGTCAGAAAAACAATTATAACAGTGAACAATGAGCAACAATAATGGACATTTCATGTTTGAAAAGCAGCAGGAAGAAGTTAATGCGTGTCTAACCTCTTTTGGTTAATATCCTGATCCTAACTTTCATCGCTTATTTTTGTGTTTGATGGTTATGAGTTAATAAAGAAATATATCAAATATATCTTTAGATAACTGAAGATGGTTTATGTCTTAGTTACTATAATTTTTGCAAATCTAAAATGTCTTTGAAGTACGTTGTACTTTGAACATCTCAGTCCTCCATCTTCCATTTCTATGTTTTGTTGTTTGTTTGCTTCTTTGAAAAACTGGTCAAGCAAAAAAAAATGCCAAGTGTAGTTTATTTCCAAATTCAGCTGAAACATTTTCAACTTTCTAAGACATCAATAGTCAGTGTCAGGTCACTGTCAGTGCCTAAGACTTCAAAGATCGAGTCCCTCGTCCAGAGCGGTCATTTTATACTGACTTTCAGTGGTCACAGAGAAAAACTACATTAAAACAAAGACGGAGAAACCACTTTCTTGCCCAAAGACGTCTCAACGGACCAAAATACAAGAGCACAAGGCCTGACTCTCACTTTTTACTGCTCTCTCTTGTTGTCGTTGTCTTCAAATGTATAAAAAAGTGCTGCCAGACTTGACACCTACATATGCCGGGTGCAACAAGCTCAGACATGCTGGGAGCTGATGAAAGTCATTCTGAGAAACGTAGGAAGGATTGAGGGGAAGTGGCTGCACCAGAGAGTAAACAACAACAACGTTACTCCTGATTTGAATTCTTTAGCTGGTCATTTAAGTGAAACAGACCTCAGTGGGTCTACTTGGGCCCCTTGAAAACTATTTTCTGAATTGGCTTCTTGCTACGAGCGAAAAAGCATTTTTCAGCTATAACCTAATAACCTATAAATATACAACATTCACACATAGACCATCTGCATGCACACACAGTCTGAGATAGACATACAGCCTTGTAATGTTTCCAGTCTCATGCATTGTGTTCCTCCCACCACACTGCCTTTTTCCCTCTGTGAAGTGGGTTCCTAAAACCTCAATAAACCCGAGGCAGAGCTGTAATGTGGGCTGCAACGTCTTAAGGTATAATTACAGCCCACATTATCACACAGTTTGTCAGGGGGTGCTAAGTTTAGCCAGTCAAATAAAAGGAAATGAACAATTAATTGGAAGATCAGCTTTGTTTACCTGATGTCTATATTTAAGCTGAGGGGACATTTTGAGTGTGAATGTTTCAAGCGGTAGACTGGTGGATTAAAACGCTGTAACTCAATCACTGCCTTGACTTTCATGGGTGAAGGGAATGTGTTTTTATAACGGAGCAACTAAAGGAAAGTTTGCCAAAATCTCTTTCAGCTCTGGATAATCTCTCTTGGCAAGAATCCCCCAGCACCTGTCACTCCTGCTCTCTCGTCCTGCGTAACAACTCCATCCACTGCTTGGAGAGCAGCCTCTACTTCATCTATGCCCAGGTCACCTTCAGGAAGCAACAGACGACAAATGGGTCCAAATCTGTGATTTTGAAAAGAAATGCCGCTTTTGGTAAACGTATGATGAAACTGGTTGAGGGGATCCTGAACACAACGGAGGGCTCCGTGTGGGTGGCCAAGATCGTCAGCCTCAAAGTGGGAGACAGCGTCAGCTTAGATACATCTGGTGAGTTTCTACAAGACAACACGTCGACATTCTGGGGAGCCTATCAGCTTCTTTAGACTCCAGGATTTGAGGATCTCAGAGAAGAGAGAGAATAATTTGGGGTTGGACTGGTATGGTATTAGGAGGCCCAGTACGTTTCAACAAAAGCCGTTCATCACCTGTATTTTCTTCCAATTTTGTGCCAATTAAAAAAAAAAAAAACAATAATTGATTCTTGTTTTTTGCAGGATAGCAAATAATGAAACACTAAAATGCTAACAGCGCCATCGGGCAGGGCCATGGTTTGAAACTGCAAGTTTTACAGACTAAAACAATTTAAATAAAAGGTCGTACATCCAACTTCACATCCTATTGACTTTTTACTAAATTGCTTGGCAAAACAACATACTGTATCAGTCCAACCGTAGCAAAGTCTCTAGTTTGGACCGCTGGTTCTGACTCTTGAAATTGTGTGGCGTTTGGTGGTCTTGTAAGCATTTTAAATTGAATGTAAACTGTAACTGTCTAGGGAATGAATATGTTTGTTTCCACTTATTGCGTAATTTATGAAATGGAATATTATATTACTGTGATTTGAGTTGAAGAAGGGGTAAGAAATGAAAGAGTAATAAAAAGTATTATTCAAAAGCCATTTGAGTCCATTTATTGACTTTTTTGCACTGTGAACTGCCAGCCTGCCAGAAGGTGGAGCCACCTCCCCCTAAATAATAGATGGCATGAAAGACTGCATGTACTGTGTGTAGAACCAACCCGCAATTATTTCCACATTATCACATTACAAAGCATGACACATTCTAGTCATCAACAATTTAAAACTGAACGCAAACCACAAAGACATACCTTGGATGCCTGAGAAACCTCAAGAGTACTGACGGGCTGCATGACGCCCAAGGATTAAAAACACCCTGCCAACACAAAACATAGAGTTGCTCATCTTATTGCCCTGAGGGTAACACTGCACACACATACAATACATGACACTGTACATCTTGAATTAGGCATTGCAACATGTGCAAAACAGGAAGCCGCATATTTGGTGCAAAATCAGCCATGCTGCTTGCACTTTACAACACATCCACAGACATTTCTAACACCCTCTGATCAGACTCCTTTGAGGCCGCCTGGTCTCTCTCATGTAATAAGAGCTAAAACATTTCTTAGACTCGATGTTGAGTGAATAAGTCATAGATAATGTTAATGTGTATTTTTCGTTCCCTGACCTTCAACTACACACCAACTACACCCTTCATATATCTCTGCACCAAAAGAACCACAGCAATTCCCTGTTTATTAGTGGATTTAAACAACCGGATTGGGATTCATTTGACGAACAGCAGAAGAAGAATCAATCCACTGATGCTGAGCATGCTAACATGCTAACAATGACACGCTAACATGGGCAGTGTCCAAAAGCCATTTTATTTTTTTGTCCAAATAATGAGTGTGTACATTAAATCGCTATTAACTGCCCTAAAAAATTCCATGATGCAGAGATGCACAGTTATGAATAGGCTAAAACTGAGTGTGTTTTATGTACAAATGTGAAAGCAAGGGTGTAATTTCGGACAGAGTCATGCTAGTGTTTAGCAGGTATTATTTTTTATCATGTTCACCATCTTAGCTTAACATGTTAGCATACTAACATTTTCTGGCAAGCACTAAACTAAAAGTACAATCTGGGGCTGATCGGAATGACGCATATGGGGTCATACCATTAGACCAATTACATTTTTAGTCATATTTAAGTGTCTTACTGACATTACAATTCATCCTGAGGGGGACAGGAATGTCTGGATTAAAAATAATGGCAATCCATCCAATAGTTGTCTAGACATTTAACTGAAAACCACAAATCAACCTCATGGTGGCACGACAGAAGGAGTCAGAATCACTAAAGTCAGTAAGATTCATGCTCTAAATATGTACAATATTTCATGGAAATCTTGCAGCTGTTGAGATATTTCCCTGGCCGACCTTGCCATCCACAGAGCCATGCCACTACCAGGAAAAAACTTTAATTCTAACCCTAACCCGGTCCTAAACACTGGACCTAATGTCTGTCCAAACCGCCCTCACTCTCTCCAAAATATCTTCGGCCTCCTGCTCTGAAATCGATCCTCAAAAAGACAGAAGTTCATGATTGCGTGATTGCACTCATGATTCATGAACACACACTTCTATGCAGCACGGAAGCTGACTTAATATCTCATAAGTTGTTCCACTTGAATTACTGTGTGATTCACCCTCTTTGTTGACACCCTTAAAAATAGGATGGACTTGACTTTATGTGACGTGGCAAACATTCCCTTCGTGCGAGGCCCACACTTGCCCTTCACCTTGTCAGTGTTCGCACGACCTGTGGACATGTGGGCCACTTTAAGATCAGGATATAGAGAAAGCGGGCGGCATGACATCATCTCCAACAGGTATCTTAGGCTGCCGATTTCCTCACACATTCTCTGAAACACTTATTCCTTTGTTCTCTTTTGCCTTTGTAGTTCTTAGGGATTGTTGTCAGGCCTGTCATTTGTGTCAGCTTCTTAGCCAAGACTCTGATGACACTTTGAGTTTCACAGAGAAACAGAAATGTTCGTGTCTACATGTGTCTGGTTCAGTCAAAATAAAAACATAATCAAACATTAAAAGACGTGGGCACAAGATAAGTTATAAGAAAACAAGTTGAAGCACTTCTGGAGGTAATGTGGGGGCCAAAAGCATTAAGAAGTCAGTAAAATAATGGTGTGTACTTTGTGTTAAAAACATTTCTTCGTTGTCATCCTGAGCACTCAGCAGCAGAGTTTGTAAAACATTACGCTTAATGCGCAGGCTATCATTGATGTTTATAAAATAGTCACATTTCTTCTAATGGTTTCTTCTGTGTTATTAAAGTCATTTTCTATGCATTGTTAACTTTTAACACTTCAACCTGCATCAATAAAAGTTATTATTAAGTATGTTTTTTTAAACTTTTATATGCAAACACTTTCCTTACAGCAAAACAAAATATTTAATATACTTTTTAGAAAGTGCAAATGTTGAATATGCAAGAGCAGGAGTCATACTGAGACATACTGTTAGCTACTTCAGTAAAATTAGCAATAGTTCAACAAAAACAGGAAGTGCTATATCACTCATTTTATTTAAGAAGAACATATTAGACATATTAAAACTTTTACTTTTACTGCAGCTGATATAACTGCTGCTTGTCATTATGTGTCATGGATGGTATTCAACGTGAACTCACATACGGAAAGTACAAGAATGTAAAAGTTGTACTTGAGTAAATGTACTTCCATCACTATGTTTTTTTAAGTTGTAATCTAAAGCATGTTTGCTCTGAACAGTATTTTTTAGAGTTATGGATAAGAGTATTTTATGAACCCCAGACAGGGGGAAATGTAACAACAGCCAGGTCACATAAAAAACAAATAGCTTGCAAATGTAATTGAAAACCGTTGTGCAAGTCACCATAATGATTAAAACATCTGCATTAAGCCATCCCATCAGTATGTATACAGGTAATGATATTAAAAGCTCTCTGCTTGCGCATGTAAACACTGAAAATATGACTTCCTAATATGTCCCTTACACTTCCTGCCTCATGCACGTTATCATTAGATGATGTTAGTTATTATTAGCTGTTTTTATCACGTGTAAATATGTTTTATTGCACGCAAAAGAAGGGGGAAAACATCTGTCCTCACTTCCTCTGTCTTGTCAGGGACAAAATGCAAATCATCTGACTTTAAGTCACGTACGTTTGCTTATGTTACCAACTGTTGATCATGTGATAGTGTTAACTGTGTGAAAGCAAATACGATTATTGGAGGGGAACTTATTTGAATTTTGTTTTCATTTTAATCAAGCTGTCATTTCTGAGTTTGAACTGATGAAGGAGGGAGAAATGTGGATAAAGTTACACTTATTTCAACAATTGCATCATTTGCAAAAGCAAAACTCTGCTGACACTTTACTACGACAAAGTTCAAACTGTCTGGCCACAAAGATCAACGAGGCAACAAGCGTAGGAGGAATCGTCGGACAAACATGAAATTTATGAAATGCAGGAATCTATGCCCTAAAGATTAGAGAAGTGAACCGAGGACTGGAACAGGAGTTCGAATCCCCTGAAACTGAGTAAATCTGAAAACAATTCTTTCTGCTTCCCTCAAAAAAATTCTCCTGGGATGCCCTTTACCAGGCACTTTACCACCAACTTCTGCTAAAAAAAGGCCGACAGTAGATGTGAAACTGAGAGAGCTCTGCATGCTCTGCAGTCCTCACAAAGAGAGTAAACTCTACTGTAACAGTACTACACGTCTTAGTCACACTGAAAACACACTGCATCTCTCCACATTTGACCTGAATCTGTCTCACAAAGCAAACACAGATTTTTTTTGGTGGTTGAAATCAGAGATTGTCTACGGTGATAGCGTGTGTCATGTCAGTGTCATGTCAATGATGTGCCTTTTTTTGTTTGTTCTTTACCAGTACAATAAAAATGTCTTGTCTCCATCCGTCTGGGACAGGTCTGCTCTGTGTCCCCCATGTTAAAACTAACCACGGAGAGGCAGAGTTCAGTCTTTATGCTCCACAGATCTGGAACAAACTTGCAGAAAACGGCAGGTCTGCTGCAGCTCTGAGCTCTTTTAAATCAAGACTGAAGACTTTTCTGTTTGCCGCTACTTTTCAGTAAACAAAACAATTTGTTAACGGCTTATACTGAACTGTAACTTCTATTCCTTTAATATTTTTGGTTTTATTTTATTTAAAATTATTGTATTAGCTTGTCTTTATTGGTTTTATTTTTTATGTAAAGCACTGAATTACCTTGTTGTTGAAAGGGGCTCCAGAGGTAGAACAAGCACTGAGAGCTTTTCCTTAAGTAAAAGTAGTAATACCACACTGTAGAAATACTCTGTTACAGGTAAAAGTCCTACATCCAAAATGTTATCTTACAAACTTTACAGTAGGTAACGTTAACAGTGATTACCTGGCCAAATGAATTAATGTTTGCTCAAGACACATGCCACATCAGAAGTGACATTACACTCATGTTGGATAGGCTACGAATCACCTTAGCACATCCAAGTTAGATGGCATTAACCTTAAGTATAGTCTAAGAAGTCAGTAATGTATATCTGAACTTTAGCTATGGTTCAATACTCACATGATCAACCTCCATGTCCGGGACATCAGTGATATGTGCTGTGTGGGAAGGGAGAGAGGGTACATGGAGCCTTTTAGCCGAAACTGTTGAACCCGTCTTGGAGGAAATGAGCCCTGCATGTACGGGGGTTTTAATGGACCAGTCCATGGTGGCTCTGGTGGACTTCACCGTTGATGGGTAATAACAGGAGGACACAATGTCATCTTCACCGGTGTTTGTGCACCCAGGGACAGCACGCACAGGCATGAAGCCTGTGGCAGAGCAGAGGCAGCTGTTAGATAGATAACAGCTAGCTAGACAACTAACAATTTATAAATTAATAAATAGATAGATAGGTAGACAACTAAGTATAGATACATAGATAGTTGATGATAGCAAGATAGATAAAGCAAATATAGGCAATATATGGCTTGGTGTAATTTCAAGAGTTGCATGCAGTAAGAGTGAACGTTTGGTTGACTCTGAAACAAGTCACTAATACTGATGTAAAATATCTCTGAATAGAAGCACGTCTACTTCGATCAAAAAAATGTTAATGACAATACTTCAAATTTTGATTGGAACTAGTTGTTAATACTTTTTATACACTCCTAAATTACATATTTGGAACGATATTGTGGATCTGGGTCTCCAGGGCCTTTAAGTAAAAGTACAAAAATGCATCAAAATGTGCTTAAAGTACAAAAAGTAAAAGTACTCATAGCCTGTAAAAGAATAATATATTATAATAGATTCAAGTAAATATCTAATGCTGCAGCTGATGACGGTGGGGCTAATTTTAATCACTTTATATACTGCTGTGTAGCTTAATATATCACAATATATCCTATTTTATCTGTTGATCAATAATCAGAATCTGTAGAGTAACTAGCAACTAAAGTTACCAAATAAATATAGTGGACTAAAAAGTACAATATTTCTTCTGAAATGTAGTGGAGTAGAAGCATAAATTAGCATAAAATGTAATTACTCAAGTGAAGTAGGCTACAAGTACCTAAAAACAGTACAGTACCTGAGTAAACCTACTTTACTTTCCACCACTGGGTGCCATACAAATAAACGTCTTTATTGATAACTATATTATATCCAGGCTGTGTTAGCATGTTTGCATTTATGCTAATCCCCTTGGCGTTAGCTAGCCGGCCAGCATAAGTTGCCATGGTGATCTAGGACGGTTGAAAGTGAGCTAGCTTCGTGGTACCGGAAAACCCGGGCTAACGCTAAAATAGCCGGCTAAACTTAATCTCAAACTAACGCCCAGACGACGCACAAACTGTCAAACTTTTCCTTCAGGAGTTGGTGGATAAAATAAATGACAGCTTACCTGCATCTCATGGACATCAACATGTCTCCAAATGAATGCCAATGGGTTTTTTTGTGTTGTTGTTTTTTTTTGTAGCAATCTTTATTGACAAACTTTAGCCCTTTTCGATGTAATTCCATTGCTAGGCAACAGCCTGGGTTCTTGTGAACTTCCTGTCAGCTGATGTCTTTCACATTCACTGTAACAGGAAATAAACTGGGTCACATTTAGATTGTTTATGTTTACAACTTGGGTAACATTAGGACAAAAAGTTGACAGGGCTCTGGGTGATATCACCACACTTCGATTGATCCGACAAAATGCAAACACGCCCACAGATTAGTCATTTTAATCCCCATATGTGGAGGTTAAACTGAAAGTGAGAACACCCACAATGATGGTATTAATCCCTGTTTGCACCGAAAAACTGCACAACTACAGCAGGCACTGTAAAAGTTGAAGCAGGAAGTCAATCTTCAACAAATGCAACCGCGGTGCAGCTTACAACGGGGTCATAATTTCACCAATCACCTTCATTTTATCTTCCACAAAAGTTTGACTTATGTGTTGTTGGTTTTCTTAAAATCTGATTGTCTTACTGTTTGAAAATCTTGCCCTAAGAGATGTCCCCATGTTCCCTGACCTCAGAAATTAATTGTTGAGGCTGTTACAAATAAGAAATAATAAGAAAAACTATAAAAAATAATAAAAGGAAATACCCAAATTGTAGGCTAATAAACCCGAAATATGTTCTCAAAAATACAATGGATCTTTGTTTTATATTTTGATCTATCACATTTGGTGTGGTAATTATTAATTCCACCAAGGCGATATATTTAATTTAATTAGGCCACATTTTGATCCTGAATTAATGCAAATTCTGCCATTGAAACCTCAGAGCACAACTGATGTAGAAGTTCAACTTTAAAACAAATTAGCCTCCGAGGACTGAAAGTGCCTCATCAGGCTCCACATTATATATTCATCCTCATACATTTTAAAATATAATTTACATACAGTGTGTAAAGCAACTTTCGAATCTCCTCTAACCTCTATAATACTTATCCCGTAGGCACTTTCCACCCACTAAACCCACTAAACAAGTGTTTTTCTTATCACTTAGTTAAATAGATGGTTTGACCCTGTAAAGCTCTTGAGTTTGGAATCAGCTAATTATGGCTAAATAATGTAAAATCCCAGATTCAGATATGCACCTTATCTAATCTGTTGGTTTTTAAATAGGTTCCTGGAAGATACAGACGAAAAAGAAGAGGTAATTCAATTCAATTCAATTCAATTTTATTTCTAGTGCCAAATCATAACAAAAGTGATCTCAGGACACTTTACAGACTAGGTAAAGACCACACTCTATGATAAACATTGACCCAACAATTCCCCCGTAGAGTACGGTGGCGTTGAAAACCTTCCCTATAACAGACAGGAGCGTCAGACAGACCCAGCTCTGTGGAGGACGGACATCTGTCTGCACCGGTTGGGGAGGAAGAAAAGGAGAGAGAGAGAGAAAAGACGCACAGATGGACAGAGAGAGACAAAGACAGACACAAAGACAGAGACAGACACACTTCCAGTAACTATAATAATATCTATAGTAATGTGAATATGACTTATATGTTATGGCAGTTAATACAGCAGAATAGTAGAAACAAGCACAGCTGAGGTTATAGATTATAATAGCAGCAGGAAGCGTCATGCAAGACCACGGCAGCAGGCACCACCACCATCAGCAGAGACCTGAGAGACGACAAAGCACAAACAACTCCGGGGAAGAAGTTGAATTGGTAACATGCATTGATGAGACATGAATGATACAGACAGAGAGGAGAGAAGCTCAGAGTATCTAGGTAAAGCACCCCACAGTAGGTAGAGCGTAACTTCTTGGAGGCATAGCGGAGGTTTGTAGGCCACCAGACTATACAGTCTAGTTGTGCCGGAAGCCACCTTGCATTTGTGGTGAAACCTTCATTTTGGCCCGGCATATTTCCTTACACACCAACCGTAAGGGCCCACACACGGCAACACTGAAGAGGGAGTGATGAGAAAGAAACCAAAATCGTCTTGATGTGGATTTTTTTTAGTTTCTTCAAAAACTGGCACCTGTGATGGTGTCACCGCACAAATCTGAAAATGAAACTTGCGGCATAAACACAGCATCTTGTTCGCCCACAACAGCTTCCTCCCTCCTTGGCCCCCTCACCCTCCTTCCGCCCTCCTTCCGCCCTCCTTTCCTCCATCCTTTTCCTTTCTGCCTTGATGTAATCTTTGTCTGCGCTGTGGTTGAGCTCCACCGTGTGATGACCGCATAAAATCCTGGGATTTCATGATGCAATCCACGAGCAAAATCAGCAAAAGAACAAAAGAGGGATTTTTCAAAGTGCTTCAGACATGGCAGGGGGGGTTTCATGTTGGGGATATGTCACCATACGATTAAGAGAGGACTGCTAATGATTCAGGCACACAGCAGGGAAAGGAAAAGGGCACCCAGATATGAGGGCTCACTCTGGGGAGGTTAAGTTACTGGTTTTTTATTCCCCCCGCTTCATGAAAAGAGCTATTTGTCTCTTTGAGGAATCCAGTGGGAGTTTGTGAGTTACGTATTTCAGATGACCTCTAACTGGGAAAGTGTGTGTTTTTGTCAGCTTGGAGAGGTCCAAAAGATTGTAGCATGATAGAAATGACAGTATGTGGTGGTGGTGATGGCAAAGTATTCAGCCATAAGTCATGGTCATTAAATTATGGCAATTTTAGTATATTTTACAAAAGGAAGAGAGTGAAAAAACATCAACAAGGAACAGGGATCAAGTGGTGAAAACATTTCTGTACATGTCTTGGCCTTCTGACTTTGTATCCCTAATGTCCTTTGATATATCCAGATCCAGATATGACAGCATCCTAATTCTTTGCAGTGAAAGTGATCAATTTCCTGGGTGAGGTCCCTCCTTTTTCTTATGGAAATGTCAGTCTTTCCATTGCGTATATATCATTTTAATATGTCCATCTAATGTTTAGGACTGGGAGTTACAATACAGAGTACTTATTGACACTTCTTCTGTTATCAGTCCTACTCTCCTAGGAAATTCATAGCCCAAAATGTCTCTAAGGGTTAAAGATACAGCCCCCTTTTTTGATGGAATCTGAAGGATTTATATTATTATTATTTATTTGTGTTTCATCTTTGTGTTTTTAGCTGTTTTTCCTTTCTTTTTCTTCTTCTACAGTATGTTGATTTTTTGAGATAAATATAAATTAAATCAAATGTGAAAAGGGGCTAAGCTGCCCCAGGTAGGTTACGGTGCAGTATGGGGACTTGAACCGGCGACGTGAACCCTGTTATGGTTACAGTGAAAGAGTACAGTTGTGAATGCAGCTCGTATATGAGCTTACTGTTCACTCTGAGGTCACCGGATATCATAACCATAAACTTAATGTTGGTGACTCTTCTTATGAATAATCGAGAGGTGGTGGGTGAGTGAGCAGGAGGAATTTCAAAACGTATTTGTTTGTTTGTGTGTGTGTGTGTGTGTGTGTCATGTGGGTGCATATGATGATGATGACAATGAATTCCTCCTGCAACATCTTGCGGTCGGTTTGTGTTTGCATGTTGGAATAAAATAGTCAAAGCCTGACACGAAGGTGAGGTATCACCTGCTTCCTCTTGCACACAAGAGGAAGTGCACACATACACGCACACACACACACGCACACACACACGCACACACACACACACACACACACACACACACACACACACACACACACACACACACACACACACACACACACACACACACACACACACACACTTCAGTCATTGTTGTAGCATTTGAGTCCTGACAGGTTTCCAAGATACACAAACAATTCACTGAAAGTCACTCTGCAGGCTGAGCCAACAAACAGAGCAGTCACACATGCTGCTAAAAATCACAAACACCACTGGCCAATGAAAACAGAACTAAGTGGACATTTCAAGCATGTTTGATAAAAAGCCCACACTCTTTAACATTTAGTTTCGAGCTCAAAACATCAGGTGAAAAAGTGAAAACGGGGAATTCGAGGCAGAGACAGTGGTGAGTAAGGAGAAGTGTAAAAACCAGTCTGTTGAGTTGCTTCATCTCTCGGTTCAGAAACAGAAAGGCGAGAGTTGCCAAGTTTTCCTTCGACACAGTTTTCCCTTTTGAGAGTGAAGTAGATCTGAAAGTAGAAAGGCGAACTGTGTCTGATGTCATAAGGAAAAACAACACAACATGGTACCCCTGGGGCATTTAAGGGATTATTTAGTGATACTTTCTATCTTATAATTTATTACTTATGGTTTTGTTATTCTATCTATTATTGTATATCTTTTGTTTTAAGGGTTAGGGTTAACATTTTTATTGCATTGCCAGATCTCATGAAAAATAGATCCTAATCTTGAATTAACATGAATTAACATGAGTTTATAAATATATTATGGTACCTGTGTGTGTAAAGCGGTCATTCATTCATCTTCAACCGCTTGTCCCTGTCGGGGTCGCGGGGTTGCTGGTGTCGATCCCAGCTGACATCGGGCGTGAGGCGGGGTACACCCGGGACAGGACGCCAGTCTATCGCAGGGCACAT
Organism: Echiichthys vipera; assembly: GCF_963691815.1. Lineage (NCBI taxonomy): Eukaryota > Metazoa > Chordata > Actinopteri > Perciformes > Trachinidae > Echiichthys > Echiichthys vipera. The sequence continues at coordinate 7,119,720 of NC_139833.1, forward strand.
AGAGACGAACAGAGACAGACAACCATTCACACTCACATTCACACCTATGGGCAATTTAGAGTCATCACTTAACCTAACACATACACATCTTTGGACTGTGGGAGGAAGCCGTAGGACCTGGAGAGAACCCACGCAGACACGGGGAGAACATGCAAACTCCACACAGAAGGGCCCCCGCCGGGATTTGAACCAGGAACCCTCTCGCTGTGAGGCGACAGTGCTAACCTTTTTGAGACTTTTATTATGTTCACAATTTAGATATATTCCAGTGCATTTCTGGCTGCTAATACTGTAAACAAAAGGATTTAGCATAACACTAAGAGAGCAGATATATCTTATGGATGTATTTATTAAGAACTATAGCATCTGTGTTATCTGGTCTATAAACGGATAATGAATGTAGTAAAACACTGTTGTGATAACAGTATGTCTTTATAGTTATTGACAAATGTCCTTAGAGCTGCTTACAGCCACATTAAAGTGTGTCATAAACCATCTGCTAAAGGTTTAGATGGTGCTTAATGATAAACTAGGGGTGGTTCAAGTGTTACAAATATAGGCGGTGAGCAGGTGAATTGTTTACACAATCCACACATTTTTGTGGTATTTCTAAACATCTGGGCTGACCTCTGATGCCGGTGACTTGTGGATTTATGTGCAAACCTCAGCAGTTACAGACGGCTTACATTCTGTGGGTGGCTCAAGGTATGTGTGTTTGTGACTTTGTCTCTGTCTCAGTGTGTGTACACTGTTTGTGTTTGTGCATCAATGTCTGTGTGTGTGTGTGTGTGTGTGTGTGTCTCTCTGTTACAACAGCATGTCATTTTTCAAAACCCAAAAGCAGAGACCAACCACTTTCCCATCCTGAAACCACAACTCCCGTTGGGTTCCACGCTCTGGTAAAACTCCACTAAAGATTCTGTGAGTTTTCTTTTCCCTCCCGGCCCGCTGCGGCTCTTTTTCTCTCCGTGGCCCGGGTTGCTCTGCTGCTGCTGCTGCTGCTGCTGCTGCTGCTTGCTGCACTGTCTCCGCTTACAGTGTGACATCACTGGAGTTTCCCCTCTGCAGAAGCAGCTGCCACAGCATAAATACTACAAGCTCCCTGGCAGAAGTTCACTCTTAACACAATAGCAACACAAAGAACAAGAAGAAGTATCACCGCAGAGCCCTGGAAGCACCTGAAGAAGACACAGCGTCCAGCCAAGTGTTTAGTTGCTCTATTTATTTTACAAACTGCAAGCAGTGAAGAAAGGGCTGTGCACAGTATGGTGGACTACACAACAGCACTGAATGGTGTGGAGATGGGTCTGGAGGAGAGGACGGTGGTGTTGGTAGAAAAGAAGTCCTCCACAGGGCGGATGTGGAAGGTCTCTGTGGCCCTTCTCTTTGTGGCCCTTTGTTTAGGAGGCATCCTGCTGTTTGCTTGGCACTGGAGCGGGAGGCCAGAAGTGTTGGTAAGGAGTAGCTCTGTCTTTCTGTATTGTTTTATCTTTTACAACCTCGTACAGGACATTTCTGTGTTGATATCTCTAGACAATCAGTGTTTGTCTCTCTCCACACAGATGCAATCACACCAAACGGAGGCACTAATGAAGAAGGACCCTTCTGAGAAAACAGGTGATTATACGCATGGATGCTCATGTAATGCTGAGGGGTTTTTGTGTGAGGTATACTTAAGTCTGTGTGGCTTATTTGAGACAAGCTCACATTTGTCTTACTCTCCCCAGATCCCCACTCCTCGTTAAAGCGCATCAGCAGCAAAGCCAAGGCAGCCATCCATTTAGAAGGTGAGTCATAGCGATTTGGTACGGAGCACACAATGTGCTCATGATCTCGGTGTTCAAAAGAGACTCTTTCTTCTCTGGTGTGATATTTGCAGCTTCCTTTTTTAGAAGCATGTTGAACAGGAGCAGTATAAGGAAGTTGTTGCACAAGTTATTCATTGGCTTTCTCGATAACATGCCTGTCGATTATTAAACACCCGGTGTAGAGAAGAACCAAAGTATTTCAGCGCTTCTTCTGTCTTCATCTGTTTCCAGGAAGCTACGAAGATGGCGAGAGTTCTCAAGACCAGCTGGAGTGGAGAAACGGTCAAGGCCAGGCGTTCGCTCAGGGCGGCTTCCGACTTGTGAACAACCAGATTGTTATCCCGCAAACAGGCCTCTACTTCGTCTACAGCCAGGCGTCGTTCAGAGTGTCCTGCAGCGATGGCGACGAGGAGGGAGCGGGAAGACGCCTCACACCACTCAGCCACAAGATCTGGCGCTTCTCAGACTCCATTGGAAGGAAAGCGTCTCTGATGAGCGCGGTGAGGTCAGCGTGCCAAAACACTGCCCAGGAAGACAGCTACAGAGACGGACAGGGCTGGTACAACGCCATTTATCTGGGTGCAGTGTTTCAGCTGTACAAAGGCGACCGACTGTGGACGGAAACCAACCAGCTCTCAGAGTTGGAGACAGACGAGGGAAGGACTTTCTTTGGTGTGTTTGCACTTTAAAATGACTCTTTGCTGTGATACTAAGATACAAAGCTCTGCACAGTGCCATTTTTTTTTAATGTTTATTTTATTATTATTCATCTTCATGGTGATGTAGAAGTGTTTGAATCTCAATGGAGATAAAGCCTGTAGACGACCAGGCGGTGCAGATTTTTTAAAATCCTATAAACTGTAACAGTTTGCAAAATTATTTCTATTTTAGGCACTTTTTGTACATTATTTATGCTGACCTGAGATTGTAGTAGGCTAGACTTTCAACTCTTATCACAAACTATTACAACCTGTAGGTATTTATTTGTATTTATTTATATTTAAATCGTTGGGATTAGGTGTTATATGTTATATTTATATGCTGTATTCATTCATTCATTCATTCATCTTCAACTGCTTGTCCCTGTCGGGGTCGCGGGGGGGCTGGAGCCTATGATGTATGTGCACATGAATTAAATTAAAATGCAAAAAGAGAAAAGATTGTGTCACTACAAAGGATGAAGTCATGTCATAGCTGAGATACCAAAATAGCAATTTGAGTTGGCAAACAGGTCCAGTTGAAAGTAACACACACACACACACACGCGCGCACACACACACACACACACAAACTGAAGCAGGCTCGGCCTTGTATTTGTCTTATAAGTAGCTATGCAATTCCTCCACAGCCAGCAAATACTTCCTTTGTTAGATCAGACAAGATGAGGGGAATTTCCTAGTTTTGTGTGCTTTCGAGTGCTGTGTCAGGTGGAGGCCCACAGAAGCCTCAGCCCAGAGCGGGTTTTCCCCAGTGACACCCTCACCACCAACACCACCACCACCACCCTCTCTCCCACACACAACCTCCCTCCTCCTCTACACCAACCACCCCCTTTACTCTATTACCACATACTTCATCTTCAGTCAGCTGGAAAGAAACATGACATGGGAGGGTGTATGTGTAGTCTGTATGGGACTGTAGCACAGCTGGTTTCGTGTAAAATGATTTCATACAAATATCGGATGTACTTAGGAGCAATTTGTCTACTTGAGTTTCTTTCTATCCACAAACATCCACTTATTGTCTCAGTTAGGAGGTTCCCACCGGCCTTCACAGCTGGTCACTGGGTTGAAAACCGCCTCCCACTTTTGTTTAATGATCTCTTCTTCTGGGATTATTTGCTCTTTGACTCCCAAAGGCCAACCGGGGAGGAAAAATATCAAGTTTCACTGACAAATACACTCAACTTGATAAGAGTTAATTGCTCAAAATGTCATTGTTGAGTCAGAAAAGCGCTAAATAACTGGTGACATCTAGTGGATGATGTAATCATGCTCGGGAGTGTCACTATCAGGATGTCGAGACTCTTAAGGGAGCTGTTTGAGGAAATGGTTTATGTTACAGAAAAGAGAAATGCTGAAAAATGAAGGTGAGACACTACAGTTGAAACAACATTTGGGTCATTGCTGCCTTAACGTGCCTTCTTTCAGACTAGTGGAAAGAAAACATACAAGATCTGTTGTAGATTTCTCCTGAATTCACCAAAAGGTAGCTTTAGATTAGGCCTCATTTACATATTTAAACAACATTTCAGAAAACGTGTAATACAAAAAATATTTGTCCTAATGTAAGTCATCAACTGGGGAAGTTTCATGGTGATATTTATTAGTTAATATTTGTAGCATATTCCTGTGTAGTGTCCACAGCTCCCCTTTAGCAGCACTTACGGACACCAAACTTTCCAGTTTCTGTATTCTAAAGGTTTTTACAGAGAGGTTCGTTCACGTATTATTCACAGCCTGATTTATACATAACATTTTATTACATTCCTAAAAACATGGAGACGTTTTTTAATAGCTGGTGCCAGTATTTAGATGACTTATGGAGTGATATTAAGAGATATCCTAAATCTCCTCTGTAAAAATGTTTGGCTCTAAGATGCCAACAAAATGAAGATGAAATTCTGAACCTGGCTTTTTAATGTTCACATTTCTGTTCTGGAAAATTTTACATTTCTTGTAATGGTAAAATATTTGTTTGTTTGTTAGTGTTTGTTCACTTAATTGTGGTTTTAATAAAGAAATCACTCAAGCTGAAAAACTGATGAAAAATCCTTTAAAACATTTCAGAGTTTTGGGGAAAGAACGAGGTCGCAAGCGGCCAAAATGGGTTTTCTCAGGAGGGTGGCTGGAGTCTCCCTTAGAGAGAGGGTGAGAAGTTCAGCCATCCGTGAGGAACTCGGAGTAGAGACTCTGCTCCTTTGCGTTGAAGGGGGGCCAGTTGAGGTTGTTCGGGCATCTAGTAAGGATGCCCCCTGGGCGCCTCCCTAGGGAGGTGTTCCAGGCACGTCCAGCTGGGAGGAGGCCTCGGGGAAGACCCAGGACCAGGTGGAGAGATTATATCTCCACACTGGCCTGGGAACGCCTCGGGATCCCCCAGTTAGAGCTGGTTAATGTGGCCCGGGAAAGGGAAGTTTGGGGTCCCCCCGACCCCGGATAAGCGGCTGAAAATGAGATGAGTTTCCGTTTCGCTGAAGAGTTTAGAGTTTTGGAATTTAATCCTGTAATTCCCTTGTTTATGTATTTCCACAAAACACAAAAATACCCAATGAAAAAACAATGATTTTATTTATGTATCCATATATTTGCATACACATACTCTGAAATATATTAACATTTAAGATCTTAGATATAGTGAATACAAATATCCACAAATCCATGTATATTCTTCATATATGTGCAAGATAATAGAACATTAAATTATTTCTGCATTCATATTTTACACTATCTGATCCAGGTACAGTTAATAAATATGGCCTATTTCATTCATTCATGTCCTCCTCCATACCCTGAGCTAAAATGTATTAATAAAAGCAACAAAAAGTGGAATAACCATCGTTTGTTCAGTTTAAAGTGCATACTGACATATATATCTTTAAAAATATTTGACAAAGTTATTGTTTTACCTGCTGAGAAAGCTGTTCAGGTATCATTGCTTTTATAAAATCTGGAAATAGCTCATGAATGAAATAGTACATCCAGATTAACTGTTGAATAAATACATTATGCCCCATTACTTTATGTATACCCTTCTCTGATACATTTACAATTTACCCCAAGGCAAAATGGGAAAGAAAAATACAAAAAAAGAGCTAGCATCCATCCAGATTGTCTGTTATGGGAAACTATAAGAAAAAAAAGGCCCACAAGAATGACGTTTAACAGTTGTATAAAAACTGTGCTTTCTCCGAATATCTACAGGAATAGCCATCGTAGAAGCCCCGCATCTCACCGAAACCGCTGCTGTAGAAATATAAATTTTCAGGAGGCAGAAAGTAAAAACTGACAAATTGGATGTTTGAGTTTTCAGCTGCAGAGACTGTGGCTGCGGCTGTATGCGGCGATATCTGCAGAATACACACGCTGCAGCATGAGGGGTTTATTTGATGGCTACTACTGTACCATACTGCTAATTAGATACAACCCAAACCTCAAAAAGTACATTGTAAAACATTGTTTCAAATGGCAACGCTATCAAAATTGTCCCTATACACGAGCAAGCTTGGATCACTTTCTCCTTTAAAACGGGTCTAATATTCAGCAAAGGACTGGATTTTTAAGATGCAGTTTTTCACTTGAATACACAGTCCTGACGACGGACATCCATACATGCCAAGCTCCGAAGCCCCGTCTAAATTATGGCTATTTAATAATGCACATTATCACTTTTCAGTGAGAGCAGTATTCCACAAAGAAGGGCTCTTCAGGGGAAACATTGGAAAAGAAACTGTACATTGCTTTGTCCTTTTGTAAATTCCCGTTTTCACAACTCTCCTGAAAAGTAAACAAACAATTGAACAACAACTCCATGACAAAACAGATCAGATAGTACAGAACAATATAAATCACTACGGTATGTGCTTGCCTAGTCAACAGACTCGAGAGACAAAAGGTGGAGACGATATAGCAAAGACACTGACACAAACGTTTCCGTTCAAGATCCTTGACGCGGTGTCTCCACAACAGAACGAGATAACGAATGAAGAAGAGGAATTACTGAGACCACTTGACCTTTGAAAAAGACCCCGAGTGCTGCTAGTCTGACCGGTCACAAGAGCCTCGTCGCTGGACTGAACACGGTGAGATCAGAACTGTGAGGACGGGTGTTACCTGTGTGGCTCTCTCTCTCCACGAAGCTGCCAAGTGTGAAGCGCTCCTGTGGACTTATTTGTGCTTCCACGCCGTATTTTAAAACAGTGTCACTACACCGCTGTGCTCATCGCCGAAACAAGTGAAAGTCACAGTGTCTCGTTGTGTTTTGTGTCCCCGGTGTGTGTGTGTGTGTCGCCCCCTCCCACCCTCTCCCGGTGCCTTGCCTATTTATACAGCAGTGGGATCTGGCTGTTGTGACAGTGGTTGCGGCTCATCTTGCTGTCAGCTGGGTAGAGGTTGGAGGAGTTGGAGAAGGACGGCGGGAGGGAGTGATTGTCCGTGGTGGCGTTGGGGTAGCCGGGCGGGGGAAGCAGAGACTTGGGATCCGTCTGAGAGGAAGGTGGCGGGGCGTTGTGGTTCTGATTCTGGCCAGAGGAGGGTCGGCGACGGTTGCGTAGAGCCTGTCGCTCAGCCAGCTGGTTGCGGAGCGCCGATACCCTCTCCTCTTTCTACGGACACAACAAGAGGAAAGAGAGATTGCTGTAGAGCTGCGACACTTTGCTCCAGCCCGTGGGCGGTGCTTTTTGTTTTTGCTTGACTGTTTTTTAACTTGGTGGCCCGGTCACAAACTTTTCCATTTCACAGCTCAACAGTAAACTAAAATGTGTTTCTGAAAACATTTGAGACAAGAAATAAGGATTACAGAAACAGAACCCCGAATCATATTTAATCAGCGTTGCATCGTTTCACAGCTAAGGACTGTTTCTGTTTGTTTTCAGTGAACTAATGAAGCTACCCAGTAACATGAATAAAAGATACCCTTTTCCATATCTATCAGTGTGAAAGCAAATCATAGAAACAAGGTTGCATTGTCAAATAATCACGGCAAAGATGCATGATAACATTAACTCAAGGCTTCTCCTTTTTCTCATATTATGCAGCATTCTCTGTTGCAAAGTTTGCACAACCACTCGGGCTGTCAAAGTAAACAATGCAAATTCCTCTTAACAGCACAATTTTGTCTCTGTTATTATGACCCTCGACCCACCCAGTAGTTTGGACAATCAGGAAATGATGCAGCAGTGGAACATTGTGGATGGCGATCAGAAACAAACCTCCTTGAGCAGAAATGAATAAAGAGGCTCTTTTGAATGTTAAGTTCAGCTTCAAAGCCAGATGGTGTGCTCTCCACAAACCAAAGTTATCTGCGTTTACTGTCGATGGGAAGTGAATCACCACGGAAGTACGTCAACTCTCAAATACAGGAAAAAAACAAGTACACTACACATATTATTATAATAATTGTGTATTACAGCTGTACCTTTACTGTATGTCCATGAACATTTGTATTATACAACCATGTGTCCGATTATTATGTGAATTATGAATTATGTTTAATAATCCTAATTATGTGTCTGTGTAATATGACATCTTCACCTCCTGGATGATCTTTTGCAGCTCCCTGTTCTCTCTCTCCAGCTGTCGGGATTTCTCCTCGTCGTTGTTGTTGGTGGACGAGCCGGTCTTCAGGGTATCCTGCTGCTCCGACTGCCACTCGCCACGGGTGATGAGACGCCGCATCTGGACCGCCACAGGAACAGGAAGTTAATAAAGAACAAAGATCAGGCCTGAACGCATGAATAATGCATATCATGAGAACACATTTTTAATATTTGCAGCCCCTTGAGCTAAGTCTCACACTCCTGTCTGAAAGCTTAAAATATTCTCATTGCTTCTTATTTTCTTCTTTATTTCGGAGACTCTGCATCTCTGCTGTGCGGTTTCTGCACCAGAAAGAGCCAGACAATCAAACAGTGGTGAAGATAATGTGATGTTTTTTTCCTCTTGGATTTTCTGTTGATGCTGTGTGAATTGCTGTAGGTGGCACTCTTTCCTCTGTCTGCGCAGGCTGCAGCAGTGCTCATGCACTACCCAGCTCTTCTTCTATTTATTCCAAACAAATCATTGTACTGTAGCTGCTGCCAGACACTTAAAATGTCTCACTTCGTTTGTGCCAGAAGATTTTTTTTCCTGAAACCTAATGTTTACAGCAGCAGCAACAGATAAAAGCTTGTTATATTAACTATCTAATGCCTAACAGATCATTACGGCAATGGTGAAACAGATCAATAAGTTGATTATTCAAGCAGCCTTCTTATTTGATGTCATAGCCAGTCCAATATTTCACGCCACTTAAACATCTTCTGACTGAACAAAGTTTAAGAAGTTTGACATTTTCATGCACCGTGCAGAGCAGGCTGGAATTCCTCCTGAAAGATACTGAGGCCGGCAAGGTTTGACCTTTGGTTTTTACTGCAACAGGAGTGTATTTTTCAGTGTGCGTAGCAATTTCTATACGTGTCGGAGCACCTTGGGTACGAAAAGCACCACCAGAGTGATGTAGGCAGAGAAGACGACTGCTAGAGAAGCAAAGGCAAAGGAGGCGTCCTGCTGCGACGACAGGATCATGGTCACTGGAGCCGTTATCAAGCACAACACCTGCAGGAAGAGAGGGAAAGACAGAAAAACAGAGAGCGAGAGAGAGAGAGAGAGAGAGAGTGTGAGAGAGAGAGAGAGAAGTTAAAGGAGTAAAAAGTAAGAGGTACGTTTTAACGTTGAGAGAAAGAATGAGGGAAGGGGAGGTGGAGAATAAAGTAGAGTTTGAGAGTGAGAGAATGAGAGGGGAGGAAAACCACATCCATAAAAGCATTAGGCATCTGTTTATCATTCCGGTGAGAGCTCCCATGTGAAAACAGCATTAAAAAGTCATGACTGAAGTGGCAACAGCGCGCTGACAATCACCACATTGTCATCTCATCAGGGCCTCAAGCTCACAGCTTAGCAAAGAGGAAGGAGGCCCCTTTACAGACACCATTAACTATTGGCATCATCATAAAACTGAAATGTGTGTATGAGAACATAAAATAATAACTTGTATCACATTATGGAACCATGTGATGAAATGAGCATGCAAGCTGCATTTATTGCTGTCATAAATAACCATGAATGATAGATCAATGATAATCCCTCTCCCTGACGAAGGAGCCGAGATCAATCCATTTATTTATTATTTCAGTATAAGCTGATAAATGTTTGGATGCTCATTAAGATGCGTCTGCTTTTTATTTATTAATGGGAATCGAGCCGAGTGCAGGAAATTCTGGCAAAATGGTCGTTTAATACTAAAAGAAAAATGTTTTCCTGATTTTGATCAAAGAAGGAGAACTCTTCTGGCATTTAAAGTGACAGAAATGACTCTTAAAAAGTTGCGCCGTGTCAAGAGTGTCAGGAAATGGCAGCGAGTATTTGTCTAAAGTGGCTAAAGTGAACATGATGGCAACTATTGCAGTGTAAAGTGCATCCTAGGTGCCTCCATTTAAGATGACTCACCCGCTTTTAACAAGGGCTGAAAAATGTTTATGACCGACGGCTGCGTTTACCTCCGCACTTTAGTGGCTAAATGGGTACAATTTGAAACCTATCCTGTCCCTGACATAGGGAAAGGTAACAGCTCCATATAAAGCGCCGTGTGAATGCAATCTCTACCGTCAACACAAAAATATCACATAAAACAAACTGCACACAGATTTCTTCCCGCATATATATGCTCTGCAAAGTATGCTTCAGTTGCAGATTGACTGCAGAGTGCAGCAAAATGAAAGTTTGCAAAATACCTTACCTCATATTCGATTGATTTTATTGAACATTTATTTCACCAGGAATTCGCATTGAGAATAAGTTGTCATTTTATAAAGATGTGATATATACATTATAGCACCACAGGCTCCGTAAGCATTAACATTCACAGTAAGGACAGCAGCTTGTGCAGTACTATGATTTGGGCAGAAGGATCTGGATTTTAGAGAATCAAATCTCAAGACGTACTTGTGAAAAGCTTGAATATTTTATATATATTGAATATAGCTTGAATATTTTATATATATTCAAATATGAAAAATTCTCTGTTTCTGTGTCTCCTATTGCTGCAGACAATCATTATATCAACATGTACTTTTCTGTGTTTTTTACTGGATCATCAATACGTAATGTTCAGCTCGCCCCAGAGGTGGTTTTGAGACGATAAGTTGTCATTTGTATTCTGTCGTTCCTACATTGCACTTCTTGTTGTATGATGGCTGCAAAATAGGGGATGGAGAAACCTTGATTCGGACAACAAAACCAGAGCATTTATACACTCCAATGTAGCTGCACTGGCAGAATTTCAATGGGATGTTCTGTCACGTTGAGACAGCTATCTCCTCGAATAAAGGAAATGTGCCTGAGGCTTTAAAGAGGCATTAAGTTATCTATAAACTATAAACATAAACAACCTGAAGGCACTGCAAAGCACAGCGCCTTAAGAATGCAGCTTTTAAGCTCTTGCAGCTGAGATGTCTTGAGGTCAGTTGCCTGTTTTGCTCTGAAATGAGCAGAAAAGATGCTTCTGGAAGCCAGAAATCTGAGCCCCGGGCAAAGTAATCACGGAGGCACTGGTATTGATTAACCTCCTTCAGATATAGTACGGCCATTTTGTGCCACGGGGTACTAAAAATCATATTTATTGCCACTCAAAAGTTATTCTGCGTGCTAGGAAAGTGCTCTTTAGCAGACAGCAGCACCCAGAAACAGGAGTTTAGGCGTGACGGTGTCGTTTCTTTTTTGGACTCACAGCGACGTTGTAAATAGCCATCCCCACGGCCCGATGGTCATTGATCTTTTCTGTGGAGACAGACTTGGTCTCGTAAGCCAGAAATATCCCCAGCAGCAGCAGCAGACCCTTGTAGCCATAAACCACACCTACGGGGAGAGGGAAAGAATGAGAGAACGTGAATATTGTATATCATGTGGGAAATGCAACAGAGGCAATAATTCAGGTAACGTGAAGCCTATGTGTGTACAGCACTGTACGGAAACAAATGAAGGCAAACGTTTTGAAAGACAAAATTATAGATGTACCACTGAAACCTGAAGAATGAATAAAAAAAAAAAGACCAAACTATAAATAAGTAACATATTCTCACTCCCAGACTATCACAAACAGCGGCTTGGTCAGGACCCTTTGCTGTCATTTTGCAGTGGGAAGGTATGGTTAGGTTTAGGAATAGATTGTGGTTTAAATGTGGTGTTAGTAAAGTACATACTGTTAAGTTACGTACATAATGTAAGTTAAAGAACTACTACTGGGTTTGTTTGACCCATCCGTCCTCCCCAACGTCCTCCATACAAGGACTTCCTCGACTCATACGACGTCACCTCACTGGACCTCATTCATCAACCGTTCTTAAGACAAAAAGGCTGTCGTTTGGGCATTCTTGACTTGATTCCTTCAACTTTCTTTTCCATTTCTGTGTGTGGCTGTGTACACGCGGCCCTGCAGTCTCATGCCCTTTTATGGGCGTATGCTAATCTGGAACATCTAGCATACGCTTTAAATTTTTGAAGAAATGCAAGATATGAACAATTCAGCGATTTAAGAACACATCATGAATCCGACAGATTAAATTTATGAAGAAAACTTGTGTGCATGCTAAATGGTCTCTTGTGCGTCGCTATCTGACACCGAGGGCCACTGACCGCGCTGCCATACTTGACAAGATGGGATGAGAACGGGTTGAAATAAGTGTATGTTTGGTTATGTTGTTATTGTGTTCTTCAGCATTCAGTTTTTGGCCCCATTTGTCTCCATATATGTAAACCAGATACTGTGAATTTATCAAAAGAGTTACAGTAAGATCCTAATAATGATGAGCATCATCAAAAGTCAAACAGCAGGGCTACTCTAATCTTCAAAACACAAACAAACACTTGTTAGGACACGCTGTATTTAAACCATTTACTCTTTTACACTTTGATATTTTGTCTTTGAAGCAACAAAGAATGTGTTGTGCACGGTGCAGGGTGTCAAGTTAGGTGCAGCTTAAGTGACATATTGAGACATCAAAGGATAGAAAACCTGCAAGATGACTAGAAAAGCATTTGCTTCTATTGTAGATAACATTGTGAGCAGCTCAATGGGGCCATTGAGTGAGTATGACCGAGTTGGGCAGAGGAAGAAATCTACAAAAATGTAGATACAATAGAAACCAAAGTGGAAAAAGGTTGAATATACTGGAAGCCAGAGAAAAGAGAAAGAACAGTGAAAGAAAGGGAAGCAGGGGAGAAATGAGGATCTGTGACTGAGGAGGTTTGACACTTCTTCAGACTGCCCATTGTCTCTTTATACCGCCTGATATTAAAGCAACATTTTTACTTCTCTGAGAAAGGAAATGCTATGGGGCAATGGCCCAGTTTGTGACCCACATTATTTGAATTTCATCACCATTATACTTTCATGAGAGCTGCCACGCTAAGAAAGACAGCAGAGAGACGGACAGGGAGAGAGAGAGGGACCGTGTGGAAGAAGAAGCAAAGAGGGAGAAAAGAGGAATCAAACGTAAGGGGGAGGTGGCAGGGTGCTGAGGGGGGAGGATGTGATATGAGGCCTATTTAATTCAGAGTGAACGGCAGTGACGTGTGTGTTCATGTGTGTACGCATATGTGTCTGCATATGCCCATGTGTGTGTGACAAAGATTATTCAAAACCAGAGCAGGGAAAGGAGTGATAAAGGGACAGATTGAGATACGAGAGGGTGAAAAAAAGAAAAAGAGAGGACGGATACCCAGCCACGTGTTCATCTTCTCTGAGCTGCAGTGCTCCAGCAAGGGCTGAATCAGGACATCCAAATCTTCTTTAGGGGCCTCCTTAGTGAACTTCTACTCGCGTGGCAGCCAGGGGAAGAGGAATGGAAGGAAAAAGAGATAGAGGGAAAGAGAGAGAGAGAGAGAGAGAGAGAGAGAGAAAGAGAGAGAGAGAAGGGGAGATAATAAGAAACGATGAGACAGCAGCACTCTGGAGAAGGAGGCAAAAATGCACAGTAAGCACAAGCCCAAGTGGCTGCACGGTTGAGCCACTCGAGTAAATAGGCCCTTCACGTATGTCAGATATAGATGACTGAATTGAAATGGGTGTCAGATATGCAGTAAATATGAAATATAGCTATTTAAATATAAGGTTTGATGGAAGATAAAGTCCGTGCGGTGCAGATTAGGGCTTACGGTGACGTCTTGTTCCTACAAAGATATAATGAGAGCAGTCTACATGCACGTGTCTGCACAGTTTCGACTGTAATATACTGTCCCTTTTAAAGTTTAAACACTTTAACAGTATTATGGTTTTTACTTCTTGATCCCTGAACATCTCAGCTACTCGTTGGTGACTGACTTACTTAAACAGTTGAAAATGAACTCAGCTTGGTTCCTGAATATGCTTGATAAGGTTTCTCCACGTGATCACTGGTAATGGAAAACCAGAGCGACAATACAATTGATGATGTGCATTACCCTTTATTACCTCCACCAAGCAGGTTGTGTTTTCAGCTTGTGTTTTGTCTGTTTGTTTGCAAAGACTGTGGTGTATGAATAATCGGAATAAAAAACGAGTTTCCGACCGGTATATTCTCCACTGCCTTGACATTAGGAGATGTGACATGCCTTGTTGGAGGTCTGTGCTCTCCCCGTTCCCTTCTAGTTTCACCATGACATCATTAACCAACTATTTTTAACTGAATAACTGCGACATTATCTGAATAAACGAGCCACCTGCACACACAGCAGAGAAGGAAAACTGGATAAGGTGTTTACATGCCACAGTATCCCAGTTTCTATTCAGTTGGTATCCAGGTTTCTGAAAACGGGGACATGCTGTTTTACGTGTAACGCCCTAAAGTCCCCCTCATGACCAGGATACTCGTGCATATGGAAAAGCCCACAAGAGCACTTTTCCAAATATGTGCAAAATAATGAAATGATCCGATTTCATCTTTGTAAAACACAGCAGATGGTTGGATGATTTGAAACACCTTGGCACATACATTGACAGCAAAAAAAAAGAAAACAAAGAGATCAGTACTAAAAATAGTGCTAAAAAAAGGGAATGAGAGCAGCTTCATAAATGTATGGCAGACACTGATAAATCACTTGCCCAGTGATTTGAGTGACTTAGTTAAACGAGGAAGTGACACTTTTACAATTCACCTAATGTTTCAAATGTCTCTTTTTTTTGGGTGGCCAGTGGCACAGTGGTTAGAGCAGCTGCTACCATGTTAAGAGGCTGCAGCTGCTACCATGTTAAGAGGCTGAAGGTCCTCGAGGCAGCGGCCGCGGGTTTGACTCCGACCTGCTGCCTTGGCTGCATGTCTCCCCCCTCTCTCTCTCACCCCATTTCCTGTCTGTCCTATATAAAGAAAGGCTTGAAAAACTGGAAAACAATCTTTAAAATCAAATCTTTCTGTGATTAATGTGTGTGTGTGTGTTATGACAAAAGACATCTTTTTTTCTGCATCATACACTTTCTTTTTCTGTGTTTTCATTATCATTTCCGTAATATTCAACAGTTTATTTAGTCAAACTCAGGCCTGAAACAAGAAGGATGATGATATTGTGAAAATAATAAAAGGTCATTCTTTGGGGTGAGCAAAAGTTTTTTTTAGAAACCGAGTAGAGAACCCTAGTGGAAAGTATTTTATCCTTTAATATGATCGTGTGATACGGTAACCTGGATTGTGAGAGCAGGAATAGGCCGGGGAAAACCGTAAAGTACGGCCACAGAGAACGTCGGAAAGCCACAAAACATCAAAGTATTCTGAATGATGTACTTTTCACACGCAAAGCTGTTAAAATTTCCAACGACCCCTCTCAACCCGCTGCACGGTGAATTTAAACTGTTGCCTTCAGGGAGACGTTATCGTGAACCAACGGCAAATAGAAATATCTATAAACAATCCTTTGTTCCAGATGCTGTCATGGTGATAAATAAAATCCTGTCTGGAATGCAAGAAGGTCGTCCTACTCCTGACTTTGCTGCAGTTATATAGTGTAAATATAGATTGTGTTTTTTGCAGACTTGTGTAATTGTGTGGTATTCTTTATGAATGTGTATGTTGAGTCAATTGTCTTTATTTAATGTGGTGTTTTGTGTTTTTATGACATGGTGAAACCAAAGACATAGTGAGAAATATTGGTATTCATGTAATGTTTGCGTTGTATACACATCGTTTGTAAATGAAGGATGTAAATGAACGCTTGTAAATAAAGGTTGACGAGCAAACGTGCTGTAAACGTGCTGTAAAACCAAAACAATGAGCTAAATCCCATCAATGTTTGTTTTCTCCAGCGAGTGAGTGAGTCCCTCGATTCAGTGTTGAAAATATTGATGAAAGCAGGTTAAAAGAAGTTCAACGAGACCTTTCGTAGATAAATGTTTAATGAGGCTGGGAATTCATTTAAGATGTTTGTTTGAATGCTTGATGAATGCTGATTTTTGTTTACAATTAATGCAACAGGGTACCTTTAACGGCACTCGCACTCATCGAACACAAATGAAATGAATTATTCAGGTCATAAATGTCACTGTTAAAGCACTTGTTTTCGTCTGTGCTCTTGTGATATCTGCCATTGTTTCTGATTGTGCTCTTTGAGTGTCAGATGAATCAAAATGAAAGACCATTTCTACAAACGAGGCGCGGCGTCTCATTACTGCGTTATTGACTCATGACGGCGGCTGCGCGGTCTGTGCGAACGGGCGATGACACACAAATTATCTCATCTGTCTTTTGTACTCTACCTCCACCGTAACGTGCAGAGGATCCACAATCTGCCAGATCATAAGTGACAGGAAGTCGATAGCCAGCAGCACTCCAACTGTTGCGTAGAGTTTCCATGGCTCCAGGTGTTGCTGTGTGAGTAAAGAAACACACACACACACACACACACACACACACACACACACACACACACACACACACACACACACACACACACACACACACACACACACACACACACACACACACACACACACACACACACACACACACACAGTCATCACTATCCAAGGGCATCACGAGCCACTCCACAAAGACAAACAACCAGGGCAAATAATATGACAGGCGTCCTTGGGATTTCTGGATGACTGGCCACGAATTGTCTTTCTGAATGTGTGTGTACAAATGTGGTGTCCAAGTATATTTTAGGAGCAGCATGAGTTTGTTTGTGTGTGTGTGTGTGTGTGTGTGTGTAAGCGTGTGTGTCTGAGTGTGTGCAGGCGACACACAGAGAGCTGCAGTAGCTGTATTTATACTGCCACCTGAAATCGTCATTTGCACACGCTGAGATGACACCGCTTTTGTGTGGACATGTTTACGAAAGCGACTGATATCGACTCTAATATTCTCAAGTTAAGCTATAAAAGAAGCAATAAAGCCATAGCCGAAAAACACGCCACCAAAATGAGCTCTCCCACTGCGATTCCCATCCTCTTTCTTTCCGAACATCTTCTTAGTTCTATTTTATTTGACCACGCTGGCTTTCTCCCAGAACCTCCGACATAGTAACAGCCATTCAACAACTATAACTGAAAAATAAAATAAAGAAGAAAACACATTACACAGTCCTGGGCGACTCTTTACTTGAGTTGCATGAAAAATGATCTGAAAAGCGCCCATTCTCCCGTCGACTTGTGAAAGTTTCTTTAAATACTAATGCAGAGCTCTCCGGCAAATTGCCCTTCTGTGGACATGCAGAGAGTTGAAAGTCAACCCGATTCGTTGTGCTTTGGCTCAAATAATAAACCCCCCGAAGGTTCGATTTCTGCATAGAACTTTAATACTCATCCATATTCATAAATATTCCATAAATGGCTTAATCTCTTATTCTTCTGATTAGGTCTTAGAAATTCCCACAACACATCACAGACTGGCAGTATCTTCCTGGCTCCAGGATACACTATCTGCAAGAGGAGGCACACACACACCCACACACATGAATACACACACACTAGCATGCAAATAAAGCTGATGACGTGGGTATCAGCGGCCTGGTTATGTGCGTTACAAATCTGCATGTTTCTATGCGGAAAATAACGCATGTGTGTAAGTGCGTGTGCATGTGTAAAGTACAGTATCTATGTCAGTGTGTATCCAAAACCCTTATCCCCGCACTCCCGCTACAACTCCACCACAGTGTACTGTATGATGCCAAGCTGGCCTCTTAGAAGCTTATATAGTAGGAAGCCTGCAAAGTTTTTGACTTAACTTATTTTTATCAGCAGGCGCCACACACGCTGCGCGGCCCAGCCTCCCTCTCCCATCCGTTCTCTGCTCTCCTGAGACCACTGAGAGGCTAATCCCACCCTCCCACTCAGCCTCCCTACCTTCTTCTTCTCCTTCTTTTCGTCCTTCTTCGTGAAGAGGGTGTGGACCCACCAGATCTTGGTGAACATGCTGCCGTACGCCAGACTGAAGCCGAGACCGAGGAGCCACAGGCGGAACTGGAGGAGGAGAGGATTTTAATTAAAGAATCACTTTATGGGTAATGAAGTGGCACATGACTGAATATGATGAATAATGAATTAATGATGATGATGAATGAAAAAAACAAATATATATATATATATATATACACACATATATATATACACATATATATATATCATCTATCAATCTACGGTCTTTGTAAATACATTTTTACATTTGCAGTAAACAAATCTAGTGCTTTAGAAATGGTGATGACATTGGTATTATGTTTTCCATAATTAGTAAAATATAGAAAAGATAATGTTGTTATTGCATCTTTACTGCCTTTTCCTTATGTGATGTACAGATAGATAGTATAGGGTGAGATGCAGGAGAGAGATAATATATGTTTGAGGAAGGGTGAAGATATTGTAGCAGGAACAGAAAAAAATATATCCAGAGTAGAAGGTCAGAGGCAGAGTGCAAGTGAGAGGCAGAACAAAGCATGAGAGAGAATAACTGGACAGGGACAAAGAGCAGCGAAACGACAGAAATGGAAATCTTTGCCCCCCCTTCCGTAACAAAAAGACTCAACATGGGTGACAGAGAAAGTACTCCCACTCCTCATTAGTGCTGGGATCCCATTGCCTGTGCAGTTCTGACACCCAGAAGATCATGTCTGTGCCACGGGATACTAAAATACGTTCAAATACTTAATGAATTATGTTGTGGTGTATGTGTAAAGTTTAAACTTTCGTCGTCTCTCATCCACTAAGTGTGCATGATCTAACTCCCATAATTAGGGTTGCAGGTGTCTGCTTTTCACAGAAACACCCAGACTGTCGGCGCTTTGCAACACCTATATGTGAGTTGGTTTAATGTCACAGCAGGGTAGGGCTTAACTGAAACTGACAGCTGTAACTGCAGAGGGCAATATTTGTAGCACAAAAATAACTACAAGGTCCAGCTACACTTTAAGTGAATCAAATAGGTGGACTTTAATGGACTGGTGACATAAATATTAAACTTTTGGACGCTACGTCTTAAACGTGCACATGGACTAGTCGGTACGAATCAATGTTGTCAAGGCAACCAAACATTGAGTCTCATGCAGCAACTTTCTCTTAAATGTCTCTTTTAATTTTAGGTTCAGAGACAAAATGAGAGAAGTCGACCTCCGATGCTCCAAACGTTCTTCATCATCCAAATCTTATCCGGGTGTTCTGAATGAATTATCCCACTTGATCATAATTAGCAAATGCTAACGCCCACTAAACGCTAAGGGCAGGTGTTGTACTGTGTGAAAACAAAAACAAAGGCTGTGAAAAGAACCTCAGTCCACGTACTGTTAAATAAACTTAAACAAAGTAACATACTGTTAAATAAACTTAAACAAAGTAATATACTGTTAAATAAACTTAAACAAAGTAACGTACTGTTAAATTAACTTAAACAAAGTAACGTACTGTTAAATTAACTTAAACAAAGTAACATACTGTTAAATTAACTTAAACAAAGTAACATACTGTTAAATAAACTTAAACAAAGTAACATACTGTTAAATAAACTCAAAGTAAACATGGTTTTCCAGAGCGTCAGTACTGGCATCACAGGAAAATCCAAAATATATATTTATAAAACATACAATAATCTAATATAGACACATCATAATCTATAATTCTACTAATCTCAATCTGATAATAGGATATCTTTTTATTTGCTCCATATGTTTCCTGGACAAAACATTTGCGTTTTGTTTTTTGTGTTTCGACCACTCGTCACATTTTCTCTAACCTAAAACAAGAGCAAAGATAAGCAAACACTGGTGAATTCCAGTAATCAAAGGATACTAACAAAATAAGAACAAATTTTGGAGAACAAAAACAAAAATAAGAGGATTTTTTTCTGATATTTCACTTCCTGCAAGAGGTCCATTGCTTTGACAACTTTATTGCAAATTCTAGTTGAGAACCCAGGATTTGGAAAGACTCCAGATGTGTCTTTAAGTCTTAACTATGAAATGTGTAAAAAAAAAAAGATGCACAAGACAGCTAGAACATTTCAGCCATAAGAACATGCGCTAATATGTTTTTCACTTGGTGTTAACATCACATAGCTTTGATTAAAAGCTGGAACGAGATGAAACACTGCACATGTCAAATATGTGACGCCGTCAGTCGCCTCAGAATAAGATGATAATCCCAAACTTTAAGCTAATTACAACAAAAATAAGAAGAAAACTGTATATTATAGTCCAATTTAAATCAAACGGCATGCTTCTGACACTTAAAACCAAAAGTAGACGAAGCACTTTTTTCCATACAACCAATCAAATCACCTCTATAAAGCAGTGTTGTCTGTGTTTTATCAGACAGACTCTTACACTAACTAACTAACAACAAGACAGCTGCCTGACACACATCACAAGAGACACACACTTTGAACAGAAACCCACATTAGCTTTCCTGCTAAAGTCTCCGTGAACACACACACATCTTGTCCTTCATCTTAGCTTGTTGGAAGAGCAACCAAACAAACT
This sequence comes from Echiichthys vipera, assembly GCF_963691815.1. NCBI lineage: Eukaryota > Metazoa > Chordata > Actinopteri > Perciformes > Trachinidae > Echiichthys > Echiichthys vipera. The sequence continues at coordinate 7,140,208 of NC_139833.1, forward strand.
TCACACGCTGAAAAGTGGCTCCATAGCTTATTAGTTGTGCAGCTGCAGCACATTAAACAGCATGTAAAAGTACTTGCAAATGCCACTTTGGTCGATGTTTGTGTCTTCTTCACTCTAACAACACTCTGTCTGCCTGTGGCTTGTAAGCACATATTACCAATACATTCAAAAAGATACATTATTTTTGACTGCAAAGTGATGTAAATGCAATCTGAGTCTGAAATATAGATACTATTATATATGTATACTATTTATATATACTATTTTAAAGGTAAAGAAGAAGAAGAAATGCATAAAATGTTAAAAAGATGTCCTCGAGGCTTCTTTTCGAGACACGCTGTAAAAATAACTCTTTTGGCCCTCGATCAATGAAAGCTAATATTTGCAGACAATGCCCAGCCCTCCTCCTCATCCTGCCCCCTGGCTCTTTCTCCTGTTACCTGGCAGACGACGGGGAACTGAGATCTGTGGACGTGGTGACCATCGATCCCCAGTGGAAATACAGCAGCCAGAGCCATCATGCAGCCCACCGCTGTCATGTTGTTCAGGTACGGCTGAGAGTTCTGGATATAGCTGAAAGGACAGCAAACAAACACATTTAGAACAAAAAAAACCAAAACACTGGTAATTATCATTTCTGCTTTAATGTACAATTAGTGAATCTGTAGGTAAATGGGTATTAATTGCGCTGGTGCCCTTTCTGTCTGCTCTTTGAAATGTCATGGATTGTTGTTAATTGCTCTCATGTTGTTTTGTTTAATTCAAATTTAATCATTGTTATTTCCTGGTTCAGACAGCCTGGGGAACAAAAGGTCCCGATACGGATCGCTGCTCTTCCCAGGGCGTCACCCTCAAACAGAATGAATAATATAATATGGAAAGAGAATAAGGATATGTATACATATGTACACTCTGCTGCAGTAAACATCAACATGTACATGTAAAAAGAAGCAAGGAATAGGTATTGTAAATGAAAATAAAAATATGTGCATTATAAAAACACCAGATTTTGGGGCGGCTGTGGCTTAGTGGAAGAGTGGGTTGGCCTCCATTCGAGAGATTGGCAGTTTGATCCCCACCTCCCCCGGTCCGCATGTCAAAGTGTCCTTGGGCACGACACTGAACCCTGAATTGCTCCCTGTGCTGTGCATGGTGTGTAAATGTGGTGTGAATAGTTAGATTAGATGGTATGTAGATGTCCACTGCCATCAATGTGAATGTGACAAACACTGTGAAAGCGTCTTGAGTAGTCAGATGACTAGAAAGGCGCTATATAAGTACAAGTCCATTTACCATTTAAAGCGGTGCACATGCTGCGTCCCAAATCTGGGTTCTTGTGTTAGAGCGCACGTTTTACAAACATACATTACCAACAATGGATTTAAGGGTGCAAAAAACATGTCAAGATGTTTTTTTATATATAAACTGATCCTTTACCATAACACCCACCCACCCAGCACAGTAGCTTTCCTCGTCCTCAGCTCATCTCGCAGCACTAGGTGTGTTTTATTCTTTCATCCCCATTGACCTGCCCTTGTGTTGCCCCGAGGCCACACTGCTTATTTACTGTAGAGCCACACACAGCAGCACACACACACACACCGCACACGCACACTGGCCCCAATCCAACCTTTGATACCTCTGAAAAAACCTTTAATGCTGTTACATACCGTGAATATATGATGTTCAGTGTGCAGGAGTTATTTTCTGATGTGGAGTGCTGCTTTCTTCCATTTTATGCACCATGTCCTGTGGTTGCTTTGAATCGAGGCTACGCTTAGAAGGAAAAACTGGTATATTTTTCTCTTGTACGTGGATTTCTCCCTGAATTACTATGTGAATATGTTTGAATAAGAAGTTCCTGATGTTTGCTCCTGATGTGTTTTAGATATGAGTGTAGTTCACTGGGCAAATCAGAAGAACACATCAATGGCCAGGAATAGTTCGCCCCAAACTAATATAAATTGTTTATGGTAATCACCTACCTAGGCTCTCTCAAAACATGACCATTTCCGCTAAACAACTGCTTAACAAAGCATTTCCTGCCAAGTAATTTGTTATGTTTGGATTTTCATGAGCTAAAGCTGCGCAGGAATTTAAAGAATGCTTTTAAACCTTTTTTCTGTCTTTTCATTCTCTGCTCTCCTTAACGGAGTTTGATAGAATTCATTTTTGTGGCTTAAGGGCGCACTCACACTCTCTATCCGAACCGTGCCCCGTGCTTTAGGGCACTTGTTCCGGCCCTCAAACGAACAAGACGTGCTTTGGCAGACCAATCACTGCTGGGTGATGGAAAACTAACTAACCACTAACTGTGCACCGCTTGTGACGCCCACTTCGTAATACTGCAAATGAAAGGGCTTTCATTGGTAAGCTCAATCACCATCGTGTTACCTCATTCAGTGACAGATACTGACTTAACAGAAATGTATTTAAGTGGAAATCTTTGAGAATATTACTTTAGAGGCTCTGAACACACACACAGATCTGGTTGATTAGACCTCTTCTCATTGACTGACATCTGAGTCTCCTGTTAGCTTTATTGCACCTGTTAAGGCGGGACAAGTGACACCTTTATCATTTTGTTGGTAGATGGAGATTTGTGAGCTCTTTAACTGGCTGATACTTAAACCCGCAACAACTGATCAGTTACAGAGCAACTTTATCGTTCATTTGAAGTTGTGTTCGTGTCCGCCTGATGAATGCACGTCCGATATTCACTCTCTTTTAGCTCTGTTTTTGGTCTCCACCAGTTCCTGAGGGAAATATCTCTTTAAATGTCTGAGCTAAATACTCCACTATTTCAACAGCTAGTCTCTAACTGTGTCTTTCTGGTGTTTGCTGCTGAGCAGGTAATGCACAGTGTTTTTTATTTAGAGATTTCTCACTGAAAATGGCTGCCCGCTGTGAGAGCAGTGAGAGTGAACCAGAACAGTACATTTGTGGGCCGGGCGGCTAAACGATGAGATGAAGCTCTGTGTAAAGCTCTGTGAAGTCGAGGGGAGCTGTTGATTCAGGTGATCATTTTATGAAAGTTCATCACAAAGATTGATTCCTTTTACAATGTCACTTGGTGCATTGCTATTATAAAAAAAATTAAAAAAAGACTCTTTCTTGTTTTTAAAAGTGGATTGGTCTCTGTCGAGGCAGTTGGTGGCAAAAAGCTTACTGAATACATTGGGTTTAATTTGATCTGTCTCATACTATTTTGGCTGCTGAGATCAGCCCACGGTGAAACTCGGTTTGAAATATAGTCAAAGCTGGAAGCAGGCCTGACTGGCACAACGGTGCCAGCAAGAGATCCCCAAAGGAACAAACCTCTCCAGCTTTCCCAAAAACTCCTGAGAAGCTCAGCGACTTATGGGATGTAAAATCACTTTGACCCGGGTCAGACATAAAAATACTAGGTTGAAAAAGGCATCAGAGATATGCTGCAGTGGGTTCACAGACATGTATTAGGCTTAGATATCCAAGATCAAAAGGCAGTTTTTAAAGGAAGTCTATTTGCATTTGGTCTAGGGCTGTGCTTAAGCTGCTAGATAGAGAAAAGTCACACCCAAATCACCAACTTTCTAAATTCAGGGAAGGATCTCTGTTGAACATGTGACTTATTTCTTCCTCTGTCGCACATCCTACAAATACTCACATTCACACATGGAGTGTAACCACAGTGAATGATAAGTTCTGCAGGAGCAGCTGGGTGCTACACCGCTCCCCAAACAGGTGATCTCATCTGACAAAACAGTATCTTTTACCTCTTGAGGCCCCATTTTCTTGCTCTATCAACTCTTAGAATTTTAAGCAGTTTATACTTTAATACTGAGATGCTTCTTAGGAGGGAAACTGTCACGATTATCTCTCATCAGTAACGCCCCTTGGAAGGAAGGACAAACGTGAAGAAAAGCAAAAAAACCTGGCAGCAAAATGTTCCAATGAATACCACAGCTGCAACTAACGATTGTGCCGACTATTTTCTTGACCGATCGGTTCATTTTTTGGTCTATAAAGCATCAGAAAACACTGACAAATACTCATTACAAATTTAAAGAGCCCAAGATTGATTCATTGATTTTTTTCTTTTGTGCAACCAGCAGTGCAAAACCCAAAAATATTTAATTTACTATCATTTTAGACCAAGAACAGCATCAAATCCTCACATTAGAGGAGATGAATCCATTAAATATTTGGCATTTCTGGTTAAAAATTGATTAATTAACGATTGATCCATAACCATTGCAGCTCTAATGAATACACACACAGAACTTTATCAGCGTGGGACTGGGAAATAAACGATAGGATTCAGTTAGCAAACTCACCGGACGTTGCCGTTGTAGATGTTGAAGGTAAGACAGACGATGCCGAGAAGGATGCCGAGGCCGGCGAAGACGGACACGGCTGCGAACAGCTTCTGAGACAAGAACCTGTACTCTTCGGTCACTACTGTACGATCCGCCGGAGGTCCAGCACCTGGACGGAGAGGGGAGGAGAAAGAAATGTGAAGAGAGAAACTGCTTCTGGTCCCATCGTCTCTCAATTAAGATACCCAGGACACATCTCATCTCACTGTATTAATGGTCTCTGCTTAGAACCTTTTTACTCCAAGTAACCAGCTAATCTAAAAGATTCCCACTTTATGCACCATCCATAAAAAAGGAAGTAAAGTAAAACGTAATGCAACACTATGAATGTCTTCTGGTAGCGACTGTCTGAACATGTGTGCCGTTATTTAAACAACATCACGTCCCCTTCCAGTGTGGCCGTTCAGAACAACCATAAACACTTTCTGATTTCAGACATGGTCGCACAGCACAACTCTATTTCCTCTTGTGAGGGGCTCATTGCTTTTATTGTACGGGTGGAGTACATCTGAAAAATGTAAAATGCAGGTTTCCTTCAGAAGCAATCCAAGGCATACTGTTGCCAAAACGCATTTAATATGTATATATGTATTTAAAATGAAAACACATTGCAACCGACGTTGATCTTCATCATAGTCATCGTGAGCAGTAGCTTGCACACCTGTATTGTATTGTGTGAGAGCAGTGGGAGGATGGATCAATGCGCAAAAAGCCTATTGGTAAAGGAGGAAGTGATACATCAAAAGAGACAGAAGGAGAAGGGAGGAAAGAGTGTACAGCAGTCATCTACATACTGTATCTTATTTTCCTGCTCAAGAGAAACTGGCTTTGCACTGTGATTCTTACTGTTTAATGCATTCAATAAAAACACTTGAATACCACAAGTTGTTCATAATGAGCACAGACTGGGGTGGGAACTTAACCAAGTACTGTACGTGGGTACAATTGTAAGGTACTTTGACTTGACTTGGGTATTTATATTTTATGACACTGAGTACATCTACTTCACTACATATCAGACAGAAATGTTTGATTTAGGACTAAGATTGAGTTAGGAGCTGTAGCTATTAGCTGCTTTTTAAATTAAGATTTTTCACGCAAAACATATGATAAGTTTTATAAAATATGATCCATTGTTCCAAAAGTAAGTGAAGTAGTTTAAATTGGCCTTGACCTACGACAACATTAAAGTACTGCTTACATACAAATACACCAATACTACTAATAATAATTAAACTGCCGTCCTGTCCAGGGTGTACCCCGCCTCACGCCCGATGTCAGCTGGGATCGGCTCCAGCCCCCGCCCCCCCCCCCCCCCCCCCCCCCCCGCGACCCCGACAGGGACAAGCGGTTGAAGATGAATGAATGTATGAATAGGGATGTACCAAATGTTTTTTATTCTACATTCAAAGCCTATATGAGGCTTTTGAATAAAGCTTCTAATGTCGTCGTCGTATTTCATGATGAAAACAATTAAAAAGCAGCAAGCTAATGCAGACACATATTTTTTGTTTTTTAAAACACTTTTTTTAGGCCTAATAGTGTTCATACGAAAGACTACATAAATGTAATTCATGGTGATGATTGCTGCTCGACCAGCTGTATAGTTTATACAGAGGCGTGTCTTTTCCTCCAAGCAGGAGAGCAAACAGATTTTTGAACAACCTGAAAGAGTTTGTGGGTACAAGCGGCCGAAATGTGTTTCTTCAGGAGGGGGGCTGGAGTCTCCCTTAGAGAGAGGGGGAGAAGTTCAGCATCCGTGAGGAACTCGGAGTAGAGCCACTGCTCCTTTGCGTTGAAAGGAGCCAGTTGAGGTGGTTCAGGATCATCTGGTAAGGATGAACCCTGGGCGCCTCCCTAGGGAGGTGTTCCAGGCACGTCCAGCTGGGAGGAGGCCTCGGGGAAGACCCAGGACTAGGTGTAGAGATTATATCTCCACACTGGCCTGGGAACGCCTCGGGATCCCCCAGTTAGAGCTGGTTAATGTGGCCCGGGAAAGAGAAGTTTGAGGTCCTCTGCTAAAGCTGCTGCCCCCGCGACCCGACCCCAGATAAGAGGTTGAAGATGAGATGAAAGAGTTGTTCTTTAAAGGCGTAACAACCACAAATATGGAAGTAAGCAAAATATTCTGTCAGAGGAAAACATGTTGTGATTTTGAAATAATTACAGCAATGCAATATTAAAACAGTTTGACTTTGAAACGATCTGGATATGTAGTATAAATAAATACTAATAATATAAATGAAGCCTAAACTTTATCTGCAACTGTGCAGAAATACAGGGTTAAAACATAATAAATACTTTTTTTTAATAAAGGACACCTTCCAGTATTTAAGGTTTGTTTGTTTTTCACTGTGAAGCAATAAAAACATTTCTCTGTGTCCAGTGTGTTCAAGTGCCATTTGAAGTGTTGTAAATGTAGCTATTTTCATGATAATTGGGAAAATACGGTGAATCGCAATTATTTTGGCCAGAATAATCGTGTCATGAAATGTTGATATCGTCCCATGCCTTAAAACTACCAAATTATTTAAGCCTGTGTTGCTTTAAGGAGGGTTCAAAGACGGCCAGATGGACAGGGAGTCTTGTTTTACCCTCAACAGCCTCCGACTGTCTGTCCGTCCAAATCTAGGACTACTTGCAGTTTTGTTTGTGTGTGTGAGAGAGCGGGTGACAGAGTGTGTGTATGCATGTCAGCCTCGCGTGGAGCTGATATGTCAGATGTCAGAGGAGAGTGTCAGCGTGTCGCCCCCTCGAGGGGCACAGGGTGTCAACTCGCCCATCATGCTCTCTGTTTGGATGCTTGTCACTGCCGTCACACAACTGAGGTGCATCTGGCGTTGTCTGACTGAGGAATGACAATATAAAAAGGGTTTCTGCAGGGTTCACCAAGTTGAATTTAAGGGCCGCATAATGTTGTTAAATAACAGCTTTGCAAATCTTACGAAGTATGATGGGAAACAAGTAGGGACAACATTATAACAGTACACAGTAACAATTCATAAAGGGCGGCAGTAGCTCAGTCCATAGGTGACTTGGCTGGGAACCGGAGGATCGCTGGGACAAGTCCCTGCGTGGACCATGAATGGAGCGTGGACTGGTGGCTGGAGAGGTGCCAGTTCATCTCCTGGGCACTGCTGAGGCGCTGTTGAGCAAGGCATCGAACCCCAAACTGCTCGGGGTGCCGGTCACTGGCAGCCCCCTCGCTCTAACATCTCTCCATTAATTGCATGTATATAGGTACTGTCTGTGCATGTGTGTGTATTTCGGGTCTGTGTGTGTGTGTAAAATGAAAAATAACAATAGAGTGAAAATTGAATTTTCCCATTGTGGGACAAATAAAGGAATTTAGCCTCACCGCAAGGTTCGAGTCCGGGCTGGAGCCCTTCTGGGTGGAGCTTGCACGTTTTCGCCGGGTTCTCCGGCTTCCTTCCCCAGTCCAAAAATGTGCAGGTGTTAGGTTAATTAGTGTCTAATTTGCCCGTAGGTGTGAATGGTTGTTTGTCCCTATGGCTCCGTTCACACTGCAGTTACATGTGACCTTAATCGATTTTTTTCGCTCATATGTGACCCATATATTATTTACTGTTGACAGTGTGAACAGCACAAATTGCATTGAATCTGACATTTTCGAATTAGTATCGGGTACGATACTGATAGGGATCGGATTTTGAACAGCCCCGTCACATTTAATGCTACTTTGACGTCATTCTGACCCACACTGCCCTGTTTTGTAAATGAATGACGAATAAAGTAGATTGAAAAAAATGGGGAGCCAGGAACAGAATCAAAACGAACATAGGAGGACAACAGTGAAGCAGGCGGCCAGTGGAGGGATAGTGAAGTTTTAGAGCTCATTAGTATTTAAGGGGACACTTCGGTGCAAGCTAGACTATATACTAATGTTATAGCGGTTGCCGTTGTCATGTTCGCCCCGTAAACACCGCTGTGGCGTGATGTCATCAATGATCAAATGCGCATGCGGGTCACTTCAGGAGCGTGAGCTGTTCACACAGCAATCCGTAGACAGGCCACATTTAAAGACGTGATGTAAACAGCCAAACAAAAAATCGGATTTAAGCAATAAATCAGAATTGTGCATTAAGACCTGCAGCGTGAAGGAAGCCTATGTGCCTTGCGATCGACTGACATCATATCAAGGGTGTACCCCGCCTCACACTGTCAGCTGGGATCGGCTCCAGCCCCGCGACGCTGTCAGGGAAAGGATGATGGATGGAGGGAATCCTACAATCGACACTTGCAAATTATGAAACGATGAGCTTCCTAGCTACTGTAGTAAGCAGTAGCAAGCAGTGTTTGCATTTGACATAAATACGTTTTAGAACTTACATCACTGTCTCTGGCAGGCACGACGAAATATTAAAGACGTTTGTGAATTAACTAAAACATTTTTTAATACCTTTCCTTTTGAAGAAACTGAATTCAAAGCTTTTAGAGACTATTGAAGACCTTCAGACACCCTATATAAGCTTTTCACTTTGTTCACATGAAATTAAGAAAATGTTTGAGAAGTGTTCTTCCCTCTGTGCAAATCACAGTATATCTACTACATTCACGCGCATTCACTCCTGACAGCGGACACAACACATGTTGATGTGCACAAATGTGCAGTGAACCAGACGTGTCACTCGAGTGTGACATCAGCTGCCAGAGTTTTAACAAAAAACGAGTAAAAGAAAGCACAAAAAGAGCCAAAGTGACACTGGAACTTACAGGTTCTGTTGCTGCGGTAAGAAGACATTTGTCACAACACTAATTAGTATATGTCTACATATATGCATATTTTAAATGTTATTCTTATCATGTTTTGTTTGCCACCTCTCATTCTTTCAAATGCTTATTAAATACAGTTTCACATAAGATGCATGTTTATTACTATGATGCTGCACATGGAAGAGGATATTAAAGGCTGTTTATCTGAATGAGTGAGTGTGCATGCAGCATACAACAGTAATTAATGCAGCGAGTGTGCATATGTGCGTGAATGTGTTGCCTGTCCATTCAGTCAATGCGTTCGCACCATTAAAACCCTCCTCCGTCCTTGATCAAGGAATCAGGACAGAGTGTTGCCATGGAGACCGAAACTCTATAACAGTTGCCACAGCGATTAGAAGAAGAGCGGGGCTGAAGTGGTTGTTAGGGCGACCGTGAAGAGAGTGAGAAAGTGAGGCAGGGCGGCGCCTGGTAAACACACAGGAAAACAAGCGGTGGCGTTAAGTTGAGAACCTGCATGTGTACCCTGTCAGAGTGTAGTGAATCAAACGCCCCCTCCCCCCCCCCCCCATCAATAAAAACTTGAGTCAGCTCCAGAGAGCAGGAAATTACTCATTATCTCTCAACGAGTACATGTCAGATGGATGTGTATTTATTTGGCAAACAGGGAAAAAAATGAAATCAAGGTCTAATAGAGGAAGCCGGGCTTAAACAAGTCAGAGACAGAGGAGAGAGAGTCAGTTTAAACCCAGTGGGTTTTAACTGGGCTAACACCGAGCCAGTCACGTTGCAACAAGCTGAACTAAAGAGTTGGCAGCTGGCCTGTGAAGGACATGTTGCCTACATGCATACAGGTCAACCGTCCCTCGCCACTGATGCTGACCCGGAATCACTACCACTTCTGGGTTCAGTTAAGCCTTGGCAAAGGATCAATTCCTTAAAAGCCTAAAAAAGTTGACTCTCTACGGACCACCGAGGCGTGCAGGATTGATTAGTGGCACACTCTGTCCAGGCACAAGTATGTCACCTCTCCAGGGAGGAACGGGCCAGTAAACAACCACAGCATTGGTCTTGGTGTCTGAGGAAAATCAGCAGTAATAGGTTTTTCACATACAGGCAGAAGGAGTTAGATAGAAGGTTCTGGCGTGTGTGACGTGAGCGCGAGCTTCTTCATTTAGCAGAATGTGGTAAAGACAACGTTTGGTTGTGAGGATGGAGGTGAACTACAATTACAAATGTTGTTGCAGTTCACATACGTGTCAGTTCTTACAAGACTTACATAATATCTGTAGTGAAGACTTTGAGGGAATTTAATAAAAAGGTATTAAATGTGGGCACAAATGCGAGAGGATTTGAAGGGTTAATTAGAAATGATAAAAGTACTTAAATAAATGTAATCAGGAATTGTATCAATTAATCCTAAAACTGGAGCAAGGTTTGAGTCTGGGGCCTTTCTGGGTGAAGTTTGCATGGGTTCGCCGGCTACCTCCAACAGTCCATAGACGTGCAGGTGTTAGGTTAATTAGTGACTCTAAATTGCACGTAGGTGTGAATGAGAGTGTGAACGGTTGTCTGTCTCTATAAGTCAGCTCTGCGAGAGTCTGGCTGCCTGTCCAGGGTGTACCCCGCCTCTCACCCAATGTCAGCTGGGATCCGATAAGTGGTTACAGCTAATGAATGGTATTAAGTGTATTTTTTGGCGAAACGTTGATGCTTCACACACAACTTCAGATCTACACAATCAGCTCAGTTTCAAGATTTGGGTTACCAATTCATTATTCGACTAAATGTGCCCCCTGCCGTTCCTGAGTTAGGGCGTTGAATAATGGACAGGAACATTGTAATCACATCACAGTGAAGTTTAACCTTTCGCTTTCATCACTTCATCATTTATCCTGTTTTTTGTGTGAAATGTTGTCATAATTTGCGTAGGAATACTGGAGTTATGGACTACAATTCATCTTCTAGTTCCAGTCGATGTTTGTGCCAAATTTGAAGAAAATCCCTCCAGGGGTTCCTGAGATATTGCGTTCACAAGAATGGGACGGACGGACAATCCCAAAACATAACGCCTCCAGCCACGACTGTGTTCCCAGAACAACAGGCAGTTATTGTACTCGGCCCATTGGTTTGTCCCAATTACCACATCTAAACACATAGACATCACCTGAACGCATCTATTTTTGGATGTGGTATGACTTTCACTTTTTGAGAATATAATTAATCTCCGATGTCCATCACAAATGAACATCCACAAATCTGCTTAAAAAACTGAAAAAAAAAAGCTTCTTAATATCCAGAAGGTTTAAATGTTCTTCAGTATTAAGATAATCCAGTGTACATTCAAGGGCACGCTGCAAACAGGAGCTGCCAAAAGCTAATTTGGAATACTTTTAGTGCCAGTTTTCCAAAATATAAACAAATCTTGGCTTTAAAAAATGTTGCAGCCCAGCGGCTAACTCACTGGAGGAGGGAAGCAGTGTTGGCGCAGATGTTTTGATTTCGTCTGAGGGTGAAACCCACAGTGTTATACGTTGAAAACTCCTGGGTTAGCCTGTCAAACGTAGCTGCTGCCCAGTTTGATTACTGTGCATCTGCCGCACCAACATTTTTAAACACACGTTGGAGTGTTGTGCAGGCGGCTCTTTTTGGGCAAACGTCAGTATCCAAATAACTAGCTTCACCCGTACTATAGGTTAGAGAAAATCCAGCATGATTATATGTCATTTACACAGTAAGGAAGTCTAAATTAAACCTCCCAGAGGGGGTCTAATGTCAAAGCACGGAAATGTGGCCCTGTTGACTCACACACAGACACAGGAAGCTGGGTGAAGACAGTGTCGTGAACTCCATCTTACCTATCCAAACATCATTTCCAAACCAGGACAGGTTCTTCTGAGAGCTGTCATAATAACCGATCTTCTTGTAACTGCCTCCTAGATGATTGGGAAAGAAAGACAGTAAGTAAGTAAGAGTCAGTGCACAAAAGTCAGAGAGAATGATAGAGTTTAATTAGTAATGCTTGGGAAATTCAATTCCCTCTCTGGTGTTTTGTGGGGGGATCATGATCCTAATACAACACAATGTGCCAGAACAGATTTATATTCATAAAACCACAATTTTTGTATATTTCCTGTGCCTTCATATTAATGGCATGGCTGCCTATAGAAAAGACTTAAAAGGAATGAGTGGCTGCACAAAGAAGGCCAAACAAAGAAGTACCAAGGAGAAAAGGAAGGAAAAAAAGGAGCTTATGTGGCGGTCTTGACCAGGAATACTGATGAGGTCCCACAGTGATTCAGAGATGCAAGTCAGGTCGTCTCATTGTGGATGTCAAATTACCTCGACACCACAACAGGAAATATGAGACAGAGTGCGCGGGGAAAAGGGGCAGGATTATAAATCCTCATCCTTTAGGGCACCAAAGGGAACAGAGGTAGAAAATAATCCTCCACCTTATCCTGCGCAGGGAAACTCATTAAGTCACTAGTGACAAATAGGATGCCATTTCCAGAAACGGCTTAAAAACGAAGGCTTGTGCCCAATTAGAGCGAAGCCTTGAGTCAACACAATCATGCATCAAGCCCATTCGCATGTTCATTTATAGGATATTGAGACCAATCGCAGAGAAGCTCGCGACAATCCCCGAATAAAAGAGGCTTTGCTCTGAAATGAGCTGAAAGCAACAATCGATACATGAGGAAAACAGTCAGCTGTGATTTTTTTTTTTTCATGTACAAGTGACATTCGCTGTTTACTGCAATACAACATCTGTGGGAGGACAGTGTGGGAGTGTTTTACCTTGCAGTTGCTCAATAAGAGTCATTGCCATCCTGGATCCCTGGGCGTCAAACACCACTTGGCCCTGAGACACAGATGAAAGCATGTGTTTGTTTTTTTTTACTGCAAATGATTAACTGCTTCCTTGAAGGAACAGTGCGACATTTTGATAAATACACTTAGTTGCTTTTCTTGCCAAGTGTTAGATGAGAAAATCCATACCACTCTCATATCTTTATGCTAAATACAAAGCTACAGCCAGCAGCCAGTTCGCTTAGCTTAGCTCATAGGCAGGGGGAACCAGCTAGCCTGGCTCTGCCAAAGGTAAAGTAAGATAGTAATCACTTTGTACAATGGAGGTGCTGACATTTTGGAAGCACTCAGTTTAGATTTTCATTTCCAATTAAAGAAGTTTGAGTTTAACACTTGAGTTTAAATAACCTCAAGTGTTGACTTGTTTACACTGATCATCTGACTGTTATCTTGACCCGTCACACTTTACTGTCCTGTTCTATTTAAGCAACTTTATTTAACTTCCTCTCCCTCTCTGGCATGTTGCCACGACACTTTCAGACACTCTCTTTGCCACTTAGCCAAGTATAAAAAAAGGCACATTATGCCCAGGCGGGCTGGCTGGCAAAGTTAGCTAAGGTTGACTCACAACTCAGTTCGGCATGTCGGCAACAGTACAATCCTACTTTTAGCTCATTTAAATTTTTCTGGAGTCAGTGGGCCAAGCAGTAGCTCAGTCCATAGGTGACTCGGCTGGGAACCGGAGGGACGCACGTTCTGGTCCCTGTGTGGACCATGAATGGAGTGTGGACTGGTGGCTGGAGAGGTGCCAGTTCATCTCCTGGGCAAGGCATTGGCCCCAACTACTTGGGGCGCCCCCTCGCCCTGACATCTCTCCATTAATTGCATGTATATAGGTCCTGTTTGTGCATGTGTGTGTATTTTGAGCCTGAGTGTGTGTAACATGAATAATGATAATGCTGGATTATTATTCTACATACACCGTTATATTTGTTCCTACTGTATGTTCTCTTTCAGTCCATGATGGCAGATAAGCTAAATTATACATTTCTTACATTGTAGACATACTCCCGTGTGGACTGACAGACTGAAATTGACTGCGATAGCACAAAAAAGCAGCGACAGCTTGGACTGAACTAACCCAAAGGATGGTGTGATTTATTTATAAACTGTTTCTGTCAGTCGCTGAAAATTATACCTTTATTTTTAAATAGACAAAAAGTGGGTTAGGAAAAATATAACTCTTTTCCCCTTAACTGGATAATGGGGATGCATTTGCTTCACTTGCTCCACTGTTTAGGCGCCTGGGGCTGAATTAACAAGTAAAATTTAAGAAAAAACGGACCATTTTAGGCTTCGTAAGGGAGAACATGTGGCGGAGCTGCTGTAGATTTTACAGGTGTGTCTAACAAGGTGTCCAGGGACTGTATGTGAACCATAATCAGCTACTTTATTACACTAAATTCAATCATTCTTGTTTCCTGTACAGAAATAGTGGACATTCAGGTCCTTATATACATCCACAAGGACCATTTCTTAACACTGAATTTTTATATGATGAATAACTATGGGAGCAAAAACAGTTGTTTTTTTTAACTGGACTTCCTTTTTTCTTCTGCACTTACCGAAACACCTTCAAAGGAGCTTGTGTTGAGGGCCCTGTAGATCTCAGAGGTGATGTCATGGTTGTTGTAGTTAAAATCCTCCAGTCGTCGGCCCTTGGCCTTCAGTGGTGCCACGGTCTTATTGAGAGCGAGGGCCAGGGCCCACACTGCATCGTAGGCTAGAGGGGCCTCCTGAAACCCACCCGTCTCCTCTGGGTTCATCCCACCCAGACGAGACATCAGCGCTGCGATAAACTCCTGCGATGTCTGATAGAAACAGGACAGAAAGGATGTCAGAGAGGAGTCCTTCTTAAGAAATGCTGCAAACAAGATATTAATATATCTACAACTCAACGGCAAAGAGAAGTAGACTGTAAAAGGGAAGCAGTGGTGGATCACCTGGAGGATATACAAACACACAACTCTCTGCAAAGGTTTGGGTTATTTTGTATAAGAGATTTTCTTTAAGCTTTAGATTTGAGACCACATTTTTAAAGTAAACACTCACTAATTAGTGAGCTTAGAGTTGCTGGGAGGCATACGGTATTTGTAACATTTCGACAGAGCCAGGCTTGTTGTTTTGCCCCTGGTTTCAGCCTTTATGCTAAGCTAGGGCAACCACCTGCTGGCTGCTGGCTGCTGGCTAATGGCTGCTTCATATTTCTCTTTTAAACCATAGGCTAAAATTTAAAACATATAAAATAAGGATGTAGCCTCTGTAGCGTCACCCATAGGTTTCTGAAGAGCCAAGTGGAGCTCAGAGATGGAGCGTGGATGCAGCTGAGGTGATTTGAATGAAGCCTACAGTCTATAATCGACACCTGTGACAGCACCCATCTGCCAATCAAAGTAGCACACCTTTAATTATGCATATCATAACTCGAAGCCGTAATACAATTTAAATATGTAACAAGTTATATAAAAAATCACCCGCAGTACAGGTGTCATTTTTGTTCCCGGCTGTAAACTATTTATTTATACTATCAAGGGGGCATTTTTAACACCTGTGGTCTATGGGGATCTCTTTTGGAGCCAGCACCAAGTGGCCATTTGAGGAACTGCACTTCCATGCTGGCCTCATTTTTCAGCATTGGACATTGGCGCTTGTTACAGAAAGAATTTAAAAGTATAATTGATTGATTGGATGATGTATTGATTGATTGGTACAGACTTGAAAGGGCGGTATCAATCTTCTCATTTGAGGGAATAAGTGTCTTCCCGAAAACGTTGAATTATTCCATTAAATAAGCTGCACTCACTAGAGAAGGAAGGTAAAATATTTATTTACATGTTTATTACGTAAGAGGCAGTTTTCTTTGAATATTTCAGATGCCCCTATCTGCAACTTTACGAAAGTAGAAAAGTGAAGTGCGGTGATAATAGTTAAAATTAAGGCAACGTTCCTATTTCGGCTCTGATGGCAGTATAAAACATCCACATCTGGGTGCAAGTGTACAATGAAACTGTTCATGTAATTAAACACCAATAAACATTATCACCCTTTGGACGAGGGGACACATGTTTGTTAGGAGATTATTTCCACCAAGGTGCCCCTGTGGATTTTCTGAGGCCAATTAGGGCCCCCACACCCCCGATTCAGGTATGTCAAATTCATCTCATTGAAATTCCACCTTGGCATTTGGCATTTAAATCTGCCACTACCTTCTGAAAGGTAGCTGACAATGTGCTATTGCAGACCCTGCGGTACTGGCACGCAGACTTCATCTGAATGCTCTATCTAAAAGAAATATGCCAATTTCAAACTTGGAAATTGAATTTGAATGGATTGACTATGAGCAGGGGCTCAGGCTGTAATTCTTATCAGCCGTTGAGCAGCACGTCAACAGCTAAATCAGCAGGTAGCGGCAGGTGCTGTATGAATATAAACAACAGCTGCTGATGAAGTGGGAGCGAGGACAGGAGGGGCACGGGGGAGAGAGGGTGGATGGTGGAAAAGGTGGGGATGAATAAATGATAAGGAGAAGGAAAAGGTGGGTAAACAAGAAGAATGAAAGGATGATCCACCATAGACCGGCGCAGTCAGCGAAGGTCGAACAATGGGAGAGACGGAGAGAGGAAGAGAGTTTAAGAGGATTAGAGAAGGTGAACAGAGGAGAACGACGGGTGAAAGAGAAGCAGAGAGCGACTGCTACCTGAGAGGCAAAACCAGGATCATGCAAAATTATAAAGATGTTAAGAAAGAGTGTGACAGTATTAAACGTCATTTTTTGTACTCGCTATTCTATGAGCGGGTTATGAACCGTATTGAAATAAGGTCACAGTTCACTGAAGCGGTGACATTATTGTTGTTCTTTCCTGGGGAATAAAACTCTAAATCTCATGGGGATCGATCCGTTTGCCAGGAATACGGATTAGGGCTGAATAGTTCGGAACAGTAGCGTGAATCACAAAGAATGACAACAGACAAAGAGCTAAAGCTACATTGACAGAAAATCCAAGAAGGAACTTTATCTAACTGACAAGTGATCACCGGAAAGTGCCGCGCGGATACACCAAAGAAGTTAAAAAGAAAAATAGCAGAAGTATCATATGTTACAGTTTGTTAGGGCTTATTAATTATTTTGAATTGAGGAAATAAGTCTAGGAATTTGTCAGTGTTTATTTTGATTGTTAAGGGGCTAATTGGGCGGCTGTGGCTCAGTGATAGAGTGGGTCGTCCTCCAATTGAGAGATCAGCTGTTCAATCCCAGCTTCCCCGGTCCACATGTCGAAGTGTCCTTGGGCAAGACACTGAACCCTGAATTGCTCCCCGCGCTGTGCATGGGTGTGTAAATGTGGTGTGCATGGTTCGATTAGATTAGATGGATTGTAAATGTCCACTGCCATCAGTGTGAATGTCTGTGTGAATGGGTGAATGTGACAAACACTGTGAAAGCGCCTTGAGTCCATTTACCATTTAATTCACAAAAGGAGTGCGCAGCTTTTGCTAAGACAAAGAAACTGTAATTCTCAAAGCACCCGCTAAACGTGAAATGCTCCCCCTAACTGTGCTGCCGAGCAAACCGCATCTTGGTGCTTTGCAGCTATTCAAATAAAGTAATATGCATAAATTTGCCACAAAATTGGCCCCTTTCTATGCAAATGAGCCTCACTGCAAAAACAGTCCAATTCACAAAGACCAGCGCTAACAGCCACACGCAGTTTACAGTGAATTATTAGTGTCATCAGAGAGCTGGTGGTAATGAAGCGCGTTTATACGGGGTGTCCTGTGCTTCAAATGATGCTCTCTTCTTTAACAGTCTGATGGTCTGCGTTTGAGGACACCAACAGCACTGGCAGACTGGGATATAAAATACCAAATATGATTTCTCACTGTCATGTTTAAATCCCTTGCCTGAAGTTTAGACGGACCTGTAGCTCCCAGTCTGAACAATCGTTGTTTCTTCTCCTCTCTGCTGTTCTGCCCAGTTAACTGTGTTCTAGGTGCAAAGGCAACATTCATACTTTGCCACATGGATAATTGCATCGGAGGCAAAAAAAACAAAAACAGCAAGCAAACCTTCTGTGTGTGTTTGTGCTGTAATATAAGCAGCGCACTATCTTTTGGGAGTCAGACCTTGAGACGGGGGCAGAAAGAGCAGTTGCAAGAGAGTCTACAGCCATGTTAGCAGCTCTGTGAGGCTTCAGCTGCGCTTTGAGTACTCAAACACTCTGGCACATAATCAACATCACATTTGCACTTAATCTCAGTTTTTCATTTCACCTTTCGGGTGCAAATTGAGAAAATACAGGTGATAATTAGTGTAAACCAAAGTGTATTTTTCCATTAAAATCAACTAATGGCATTTACTGATGTGTTTCAAGGTGGTAGGTACTGCACTTCATGATGGATTTACAGATGTTGTTATGGTTACATTTTCATTTATCAATAGGATATAATTTATCAGTATGATCCCTAGTTTCTGTGATATGTTTTGTTTGTGCTGTTTCCCTCTGTATTTGTATTTTGGAAAATACGATTGGGAACTCCATTTCCCATGTGTAGTTACGCGACAAAGCCAAGACGTAATCTATTTGATGTCAATATAAGCTCATTTAACAATTTGGACTTCTAAGTATTTTGCATTGAAGAAGAAGAAGAAGAAGAATAACTTCATTAATCCTGCAAGGGGAAATTCAATTATTTTGTGATATATTCTTCATAAGACGCTTCACTCTATGACACAAATGACACTTATTTGTCCACTACAGGAACACACATGTAATCCCAAGCTGTTGCAATATATTCACGATAGTAATGAGAGACATAATTGTGTTTTGTGTGTTCCCACCATGTTGGAGATGCCGCGGACCGTCTCGGGATTCAGCATGACAATCTCGGTGGTCACGTGTCCCTCCACGGCCTCCGTCATGTTCTCCACCGTACAGTTGATAGCTGGGTCTTTGATCTTGAACCAGTTGTCTGCGTACCAGCCTATCAGGAACCACACATACTTCTTCCCGTAGAGCTTCTCCTTGAACACCTGCAGCGGGGAGGGAGATGAAGGGAGGGAGAGAATGATAAATAAGCATGAGGAGAATTATTCTCAGAGATGTTTTGAGTATGTTGTACCACTGCCAAACAAGGAAGATTTATTCAGACAGTCAAACAACTCATTACACAGCTCAATTTCTGCTAATAGCCAGGTTCAGTCTTCTGGGATCAATTGAACGAGAAATGGTACTAACCTCACAAAACACCTTCCTGGCTTCAGTCTCGTAAAAGAGCCCGACAATGATTCTTGCATCTTGACGCTGCGTCAAAACATGAAAACACGAAATTACTTAGAGACATCAGCATCAATAATATAGCTTCACTATAGCACAGCTTGATGTGGCAACGCAGCGTGCCAAAGTTTCTGCTGCTGACAGGACGGCACGTACGGCTGTTCAGGAGTTGCTAATTAGCATGGCGCATTAATTTCCTCTATCAAATCGCCTCTATGCTAATGGTATCGTGTGCAGCTGTGAGCCGGAGGAGGAAGGAGAAAGGGGGAGAGAGGACCAGCAGCTGAGATGAATTTTTAATCAAAGCACCTTGAGGTTCTTGACAGCGACAGCCGGGTCGGTGAGGAAACTCTGGCGAACGCTGATCTCAATGCCTGCCTCCTTCGTCCTCTGCTCCAGATCGTCCAGAGTCTGTGAGATGAAAGGAAAGGGCAGAGGGAGACAGACAGGGGGAGAGGGCTAGGTTAGAGAGGCAGCTGAACCGAGACAGACAGAGGTGCCTGGCTGAGATTACAGAGAAGGACAAAAGAAAAGCAACCAAGTCCGAAGAGACGGGAAAAAAAAGATATAAAAACACCTGAAGTATATATGAGAAATGTCAAGAGAGGGATGGACATTGTGTATGATAAACAAGAAAGTCAGCAAGGGAGAAAATAGATTTTTAGACAAAGAACATGAGCTGAAAGCAGAATAGAAGAATGTGAGAAGGAAGAGGAAAGAATGTGAGAGCGGGATCATTAACCTCCATTACAGGAACCAACCCAAGTGTCATGGTATTGACCGCCGTGCCTGGGAGAGATGTATTGCTTGATCGATATTTCCCACAACCAATACTCCCAACAAATTACTTCAAAAATCCTCCATCAATCGCCCGGAGAGAATGAAGGAATATTGCATAGCCCGGGAACACAACAGCTCTCATAAACAAACATCCAGAGGCAGGCAGGCAATAAGGGAAGCTGACACTTATCCAAAAATGATGGAGCCAAAGTAACGACGTGGAGAAAGTGATAAAAAAAAAGCAAGTGAGGGAGATAAAAGAAAGAGACGGAGATAAAAAAAAAAAAACTAAGGTGTAAAATTGACGGTGAGATGGAGAAGATTAAAGATACTGACTGAGGTGAAGACTTCGGTGGTCTGCTGGATGGTTGCGATGCGGGTCCACTTCCACTTCTGGAACAGCCGCACCCTGGTGGGGTTGTGAAGGGTGGCGGACGGGTGCGTGCGGAAGAAGGTGGGGAAACGATGGCGGTTGGAGAGGGCCGGTGAGCTGGAGCCGTAGGACAGCTGGGAAACATGAGAGAAAAGAAAAGAAAGAAGCGGAAAACAGAAAAAAGGCAAGAAGAAGTTAAGGATGTAGAAGTTTAGGAGGTAGGGAAAAATGTCCTATTGGAGGTCCTTCCAAGCATCAGTAGTAAACAGACTTCAATCAAAACGTATTCAAATCCGGACTCTTGTTCCTCCCGTGTACACAGTGTTCTTTGATGGCGACTGGTTCAAACAGCAAACAACAGAGAGGAAAGCCAGCAAAAAGACAGAGAACCACAGAGAAAACCACCTCGCTCCCATTTCCTTCCCTCCGGCTTATCAGGTGTGCTGATAAACACTGTAATTTCAATTTTTAAAAAAACGAAAACACTGGATGGACAATTTCTCATGCACACACTGCCATGAAATTGCGATGACATATTCGGCTATTACAAACAGAACAAATTAAAAAAAAGGATCTAATTATTGATGTTGCAAAGAGTAGCCCCAGTGATCATCCGTTTCTTTCATTTGGACCCATATAATTTGAATTGTTAGGCAATTCCCACGAGACGCAGGCTGCTAAGAAGTGAGTCAGTCCAAAAACAGCAGGGAAGCGAGATGGTGGAAAATACACACAGAAACAGGGAGAAGACAGTTCATCTGACAATTAGTTTCACAGAGATAAAATCCTCGACAGGTCTCCTTTAAAATTAGGAACCTGGAATTTAGGGAACCATAACAGATACAAACAGCGTAGCCTCGTCCTCAGTTCTCATCTCAGCCCCATTACCTACACAGCTTTGGGATGTTCACCAATGGGAGCAAGAGGGGAATTTTAGAAGACACATGTTATGTCCAATGTGGACTCCCCACAATAACAAATCCCTGTGGGCACATACAGAGGAAGGGAAACTATGCAGGAAGTGACAGCTCATCTGGGCGCGGCATCGAAAGACCTGGATAAACCAGCAGCAGCTTTGGGGTTTATTACATAAGTAATAAACAAGGTAGGCGTTCATAACATACAGGAGCACATGCAGACAGTGTAACAGGAGTGAAATGACAAATGAAATGACATCTTTAAATGTCCGAACCTCCGTCTGGTCTGGTTTAGATGGTGACCCAGGAAGCAGTCCGTTTGTCTGATCAACTGTTATGTTGCCATCACATGAAACTACCAAAACCATCACTGCATCGATCCTACTGACAAGTACTGCCAGTGTAGACAAAGCTCATAGCTCATCCCCCCCTGCCATAGTTCAGAAACAGGTAATAAGTCAGCGAGGGCAAACTAAATAGGAATGGAGCAGTCAGGGGAATGAGCTGAGGTCAGGAATAAGAAGGCAAGAAACAGGAATGAAGGCTGGAACGCTGCCCGTGTCTAGACCGAGGTATTATGAATCACTGCTTTTCTTGGCAAGACGAACCCTGTGTAGTATTGAAGCGCTGGGATTGGTCAGACTTCCATGTGGGGATGTCACAATATGAGATTTTGATATCCTGGTTTTTGTCAGAGGAAATATCAGTTTCATGCTTTTCGCGATTATTCATCTCATCTCATCTCATCTTCAGCCTCTTATCGGGGGTCGGGTCTCGGGGGCAGCAGCTTTAGCAGGGGGACCCCAAACTTCCCTTTCCCGGACCACATTAACCAGCTCTAACTGGGGGATCCTGAGGCGTTCCCAGGCCAGTGTGGAGATCTAATCTCTCCATCTAGTCCTGGGTCTTCCCCGAGGCCTCCTCCCAGCTGGACTTGCCTGGGCATCCTTACTAGATGATCCTGAACCACCTCAACTGGCTCCTTTCAACGCAAAGGAGCAGCGCTTCTACTCCGAGTTCCTCACGGATGCTGAACTTCTCACCCTCTCTCTAAGGGAGACTCCAGCCCCCTCCTGAGAAAACACATTTCGGCCGCTTGTACCCACGACCTCGTTCTTTCAGTCATGATTTTTCATGATTATTGATCAGGGAATTTATTGTTCAACACTATGGAAGGAAAATTACACACAAGCGTTCTTTTGATCACAAACATGTCAGGCGACTTTATACTAAAAATAGTGGGATTCACACGTACTCTTAGAACTGGAGTTACATCCAGGTAACTACTACATATCCCCACAAGATTCAGAGCGTAAACAAAAACATGTTGTGATCTACTCAAGCCCAGTTTTAACTGTTTTGGTCCAGCTTAGTAACAAAACATTTGCTAATTTTATTTTTTACCTTGACCTGACGTGGGCTGGTATAAAAGCAGGGAAGATAATTAACGAATGGGAAACAGGTGTGCCGGGATTGGGGGGGGGGGGGGGGGGGGCGGCAGGAATCTTACATGACAATAGATGGTTAGGACTGAAGAAACAGGGGAAAAACATTAATGTCCAAAAACAGAAGTAGCCGTTGTGACAGCTCCATTGTTGTCTAAAAACACACCAGTGAGACAAACCATTGCACTGGGTGACGTGTCCCTTTATTACCAAGAACACAGCCATTGTAGTTTATTTTGAGTCAATCCCACACACGCCGTCTTTCTGCTGTAAATTCTCCCTCGAGCGTCAAAGTTGCATTCATCCAGTGCATGTACATGGATCTTTGTTGAGAGTTTAACGCTAGCACCTCTGTGGGGTTGCATGTGGACACAGCAGTGCTTTGAACTGAATGTTAATGTCAGCACGCTAACATGCTCAGAATAACACTGCTGATGTTTAACTGGTAATATTTACCACAGTTTAAAATGCTAACATGCAAACATTTGCTAATCAGAGATAAACAAGAAATACAGCTGAGGCTAATGGGAATGCAATTACTTTTTCAGGTAATCAGTCGTAAACCAAAGTATTAGAAAAATGGAGGCGCTCTGGTAGCTCACCAGGTAGAGTGCATATCATTAAGTACCCCCTCTCTCTCCCCTGCCCTTCCTGTCTATCTCTATCACCGTCTAATAAGCAGAAGTGCCAAACAACTTGGCCTGATGATGGTACTAGATGAAAAGACAGGGGGTCACCATAGTAATTAGGATACATCGTCTGGGAACGATGACTGTCTGCACACAATTTTGAGCCAAATCATGTCAAGCTATTTAACTAAAAGAGTGAAAACAATGACCTGCTGGTGGGGATAAAGGAAAAGTCATATGTTCGTGTAAGTGTGGCTAAAACTTAGAGGCATAAACTTCTGTAGTGACGTCTTCTTCCAGAACACTACTTTACTTTACTTTCTAGTGAACTATATTTAATGTTCATCGCTCTATTTGAGTGTCAGTATTCTAAGAAATGTACGTTATACTCAACATACAGTCAATGAAATAAAAAAAGGAACGACATTATGAGGATGAGTGCCAGTTACTGATCCGCTAACAATGCAGATATTCAAAATCAATGATGATGCAAAAATAATGATGATGCATAAGTGTCCGTTCACTGCTCAGTGTAGAGTAAATGATTGAATGTTAAAAAGTAGAGCGCGGGTGAACGAGGGAGTGGTTTCAGACACAGTCATTTCACATTACAAATGTGATTTTTCGATACTGTAAGCACCGCAAAAGAAGTTTAAATGAACTCAACTGTAAGCGGAGGCAGGAATCTCAAACTAAACAAAACTAATAAAACCAACAGAAAAATACAGCACCTTGCCGGTAGAATTGCAAAATATGTTTTCCTTATGCTTATGTCGCCTGAAATGTCTGACCTTGACTATGTTGACTTGCAAAGTTTGTCACTCGAGAGGTGTTTTCACATTCATCTTCTAAGGGGGAGTTGTGTGTGCGCGGCAATTTAGATTTCACAGTTTCAAAAGTCAATCACTGTAAAATATGCAAAAGAAACCTGAAACCTCCAACGCAGAGCAGACTGTCAGCAAAGAGTTATTTGTTTTGATACATAAAATTTGAGACATAAAATTGAATTGAATTACAAAAAAATATAAGACACTAACTACAATTACCATTCTGATGCATCTGCTAGTCGCCGATTTTGGTGCGCCCCTCAGATGTTTCTCACCATCTTGATGATAACTGCTCTATCCCTGATCGACCTAGTGCAAGCAGCAGCGTTCGGCTGGGCTTGAGGCCAAATCCAGAATTTCTCAATGTGGGAGAAAGAGTAGATGTTCCTCCAGATCCCTTTCTGATTTTTTTTTAATGTGGGAAAAACATTATATCACAGCAGTGCATTTTTACATATTTTAAAACGTGTCTTAAGGGGTACTTTGATAATTGAATTGCGAAAACCTAGAAACCGCCAAAGGAGGAGGTCTAAGCTTCTCAATACCTCCTCCTGGTATGGTTCCCTCTCCACGAAACACAAAACAAAACTCCCCCATATTGTCAAACAGGCAAGCAACATCATTGGACTGTACCACCAACAACACCGATCCCTGAACTGTACCTCCGCTCTGTGATCAGGAAAGCCACCCTGCTCACAGAAGACTCCTCTCACCCCTCCATCACTCCTTCCAACTACTCCCATCAGGTAGATGCTTCAAAGTCCCTCTGGCCCCTAAAAACATCTACTAAAAATCCTTCATCCCAAATGCAAGATCATTGGACTGTACCACCAACAACACAGATCCCTGAACTGTACCTCCGCTCTGTGATCAGGAAAGCCACCCTGATCACACAGGTAACCACTCTAAACAGCTGCTTTCGGCTACTGCTACTTTCGGCTACTGTTTCCTCTTTCTGTTTAATATTTCCTTGATGTCTGTACTTGCGTTTAAATATGTGATGTGTTTTATTGTTGGGGTCTTGTCAAATAGATATTTCTGTCACCGCTTGGGGCAGACAATAAGGCTTTCTATTCTATTCTAGTCTATTCTATTCTATTCTATTTCTCGTGTTAACGCTCATATAAACCTTCACCGACACGAAAAAACAGTGACTAAACTAAAATGGGGCAAAAAGCTTCTGTGGCAGAAATAGACCAATGTAGCAGCACTCTGTAACAGGCAAAGTTCCCCACCCAAGCTTCCCAAAAAACACAAACAATATCTCTTGATTCTCAGTTCGTCAGTTCTCCCCTAGCCTTGTAGTGGGAGATCATTGATGTCTATGGCTTACAGTGCTTTTAGAAGGGGAGATGGGGGATCAAATTAACACTGCGCCTAGAGGAGCCGATCACGAGCCCCTTCTTGATCGGCGTCCAGAAATGGAGGTTCCTTTTGCCTCCCCGGTGCTCTGATGAGGCTGTTTGACATGCGAGTAGGCTTCTGAAGGCAGGCAGCATACAGAAATAATTGAGTGTGGCGGTTAGGAGGTTGTGCCGGTGGTGGCGTGTAGTAAAGAGAGACAGATCCCTTTGTGTGCCGGGAGAATCGACTGCTCGAGTTGAGGGAGCGGGGCGGAAATGAAGAGTGGGAGAGAAAGATGGTAGAGATGGAAAGGAGGAAGGAAGGAAGGAAAAAGGGGCTGAAATAAAGCAGGCCAGCTCCAGGCAGCAGCAGCAGACTGAGAAAAGAGGCAAGCGGAGAGTCAAAATGTGGAAAAGAGTTTTTAATGACGAGGAAAGAAAGGGTGACAAAGAGAGAGAGAAAGAGAGACCAGAAACGAGAACGAGGGGCAGATGCCAACCACTAGAACTGATTGTTCTCGATGACTAATCTCTGGATGTAACTTCAATTATAGGAGAAAGCTAATAAGCAGAGCAGTGTGAGTGACAGAGAGGCAGATCAAGAGAAGACGGAGAATGAGATAAACAAAATAAACGAACTGACGGAGGCGTAAAAGGCAGAAGTGTTTTTAAAAAATGACAGCAGCAGGAGACAGCATCAGATCTCTCGCTCATTTAGAGATCTGGGATGCATTTGTGCCAATTATAAATGTATTTTGATGCAATATGTGAGGTCAAACAATACATTTAGTCCTGCATGTAGTGTCGCTGTCAATGCAGTATAGGGAAACTGCCGCGTAAAGTGTTGCCGCTAATTAAAAGTGCTGTGTGAAGTATTTTAAAATCAATAAACAACTACAGCATTGATTATTCTTAGTATAATTACCACGAGTACAAGCGATCATCTGTTAGACGAACATCAGCTTCCAACAGCTCCTACAGAACATTTTACACCGTCTGTGCACAAAACAGAGGGACGAACCAACGGAGCTGAAGATTTCAGTGTCAGTTTCAAGGTTTCTTGTAGGCTCCTATCACTCTCCGTGCTATCCCTAACAAAAGTCCAGCAGAGGCAGAGACAAGGGGCGAGAGCCAAGACTGTCTTCTTAACTGTTTGTTTTGCATCTCACTCTTGTTCCCTACTGAGGATCAGTGCAGTTATACATGTCGCTTTGGGCAAAAGGGTCTAAATGGTAAATAGTTGCATTCATAACAGAGCCACCATGCAAGATAGTTTCAGTTTTAGTGTTCAGGATTTGAGATAGCTCTCCAAGATTTCAGCCTCCACATAAATACAGTGCAGGTGAATTCACAGACTGGCTGTGAAATGATGTCATTGTCAATTTTCGACCAAAGAAATGTTCCCCATAACTGTTGACAGTGTGCTCGGTGGATTTTCCAGAGGAGCAGGGACACTGGAAAGAGATGTAAATTTTATTTATTCTCTCAGTGCTGTAAATCCCACAAACAGAATTCTATTTACCTCCATTGTTTTGGGTTTAGCGGCTGAAAACTCTGAGACAGAAATCTGCACGAGTGTATAGTACCAGGTAAGAGAGGAAATATGTTTTTTTACTTTTACGATGACGATGAACTGTCCCCTTAAGTTAATGCATATGTGGAAAGTGTTATAAAGCAGTGCAGCTGAGTTAGAATAGGTTTTTTTAATGCCCAACACTGAAGACCCCTCTCAGACATAGCCTATATTTGTTTATGTTTTGCCAAATTGGCACAATTAGAAGTAGGGCTGTATAATAGGCCTGCAACTAATGATCATTTTTATTGATTAATCCGACAATTTTTTGCTCTATTATTGGTAGTAGTTCAAAATTACGTCTTTGAATGTTTAAATGTCTTTTTTCATCACCGCAAAAACCAAAGATATTCAGTTAAATATGATATAAAGCAGAGAAAAGCAGGAAATCTCCAAGTGAACAGCATTTTCAGCTATTTTTCCATGAGAAATTACTTCAAAAATGAGTTGATTATCAAAATAGTTAGTAATTATTTTTCCGTCGATCGACCAATGGATTAGTCAACTGATTATTGCAGCTCTACTGTACGATTAATCGCAATTTCATCGAAATCACAAAACGGACTAGTGCAAAATCCAAATTTCAGGGGGGCACAATATTTGTTTAAGGCAAAGTATGTCAAAATACCATTCTGAATGAAGTAATGTGTCAATGTAAAAGATGCCCCGCCCTACAAGTCGTATCTACAAACAAATGAGAAAAATCATTGTTTGGTACAGATCCTCACAAAACCAAATTCATCATTTATCATTTCAGTACATTTTTTTAATAAAAAATGATTCCCTCCAGTATCATGAATCATATTGCAATCCGAAAACTATCACTGGATGACTTTGATAGTGAATAAAACTTAACTAAGCTTTTAGATGGATGGATAGATAGATAGATAGATAGATAGATAGATAGATAGATAGATAGATAGATAGATAGATAGATAGATAGATAGATAGATAGATAGATAGATAGATAGATAGATAGATAGATAGATAGATAGATAGATAGATAGATAGATAGATGGATGGATGGATGGATGGATGGATGGATGGATGGATGGATGGATGGATGGATGGATGGATGGATGGATGGATGGATGGATGGATGGATGGATGGATGGATGGATGGATGGATGGATGGATGGATGGATGGATGGATGGATAGATGGATAGATGGATAGATGGATAGATGGATAGATGGATAGATAGATAGATAGATAGATAGATAGATAGATAGATAGATAGATAGATAGATAGATAGATAGATGGATGGATGGATGGATGGATAGATAGATAGATAGATAGATACAGAGATACATAGATACATAGATAGATATATAGATAACTTTATTTATCCCTGAGGGGAAATTAGGTAAGGTATTAGGTATCTTATGATTCTCGGGGCGCCCTGGACTTATAAGAAGCATCCTTTTCTGCGATCTCTAAGCAGATTTATGGTGTTTATTTGCGATGGATATTGGAGATGAAATGGTAGGTGCTAAAAATACTTGTATCATGTCAGTGTGTTCACATTTGGCTGAGAAGGAGTGCACATTTTAACAGAAACTGCAGCTCACGTCTCTCCACCTTCAGCAATTTGAAAACCTGGGTTAAAATGACGGGGGACCTTCAAAAAATGTGTGTACTTCGGTACAAAAAGGTAAAAGACACTCACCACAATGAGGTTCCACATGCGTGCGGCTTCGGCCACCAACGTGGAAACGCCGCTGCAGCCGGGCATCAGGACGATCTTGATGGGCTCGGTGTACAGAAGGTCATACAATAACTTGGTGGCTTCTCCTGGGTCACACTGGAAGGACAAAATGAAAGAGTGTTTAATGGATGGGCGGAAGAGCAGATGGGATGGGCGGATCGATAATAAGGAAGAGAAATTACTTGAGTTGATTGAGAGAGTGAGAGAAGAAGGGGGAGGAATCAGAGCGAGGGAAATGGGACAGATAAAGGTGAGGGAGACGGATGGAATGAGAGCAGACAAATAAAGGATGGTGTGTGGGGGATGGAGGCGACCGTTAGACAAGCATAAGATAAAGTAAAGCAAAATGACACAGAAGCAGCAGGGAGCGAGTAAAAGGCCAATGCAAATGTGCAGAGAAAAGACAAGTAGGACAAAGAAAAGGACGAGTAAGGGAAGTGGAAAGAACAAAACAGGCAAGGTCAAGATGAAGTTAAGGAAAATGGCACAAAGGTAGCAGGGAGCAGCAAGCGAGCAGATGCAAAAATGTGAAGGTGAAAGACAAGCTGGGGGAAGTGCACAGAGTTCACATCCACACAGCCAGTGTGCATCATCAAAACGCATCACGCTACCCACAGATCATGACGAAAAACAGAGAGACGGGATGAGACCAGACAAAAAGGGAACCGACGACCACAAACAGCAGCCATCACAAGTCATCACAACCCTCCAAAAGTCATTTACAACATGTCTACGTGGCGAGAGTGCGGCTGGAATGATCCATCACTGCTCTGTCAGCCCCATTACCGACAGGCCGTCACCGCCGCACTGCTCATCAGAGTCACTGATAAACTGGCCTGACACATCCAATGATTCACCGTGAAAGAGAAGATGTGGCGCGCAAACACAAATACACACATTCACATTTTTTAAAAGTACACTCCAGATGAGTGTCACAAACAATCGTACCGCGGCCAATGATGGCAGCGACCGATACGGCTTCTAATTGGGGTATTTGTCTCAGCGGCTGAAATGTCTCTCTGAGGCAGCCTTCTGATCTTTCTGAAGAGGTAATCACCCACTCAAGAAGCAAGGGATATGTGGAATAGTTGGGCTTCTTATTGATTGATGTGTTTTCCATTAACTTTAGATTGGGTTGAATTATAGAGGTGTCATGTCATCACAGAGAGAGTCAGGATGTTGTCATGCACTTAGATAACTCAATCTGAACCCAATTAAATAGAGATCTGACTGCTGACTTTCTCACATTAAAGTTTTCTCTAATGGTTCTAATACAAGTAGGAAATTCTGTTTGAAAGATTTATCGTTATTCAAGAACATAAATACCTTTAAGACATGTGTTTTTAGACTGTGCATGTCATCAAGGTTATCACTGTAGACAGTAGAAAAGGTCACATGCGGCTGCTGAAAGAAGTCGATTCAGTGGGTGGTCGGGAGCTCGGGCGCCCGCTGAGAAATGATTCTGTGAGGTGACGAGATCGAAGGAAAAGTGGAAGAGCGGAGTACAAACTGGAAGCTCAACCTGCGTCTCCTGTTAGATCCATCTCTTCTGACGACACTCCACTTTAGGTCGATATAAAAGTGTCATTTTGCATCACCTTCTGAACTGCTCCTGCTTCTTCTCCTTCTTTCAGAACAACTCCATTGCAGCCACCAACACCTACACCTTTTAGCTGTGTAGTGCTCGTCCCGGGAAATACTAAATTTGCCACATATTTGTCTCCTGCAGTTCTTTTATGAAAGGATGTTTTAAGGTTTCGAGTTATGTATTATTTTAACTACCACCTTTTAACCTTTCACCACCCTCGCACTCACAGGAGACCAGCCTCAGGAAGAACTCATTGACTGTCAGAAGTACTATCAAAAGTTACATGAATATACACACTGGTAGATTTAAAGTCTATTTGGTCACTGTGGTCATTTTCAAAAAGAACGTCAACACAAAAATACTCCAACTACTCAACAATTAATAAATCCTTGAAATCCCAATGTCCGAATTCATCAAAAATGGTCAAACAGTAACACTACAAAGGGCAGGGTGGCTTGATCACCAATGTATTTGGACTCACTGATCAGCTACAAAACAACTCAGTACAGAAATCTTGTTACTTGACATCAAAATATTGTCCTGAATGTTTTGGTGAGTGTGCCTGTAAATTGACTCAGTGAGTCTATCTACATGCACTGCTGACCATCTTCCATCTGTATTGACTTGGAAAGCAGCTTCACAATATTGATGTCACATAGGAATGGGCAACGTTGTGCAATGCGGGGTCAAGAGGCTGCAGGGTTCCCTCCTGATCAATCACAACACCAGCTGATTTCACAGATCACTTCCTCCTATCTGGTAAAATCAACTGCTGCAGTGTTCAAACCCGCGGCCTGTTGGTCGCCTCTCCTACATAACGCAAATTGCTGCGTTATCCCATCATGTGAGGGAGATGCTGATTGATGCACAAACCCTTTTTTAAATACGGTGTTCTCTGTCTCTGTGGGCCGGCTGCATGTTGAGGAGAAGCGTGTTAGCTTTCTGGTGTTACAGTGTTTTACTTTGCAATGCATAATTTTAGCTGATTATCTTTGAATCATTTAATCATTGTTGATGATGATGAACTACTTTATATATATACATATATATATATACTTACTCATTATTTTTTCATACATTTTCCAAATGATCTGCTGCTTATTATAACATGTAGAAGTTAGAATATAATAAAGAAGTGCAGATTCTGACCTTAGGGCTATTATTCATGACAAAGTGCTATTATTTCCTGTCATGTATAGTCAAAACTATATTTTTCATATTATCATGTCATCAAAAAGAAGAAGAAATATTTTGCAAGAACCACAATGAGAGAATATATATTTGTTTAAATATGCAAAATTCATAATTCATACGTTCTATTGATTGTATAAGATACAGTTGATGTTAAAAATGTCCAAAGACAAATGCATGTATATTTATTTTTCTATCTTTTGATACTTCTTTAAGGGAGTGACGTCATTTATAATGTAACTTAAACTTTGTTCAGTAAACGTCTTAAACTTAAATGAATGCCATACCCGATAACTAGTGGACAAACGCTCTTAAAGGGCTTTAAAATCTCTCAGTCATCACGTTTAAAATCCCTTTAGATCTTTAAATGGGGTCAAATTTCCCTCAGTTTGCGAGATCATGTAACGAGGCACTCAATTAAAGACCTACACTTTACAATTAAAATGAATGTAATTGATGCAAAAGCAACAGCTTGCACTTGGCTTTACTTTTTAAAGGAATTGATGCAGTTGTCTCACTCCCTATAGCTGCTCACATACTGTTCAGAAATATAATGAAACCTTTTGGTAACAAAGAGGGAACACGGTGCAGAAAGAGGTGAAAAAATGACTGAAAAAAATAAATAAACAGAGAGGGAAAACAGGGGTGTTGGCAGGTATGCCATAAAGGTTGAGAAATCTCTGCTATTCTTGGAGGTCTGTCTTTTACGACCCCCCGGAGTCATCACCATTTCCACTTTCATTTCTAGTCCTCCTTGGCTCATGAGAGCGCCTGGATTGACGGCCCCCGATGCCATTCACATTCACTGACACACACATACACATTTACTGAATGACACACACACAGACACAAACACACACACACACACACACACACACACACACACACACACACACTGATTAGTTCATACGGTCATAAAAATGCACTTGAACGGCTACACGCACACACACACACACACACACACACACACACACACACACACACACACACACACACACACACACACACACACACACACACACACACACTGATTAGTTCATACGGTCATAAAAATCCACTCGAACAGCTACATGTACACACAGACACACACACAACCACACACACAACCACACACACACACACACACACACACACACACTGATAAGTTCATACGGTCATAAAGATGCACTCGAACAGCTACACGTACACACACAGCATCGCTTCTTCTGTCGCTGTCCTTGGTGCTGAAATTCCCCGAGCCAATATCAGTGTCAATGTTAACATGCCTGTGTAGCCTCTCAAATCAGTCAAACCCAGCTTGCAGGAACCTTTGAAAGAAACTGAAGGTTCCCTTGGCTGTGGAGAGCAGCAGAAGACACTGGCTTGTCATAATACGCTCTCTAATTACACTCCAGATTGAATAATATAAAAAGAGTGTGAAGAGGGGATAAGATAAGGGCCTGAGGGACAGCCTATGTATTGAATCTCAAAGCATGCACAGCTACATCTACTAATTTTTCTCATAATTACGTCTGGCACCCAACTCCGGGCTTGTATGCCAATGGACATGCATGAGGACCAGTGAGGAAAACTGGTTATGCCACAATGGACGGGGAGATCGTGTCACAGCTGCCAATTAAAATAAAGGGCGGAAGTGAGGGAAGCACCTTGTTTCACCATTTCTCTGTATCTCTACTGTCTCACTCCATCACTGTTAATAATTGATCAAAGTTTGCAGTCTCGGCTTTGATATATCCATGGCAACGGCCTGCGCAGAGAATGTGTGTCTGCACATACTCCGTGTGTGTGTACGCGTCTGTCCGTGTGTGTGTGTGTGTGTGTGTGTGTGTGTGTGTGTGTGTAGATCTCAGAAGGCTGTAAATAGTAGGATGCTGTCGCCAGAATAGCCAGAGAAACAAGCCGTTCTGCTACCACAGAGTATCTGCATCCATTAAAGGGACAGGCTGGGATTAAGTGTTGAGCTTCATGAATATTTTATGATGTTGAACAAGCTGAGGACATCGCTTGATACTCCCAGTCCCTAATGGTCACGGACTGGTGTGTGTGTGTGTGTGTGTGTGTGTGTGTGTGTGTGTGTGTGTGTGTGTGTGTGTAGGTGTACTTTGGCACCTGTTTGCCCAATCCAAGTCACACTTTCATGTGTTTCTCATATTCAATACTGCTGTTAAAGACGCTATAAAAGTTCCTCATCATGATAAATCCAGGTCAAGAGACTCTGCTGTACAATTACGCTTCCCCATCCTTGATTTTGAGATGCGAGCAAACAAAGGGCCAGTTACGCCCTTGACTTAATCACACAGTTAAACAAAGAAAAGCTGTATCACAAGGTGGAGATTCGCTCTCTGACCAAACAAGAGTAAGGAGCGAGTCGTGATAACTGCATGTAAATATCAAAGCTAATTAATCCCTATTCTTATAATTGCTTCCCTGCCTCTCGGAGAGTAAGATCCTCATTACTATTCCTGCCAGGTGAAAAGTGTGTGCAATGAGAAGCCTTATTCCAAACACACTGTACCCCGAGCAAGAGCAATAAATTCTCCCCTTGACTTAATTCAAGGAATTAACCAGCGTCACTCAGACAATGTTATACCAACGTCTTTGAGCTGTTCTATTCAAAGGATCTGCATCTATTTATCGAGCCGGAGGCGCCACTGACTCCTGAAGCACGAGGAGTGATGTTTCCAAATCCCTATGAAATCTGTTCATGCCATTGCTTTGTCTTTATGTTTATGGCAGCTACAATCTGCAGCTGCCTGCTTCAATACACTTGTAATCACACTTACATTTGATCTGTTTAGCATTTTATGGCGAGGAACAAGGTGTATGCATAGGATAATGTGAACAGGCGTGCATTGTACTATCAGCTCTGCATACATCCAGCATATAAATGTGCACACATATTTTCACAGAGCTGAAACCTTATTTGTTTCTATGGTTTGCTTCAAGAGTAACTGTGTTGCCATGCCAACTCTCCCTCTCTCTATCTCTCTCTCTTTCTCTCTCTCTCTCACACACACACACACACACACACAGACACACACACACTCTCTCCCTGCTCTTCTGTTTAACAGGATTCCAATGCAGAGCCTTGTACACCAATCAGAATAAAGCTGGTAGCAAATTTCTAACCAGTCCTGGTACAGTTAACTGTTTGGTGCCCCGGCCACTCTCCAGGCATCTGTCCTGCAGCATGATGGATAATAACCCTCAAGAGAGGAGACAGTGAGGCTATCCAGTAATTGTTTTCATGCTTCTCCTTTCATCCCACTATTGAGAAAAATGGTTCCTTTTGGGTGAAACTTTCAGAAAAACAATCAAAACAGGCAGCAACAAGGCACCGATAAAGCTTTTCATACTAAGATAAATAAATGTGCCTTTTGATTAAAGTCTATGTCAGTGTAGTGGGTGGTAATCTGGGGTAGCGAGGGGAAATGAAACCAGTCAGGGGGCGGATATTGGATTTATAGTGGTTGATAATGCTGACATTTTAAAATACCACCATGATTAATGATTGATGAGCAACAAGCAGGCATTTAGCACTAAACCGGCACTGTACATGGCATGGCAGCCCCCCTTTGTGAGGCAGAGTGAAGACTTGAGGGTTAGTTATCAGCGGCGTGACCTTTTATGAAAGCTCCTCTTTGAGAACTGTGACTTGGGAAAAGACAGGTTTTACCCAAAGAAAGAAAAGAAAGAAACCAGGCTCTCCTGTTATTTTGTTGTCAACGTGACATTTACCTGCCTCGACTCTGGAGAAAACCAGGGTGGAAAATATAATAATCTCCGTAAAAAGCCACAAAACAACTCAAAATGAAACACAACAGGGATGACAACTGATAATCACATCAGCACACTTGAGTCAGTTACTCCTCCTGATATTTTGAGAGGCAGATGATTAGATCTCTCATTGACTGACACCACACATCACTTGAGTGCACACCTCCTCACACTCTCCTCCACATGCACTTACCATGCTGTCGTAGTGGATGAGCTCCAACTCGTAGTCGGGCAGGATGTCGCTCCTGTTGTTCACCAGGTCCAGGGCCATCTGAGCAGAGGGCATACACGCCTGCCCGCCGGGCCAGCCTCCGCTCATGGGGAACAGCGCTCCGATGTACAGCTTCTTCTTGCCTGCGGACGGCCGTGGCCAGAGGAAGAGAAGCGCGATGAGAGATGCACGGAGGAGGAACATCGCATGCCCACGGGCTGAGCGAGTCACCGGGGGAGGACTTCTGCAAATCACCGGCATGGTTCAAGGTGAGCTGAACTGGAACAAGTTGGCCCCAGTGCTGCAGCGGAGCCGAGACGGAGAAGGCTTATATATCAAGTGCGAATATTGCAACTAAGATGCAAGAGAGCTCAACACGTGCCCTGCTCCTTTACGCGAGGTGGAGTTTGGGTATAACGGCGAGCTTTTGCAGATATTGTGTAAACCAACTCTTTCCTGTTAATTGCAAGTGTTTAGAGAATCGAATAAATAATGTATTCGGCATATGGTTTAGCATAATGCGTGGTTAATTATACATGGCATGCTGGATATTTTCGGGACAAAGTCAAACACAGTTCAGTCAGCATTCGCGGAGCTCGTAGCGATCATGTGAGGACACGCTGCTTCGGCTGCTGCTCGCCTCGATGTGCTCGTCAGTCAAGTTTCCATCCCGTAACCGTCCAACTCATATGCAATCCCATGCATTTGGCGTGACTAAACTAACGCATCGCTCTCTGCTTCTAATCGGTCGTGTAGATCGGGACGCGCGTCGCTTACTCACGGCTTTTACGCAAGAATTAGAGTCCGCGCGGAACGCGTTAACCGGGTCAAACGAGTGTGGGTTTGGAGCTGTAGCTAATACAACAACTGGAGAGCGAACTGAGAGTTGAAGGAGCTGAAGCAGCGGAAACAGCAGGTAGCATCTCTCCCCCCCTTTAACGCAGCCCTATTCCAACAGATGAAACGATTTGCCGCGGAGAAGCAGGCGCGCCAGAGCTCTGCGTCTGATCCACTGCAGCACCGGCAGGCTGAGAGAGAGAGAGTGAGAGGGTGTGTGTGTGTGTGTGTGTGTGTGTGTGTGTGTGTGTGTGTGTGTGTGTGTGTGTGTGTGTGTGTGTGTGTGTGTGAGGGTTGCAAGAGAGAGAGCCAGGACAAGTCTAAAATGTATGCTGAGAGAGAAAGGGCGGGGGGTGAAGGATGAATGGTTGGGAGGGGCTCTGGGCAAAATCTCTTCAAAGATTTTCTAATGAAAAACATGCTGCGTTTAACTTCAACAGTGCATCCATTCCACAAGAGTCACACAACCTCATTTTGTTACATTTTCTTCGCTGCACTTGGCTCCTCACGCCCACTTGCTGGTGCAGCTGCTGTTGGGTAGTGCATCCATAATCAATGTCTGATCAATGAATTTGTTCCAGGGGGCTAAATAGTGAAGTATCATGTTTTCGATACCACGTGTTTACAAACGATATCAACAGTCCATAGTCTTGGAGGTATCGAGGCTATACAAAAGGCACATCTACGATAATCAGATTTTCCACCCAAGGCTGCAGAAATGACATAATGGGAAAGAAATACAGCATGTGTTAGGTGACTTCTTCTGTACCTGCACTGCATATCTTTATTTTAAGAAAAATGGGGACAAAGTATCCTGTTTTGTTTTGCCTTGGTATCAAAATAGGTATTGAATATCTTTTTTTTGTGCTCCTATGTTCCTAAATAAAAAAAAACAAGAAAAACATTAAAGTAGCAGAGGACTTTTATTTTGAAGGACCACAAGAACCAACCATTAGCCCTATTTGACCTTTTCAAAGTTGTAAACATAAACATTCCAACACAGTCCTAGTTTATATCCTGTTGCAGTGTATGTGAATGACATCAGCTGACAGGAAGTTACCAAGGACCAAGGCTGTTGCCCAGCAATGGAATTCTGTTGAAAAGGTCTATTCGGAAGGGATTAGTTTGACTTGGGGGTGTGGGGTAAAATAGTCTTTAATGTAAATGGTTGACTCCCACAGGATTGAGAAATCCCTGTATTTGGGGCGGCCGGTGGCTGCCCTTTGCTGTATGTCTCCCCCTCTTTCTCTCACCCTATTTCCTGTCTGTCCTATCTAAGAAAAGGTTTGAAAAAACTGCCAAAATATAATCTTTAAAAAAAAAAAACCTTTATGGTGGGAGGAGTTACTCGATTTAAGCGCTACGTCACCTCCCTGTCGCCGTGTGCGTGCTACGTAGCTTCCTGATATCACAAAATTAAGTAAACACAAAACTAAAGGACAGAATAAATTATCTAAAAAAACTGATGAGTGCGTCTTGAAGCGCCTCTATGGTCAGAAATATGTGGAAACTACATATTGATGGATTATGACGGTATATCAACATATGTTTTACTAAGGGGTCGTATTCAGACGGGGCAGAAGGTGAAAAACAACTTAACCTTTACTGACATTATCCGCAAAAATAATAATAATAGTAAAAAAAACAAGGCCTTAATTGTTATCAAAATGATTCCAACTTGCAAAGGTCTTGAAAATGTTTTACATTTTGTTTAATTTACCAAACGCCTCTCACCGTAACGTCACCATAGCAACACAACAGTCATGTGGTTGCAGCCCGGGACGCTGTTGTTTATTATGAAATTGTTCTTAAAGTTCATTTCAGGTGTCATTATAAGAAGTCTTAAAAAGTCTTGAATTCAACTTGCCATAAACTGTAGGAAGCCTGTTTCAATGGAATCGTATCGTGATGAAATCATACGTCGAGATACATTGTCTAGATTGATAACAAGCACTAACTCAAATTTCCGAATCCAATTACTATTTGTGTGAATGCGTGTAGACAAAGCCAGTGTATAGAGTGTATAGTTATTTCTCAATAATTTCACTTTTAAATGTTCATTTTGCACTTAAGTCCTTAATAAAGAGAGAAAATACTTGGTAATATTAATTTGTAAAATATTTCACACAGGAGTATACAAAAATTGTTTTT
The DNA here is from genome assembly GCF_963691815.1 of Echiichthys vipera. NCBI lineage: Eukaryota > Metazoa > Chordata > Actinopteri > Perciformes > Trachinidae > Echiichthys > Echiichthys vipera. Next base: position 7,178,795 of record NC_139833.1, read on the forward strand.
ATCATGACGTTATTTTATATATATCATAACTACTTATTTATTGAATTACCAGAAAACACGCCATATCGTGATATATATCATTACTGAAATATGAAATTACATATATCGGGACAGAAGATCGTGGTTGTATTGTCCAGCCCTATTTTGCAGGTATGAAAGCATGGGTGTCAAACTGATCCAGTAAAGGGCCGTGTGGCTGCAGGTTTTCATTCCAACCAATCAAAAACACACCTGGTCCAACAAATCAACTATGTGAAGACAGTTCAGGTGATTGAGTAAGTCGAGTCAGGTGTGTTCTTGCTTGGTTGGAAGGAAAACCTGCAGCCACAGCCGCCCTTTACTGGATCAGTTTGACACCCATGCTTTCATGTATTAAAGCAACGTATCGGACGCATATTAACTTTCACTTGATGAATGTCTGTAGAGAATTTCATGCAGATCCATCATATACTTTTTTAGATATTTCAATCTCGACCAAAGTGGTGCATGGACAGACCGACATTGCTAAATGCTGCCCCGATGCTGGAACTGTTGCTTAAAAAGATTCCTCTCTTAGAGCCTGCACAATCAAACAATGGTTGTAGTAACCTTCAGTGTGATTTATATGCCCACTGTGCTGCACACTCGAGAAGTGAGCAACTAACCACCTCTGCTAAGTCATAGACCATCGCAGCCCTTCCTCCTCTCCACAGCCAAGTCCATAAAATGCTGCAGAAGCTGATTTGAAAAACCAGCTAAAAATGTGGCAGGCAGCATCAATGATGGCTAACTTTATTTGCTTTAATTTCACAAGTGGAAACAGTGATTTAGTTAGTATGGATAAGAGAGAGAAAGGGCTCCCTGCACACCTGTTTGAAGTCTCCGTTCGCATCCAGCACAGTCCCCATCTCTAACTGTGACACACAAAGACATACGACCATGCACTCGCACCTAACACATAAACGTACATAAGGACACACACAGACTCGGGCACAGTGGCGTTTATAGTTTGAACTGAATGATCATACGGCCCTTTTCTAAATTTAACTTTTGATGACACATCTGCCAGCGTCATTTTATATCAGTGAATCCTTTGAGGAATGTTTCATCCAAAGGTTAACAGCTCGTTAGCTCGTTATCTGAGAGCAAAACTTTGCCAGCCATACTCTTTTTTTGCCATTTTCAATACAACCTATTTGGATTATTGACTTCACTTTTATGCTTCTGCACTTTTTTTATGCTCGTGTTTTTGTTGCTCCTTTGCAAGTGCTCTAATTGCAGTGTAATGTTAGCGTTAATGTTCACTTTCGAAAATTACTTATTGCAGCAATCGAGAAGAAAGCCATTATTTCTCCAGTCTAAATTAAAAACCTTCTGTAGTTAGGCGATGGAATATGACTGTTATATAAGTCCGGTTCATTACCCAAATCTCATTATCTGGATATCTCCATGTAGCAGAGAAGCTATCAGATCCAGCTGCTAACAAGCCCTCACAGGCTGAGGTGAGTGTAGTGATCATCTGCTGGCATTTGCTTTTCACTTCCACCTCCTCATCCTCGCTGCCACCCTGTGACCCATCCAACGCAATATCAATTATTCAGCCGTGAACTTTATATGCTTTTTTTTCCCTTCCATAATCCTTAAGCCAACACATACAAGATGCATCAGCATCGGCCAGTGCAGTGTTAACAACCCCTGTGGCGGCAAATGCCACATTCAGAGGAGAGATTAACTGTGGCACAGCCTGAAAAAGATGCAATGGATACATGAGTGCTGTAACATGTCGCTGAGCTGCTTTAATGAGGGCCTTGTACTGTATGTTTGTGTGTCTGCAGTTTGCACACTGGGCTTCCTTCAGGATAATGGCCTGTCTTCCTCCTGGCAGATGCATTAGTGGGAAAATACTATTTTGAATGTTCCCTTTTTAACACAATCACCAGATTACATTGTCCTCCACCTGCAGAGCACATCATGTGAAGAGCAATCCAAATAAATACGCTCTGACTGACAATATATTGTGTAAAATCAATCAGACCGTTTCCCTTCTCAAGGCGCTGACATGTTGTAGACGTGAAGTCTTTCCAAAGAGTAGGCCTATGCCTCTGCCCAGTTTGCTGTCAGATCATTAGCTGCTAAAAAGGTTGCACAGGTGCCACCTGTCAGCCTCTTGTTTCATTGCCTGCGTTACCTGTTGTGTGAATTATTAGTTATTCTTAGGCTTTATGTGAGCAGCTGATACCCCCTTAATTTGACTTGTAATCAAACACAATCGTTAATAAAGAGCTGTTAAGGGGATATCGCATCTAACATTCATGTGATTAGTCCGCAGAGTTACAGATAATTAGTGGAAGACTGGAGTCAATACATCCAAAGGCGTACAGGGTTACCTAACGAGTTACTTTTCTCAGTAGTACAAGTGAATCTTCTTTCTTATTATCTTGGATATGTTAAAAAAAAAAAGCACAACCCAGCACATGATTAATTTTTTGTGTGTTTTCTTACTTTGCTTGTTGAACCGGATAGGCAAGTTAAAAACGCATGTTGTATTTACACATTTCAGGGCCAGCATTATTGGAATGAGAACAATTTAGAGGGGCATAAATGTTGCCCAGCACGCTATAAAAATACAGTTTATCATGCAGTAAAAAGCTCTAACTTGGATACTGTATTATCATTATATAATTTGTCTTCCAGCAGCAGCAGCACACAACTCACTACCTTACATACTCTGCAGCCCCTCTGTTATTAGAGTAATATATCATGCCTGAGTAACAGGGTGGAGGGGAGTTAAGAATAATAAGTTCATTGTTCAACTGTAAAAAACCGTCTTCTACTAGGGCATAGCTTTATAGCAACATTTGGTGACCAATACTGTGTTGTTATGAATAGAAATATGAAAAAAAATCTCTATCAGACTGTTTTCACTCTTTTCATCCACTTTAAAAGTCATTTATTTCCATAAGTGAGGCTCAAATTCACATTTCCATCAGGTGAGGAGAGTAAGGAGGGGAACTGGTTAGATTTTATTGATACCAATGTCATTATCGATTCTACTTAACGCTCCGTTTCTGTATCGAATCCGTTATTGATTTGTGATTTTTCTGCATCGGTCTACACTGGTTTTAAACATGAACACAACTGTTTTATTATCTAAGTCTGAACACAGTGTATGAGAAAATCTGCGTGGAGCTACTAATTAAAAATTAGCGAAGGCGCGGACATGAATGAAGTTTGTCTTGAAGCTACCAAGCTAGCAAAGCCTAACAGGCTAGGCTAACAAGGAGACAAGAACATTTAGCGGGGAAGAAGACAAAATTACTGGAATTTCACTCAGCCGAAAAAACGGGAGCACATGCTTCTTAAACGGTCCTTTAGTCCAGTGAAACGCACAGCCATGATACACAAGCCGTATTATTTGTCCGATATTTGGATGAATTATTCCCCAAAAGGCAACAACACATGTGAAACTAATTCATCACCCGTTAAGTTGTTATCAATAGGGAAATTAGCGAAAGACACCAAAACAGTTTTTTGTACCAGACTGTAAACGCATTTATGTCTCTATGAGCATTTTCTCTGTTTTTGGAGCCAGCCTCAAGAGGTCACGCCATGAACTGCAGTTTTGGGCACACTAGCTTTATTTTTCCATTTTTATTTGAATTTAATTGAATTTAATTTGATTGAGTTAAATTGAATTTAATTGAATCTAATTTGATTTAATTTAATTTAATTTCATTTAATTTGATTGAGTTGAATTGAATTGAATTGAATTGAATTTGATTTAATTTAATTTAATTTAATTTAATTTGATTGAGTTGAATTTAATTTAATTTAATTTAATTTGATTGAGTTGAATTTAATTTAATTTAATTTGATTTAATTTAATTTAATTTAATTTAATTTAATTTAATTTAATTCAATTCAATTTAATTTAATTTAATTTCATATCATTTCATTTTATTCATTTATTTATTTCATTTCATTTCTCAGACCCAGAAGTTGCCACTTGGGGATTTAAAACAGATAACTTTTAACGGATAAGGGTGTCAATATTATGTCTTATTTTTAACAAATAAGTAGCCAGAGTCTGTTATATCTTATTCCTCTGTGCCACGGAGCTCTGTTGTTCTCAAAAAAAGTATTAAAAACACATCAATGAGACTTCATGTGCTTTGATTACGCTGAACACGGGGACTGTAGTTTATTTTGAGTCAATCCCACAGACGCTGTCCTGCTGCTCTAAATACTTCTTAGTCCTGCATCAAAATGTTTTAATCCACTAACAAATGCCGTTTTTACTCCTGTGTTAGTAACATTTGATGATAATTACCCAGTGTTTAGCAAATTACTCGATTAAAATTCAGCTTTGATGAGGAACTCAAGCAAAGTAGAAACATTATTCAGTTTAAAAAGATAAAAAAATATATACAAAAATGTATTTACAGAGGTAAAGGGATGAGGAAGGGCTGTGTTATGGGTTAGGTTTGGGTACAGGGTGATGTTTATACGTCACATATGTACGTATGCAGATAGATAGATAGATAGATAGATAGATAGATAGATAGATAGATAGATAGATAGATAGATAGATAGATAGATAGATAGATACATAGATACATAGATAGATAGATAGATAGATAGATAGATAGATAGATAGATAGATAGATAGATAGATAGATAGATAGATAGATAGATAGATAGATAGATAGATAGATACATAGATAGATAGATAGATAGATAGATAGATAGATAGATAGATAGATAGATAGATGGATGGATGGATGGATAGATAGATAGATAGATAGATAGATAGATAGATAGATAGATAGATAGATAGATAGATAGATAGATAGATAGATAGATAGATAGATAGATAGATAGATAGATGGATGGATAGATAGATAGACAAACAGACAGACAGATAGACGGATAAATAGACGAATGGATAGACGGATAGATAGATAGATAGAAAGATGGATAGATAGATAGATAGATAGATAGATAGATAGATAGATAGATAGATAGATAGATAGATAGATAGATAGATAGAAAGATGGATAGATAGATAGATAGATAGATAGATAGATAGATAGATAGATAGATAGATAGATAGATAGATAGATAGATAGATAGATAGATAGATAGATAGATAGATAGATAGATAGATAGATAGATAGATAGATAGATAGATAGATAGATAGATAGACAGACAGACAGACAGATAGACGGATAAATAGACAAATAGATAGATAGATAAATGGATGGATAGATGGATAGATAGATAGATAGATAGATAGATAGATAGATAGATAGATAGATAGATAGATAGATAGATAGATTAAATGTATGGATTGATATATTAATAGTTGAGAAGATAGAAACCAACAAGTTTATGCTTACTCCTACTTCTTTTTGAACAGGTACAAATTAATGTTGTTAATGTGAAATCTTTTCATTTAGTTTATGTATGTTTGTGTATGTTTACTTTATTTTATTCTTTTTTGTGTGTGTTTTTAAGAGTTTTATGTTGCTGTTGAAATCCAAAAAAGGTGCCGAGCAACAATTATCTGCACAGAAATCCCAACACAAAAGGGGAGATGGACTATTGCATTGTTGGTGCTGGGGGGGGAAATAGAATAATGCCAGGCGTTTGATTTAATGCCCGCACTTCTTTGTTCTAAAATACAAGTCTTAAAAGATTAAATAGATTAATCATCTAAAAACATAATACAGTATATATGTATACATGCACATATACCATAGCTTATGTCCTGCTTGTTTGCACTGATTGTGTATCGTTGCTGTGTTTTGTTTTACTGCACTTGGAGAAAACAGAAACTAGAGAAGCTGCTCTACTGCATTTATGTGCACGCACATGCACACGCACACACACACACACACACACACACACACACACACACACACACACACACACACACACACACACACTCAAACACACAGGGAAGAGCAGACACAGACAGGAGCAGGGTATTAACCTTTCTCCCGCTGAGGAGGCAGTAAGTGGGTGGTGATGGCACATGGAGTGTGGAGAAAGAGAGATAGAGAGAAAGAAAGAGAGAGAGAGAGAGCGAGAGAGAGAGAGAGAGAAAGAGAGAGAGAGAGAGAGAGAGAGAAAGAGAGAGAGAGAGAGAGAGAGAGAGAGAGAAGGAGGTCAGTATTGAGACAGTAGATAAAAATTTCTATTTGAGGAAACAGTGTTCTCTGCTGCTTTGTTAATTATGTGTTTGTCAAGTGTGTCCGTAACATTTGTAATGTTTTTTTTTATCAGCATCTTCTTGGATTACTTGCATGACACTATATATCAAATTCAGTGTGTGTGCATGAGCAGTATGTGTATGAGCCAACATGTGTGTTACAGCACAGAGTCTAATTCACGGAAGTCTTCCCAGGATTGTGACAAATGCATGATTCAATATCTGGTCAACTCCTAATGCGGTGACATAACTGTGCAAGAGCGTGAGCCACCCTGCAACAGTAACAGATGTATTCATCATCCTTGTCCGGGATCAGATAAAAAGGCTGCACGTGTGGATGTTTCGACCCTTTATTTTTTCCAGGGAAGGCAAACTCACGTATGTAAAACTGGGCTAAGTATAAATATACACATGCATGGTGACAAACTCACAGCTGACCCTCTCCTATGAATCTTACGAGCAGGCAGGAGCGTAGCAAAACCGATTAGCAACAACTTTAATACGCAATTTTCATTAAAACTTTCAGAATGAACACATCAGGGGGTTCGTGTGGATGAGCTGAAAGTGCTACCACGCTAATGATGCTGAGGAGCAAATTAAATCGTCTTAATCTGCTCTCTGCGTGCTCTGAATCATAAAGGATTTAGGATTTAATCAATACTCAGGTGTAGAAAAATAACGTCCTTGTGTTCATGGGCAGATAAGGCACCGGGGGAAGTGCTGTCAGCCCGGGAAGATGTATGTGTTTTGATATTGGATATAAAAAGTAATTTATTTAACTGAGGTCCACAGCTTCAATCATCTCGTTTCTTACAGCAGGAAAATTGGACATAGAGGATGTTTTCTTTTCCTCATGATGAAGTACTGTAAAATGTTTTGAACCTCCAGTTACAGAGCAACCGCTCGTCAATGCTCCGGGCTGCTGCTGCCCTCATGTGGCGACAGTATGCGTTACAGCTGCAGCAGAGTAACTGGTGTGGTGCAGAAAATAACTTAAGATCTCTGTGTGTAGTAAAGTTATGTCCTCTTACAGTAGCATTACCTACAGAGACAGGAAGGTTTAGTGGTCTCCCTGGAGAAGAGAAAAGACTATTTCTTATGTGAGCTAGGTGACACATTACATGTTTGATTTCTAATAATGATATTGTGATTTAAAGGTTTCACTGCAATGTAATGTTCTAAACATCCTTTTTCTTATATCAGCTATATCGCCAAAGTCAGACCTTTTTCTTTAATTTGCAGAAATATTCACTCACACTATTGTAATTCCCTTTTTATTGGATCACCTAAAACGTCTATAACCTGTGTCTCTTAGAACTGCTCGAGTGGAGTCACTACAGTTTAACAGGGCATGTTTTTTAATTTACAGATATCACCATAAAATTTCCCCGGTTGATGACTTGCATTAAGACAAATATGTTTTGTATTAATCAATCAATCAATCAATACTTTATTTGTGAGGGACAGTGCACATTAATGAACGACACAACACATCACTGTAAAAGTGTCGGATTATAGCAAAGATGCTAATTTGCATCTGTATTACAAGTTTTCTGATATATTGTGTCTAAATATGCAAATAAAGCATTCTCTTATAAAACAGGCACTAATTTGCACACATTTCCAGGACTGAAAGTGTGTTTCATTTTGAAGAGAAAGGGTCGGGAGTGCTCGAGTTCAAACGAATAATGAAGCTGCTCTTTGGATGGGAACACTAACGTTCAAAAAGGAAGAAAGGTCCAAGGCACATTCCTTAAAAAAGTAAAAAAGCCTTTACTGAGACGGCTATTTCCTGAAATACTAACATTATAAATAGAGAAGGGTAACATCGCACACGTATCGGCACAAACAGCCTTCTTCGTGGTGTTATGTTAATTATTTCAACATGTCATCTCAATAAAGACTTTTTCCAAGAAAAGCGCCTTAACTTTCTTCCTTTTTGAACTTTTACTTTTCATTGTGTTGACATTTTAGAGTTCAAATATCTATTTTTATCACTCCACGAATCAGAAAATACTGTCAACAGCTATAATAAGAATGTTTTTAGGAGTAAACTGTTGTTTAAATCAGGCTCTGAATAATACATGAGCAACCCTCTCTGTCAGAATATAGAAAGGAAGTGCTGAAGCGGAGATGTCATAGTGAGAAAAAACAAATGTTGAGAAAAAGGTTCATAGAGATAAATAGTATAATGCACTACAGGTGTGTATATGTGATATGTGTGAATATGGTAAAACAAAAAAGAAACTAATAGATATCACCAGAGAACTTCCCCAGTTGATGACTTACATTAAGACAGTTACTTTTTGTATTACAAGTTTTCTGAAATGCCATGTTTAAATATGCAAATGGGGCATTAATGCTAACTTTTGGTGAATTTAGGAGGAATCTACAGACACAAACAGACAAAGTGCAGTAAAATAAACACCTGAAATGTGTATTTTGCCTCTAGCCTGAAACAAGTGCATGGGGAAATGTGTTTTTGCCTGGGGTGTTTCACCTCGAAGTTAGTTTACTTGTTTATAAAGCTTTTAGATGAACTTGCTCCTCCATTCTTTCACTTTATGCTGCAGCCAGATCACTCAGGTCCTCCGCGGCTTTTCTCTCAAATGTTATTTACTTCGATGTGTCCCAAAAAAGCACCCATGAGAGTTCCTTCTGCTTTGGCTGGGTCAGTCTGACGTTCCTGCCTGTAATAGGGAAGGTTTTCGTTGCCACCGTACTCTACGGGGGAATTGGTGGGTCTATGTAAATCATAAAGGAATCATAGAGTGTGGTCTTTACCTAGTTTGTAAAGTGTCCTGAGATCACTTTGGTTATGATTTGGCACTATAATCTCATCTCATCTTCATCCGCTTATCCGGGGTCGGGTCGCGGGGGCAGCAGCTTTATCAGGGGACCCCAAACTTCCCTTTCCCGGGCCACATTAACCAGCTCTAACTGGGGGATCCCGAGGCGTTCCCAGGCCAGTGTGGAGATCTAATCTCTCCACCTAGTCCTGGGTCTTCCCCGAGGCCTCCTCCCAACTGGACGTGCCTGGAACACCTCCCTAGGGAGGCGCCCAGGGTTCATCCTTACCAGATGATCCTGAACCACCTCAACTGGCTCCTTTCAACGCAAAGGAGCAGCGGCTCTACTCCGAGTTCCTCACGGATGCTGAACTTCTCACCCTATCTCTAAGGGAGACTCCAGACACCCCTCCTGAGAAAACCCATTTCGGCCGCTTGTACCCGCGACTCGTACTCGTTCTTTGGGTCATGACCCAGCTTTCATGACCATAGGTGAGGGTAGGAACCAAGATTGACCGGTAGATCGAGAGCTTTGCCTTCCTCAGCTCTCTTTCGTGTGGTAGAGCGACTGCAACACCGCCCCCGCTGCTCCGATTCTCTGGCCAAAATCGTCCCCTCACTTGTGAACATGATCCCGAGGTACTTGAACTCCTTCTCTTGGGGTAAGGACTCATTCCCTATTGGCACTATAAATAAAATTGAATTGAATTGAATTATGCCCCTGGACGGTGTAACTCACTGTCTCTGGATATTAGAAAGGCAAGCTCTCTCTATACTTTTAAAAGGAAACTGAACTTTAAATTTATCTTTTTAATCACGATTTTTAATTTGGAGTAATGTTATAGCTTTAGTTTTATCATTGATTTTAGCCCATGGTGTTCATTTCATTTTATTGTTTGCATGTATTTATTTATTTTAACATTTTATTGCTTTACTGTTGCATTTTTTTCCATCTTTTTTATTGTATTTTCCGTCTGCGTTGTTCCCATTTTGCTCTGTGAAGCCCTTTGGTCTGCATGTTTGTGTGAAAGGTGCTTAATAAATAAAGTGGAGATTTCGTGACACTTTAATCCATGTTGACTGGGCGCTTGTACATCCATGACACAATAAAAAGAGACAATAAACTATAAATTAGGTAAGCATGCCCATGATAGTAAGAATGAAAGCTTCCTACCTGTGTAGTTTCTGTCATCTTTGGCCGGAAAACACAGAAAGAAGGGGGAAAAAGAACAGTACATTAAAAACACAGTTCATGTGGAAACAGAACAGAAAACAACAGATCATTCTGCGTCAGCATTGGATGGAAACTTATTCACCATCATAATGTGTAATTTGCAATTATTTGCTGCAGTACAGCTCAAAATTCAAATTGTTTCCGTCCACTAGATGGCAGCGACACCACACCGTAGTTGTCCTGAGAACTGCAGTTTCAGTTGGATGTTGAGCAGTGATTTCCTGGCAGGTGGTCCCTAACTGTGGCAGATAGTTTGTAGATATTATGTAATATTACAAAGGCACACAGTAAGAAAAGACTGATAAATCACGTAGGTACCTTTAGAAAACCTTACAGAAGATGTAATGCATTATAAGTTCACACATGAGTGAGTCATAAAGTATTCAGCTTCTTTTTTTTATTATACGATATGTCGCCTACTTTCAGTTGCCCGGTCCAACTGTGATGATAATTCCCTCTTTCATCCCTTTGAATACTACCATTCCCATAGCAACTTTATTGGTTGCCATGCCAACCCCTCTGATGACCAGTTGGCAATCTCATTTCTTTCAGTTCAATGATTGCTTTTTTTATCTTTCTTAAATCCTCATTTATTTGTTCGGATATTTTCAGATATGAAAATGGTAACACTCTTGGGCAACATCATAAACGTCCACTTACACTTACACGCTCATCTCAGATGGATTGATTGATTGATTGATTGATTGAAACCTTTATCTAAACAGGGAGGGCCATTGAGAGCAAGCTCACTTTTTAAAACAGATTTTATAAAACATATAAAACAATCAAAACGCACGGAAGTTACAGTTTACATCAACAAATTAAACATCAACAGACCGAGGACACCAACAAAAGGGACAACAAAAAATAAAAAAACACATGCATTCACACTGCTGACTGCAGAAGCGTGTCTAAATTTACACGCTTCTGCAGATTGTTGCACTTGTGTGGAGGATAGTATTTAAGACACACTTTCCAAATCTCTGTTTACTTGACGATGAGGAGCAAATAGTCCTGGTCTTTAATATCCGGTCTTTAAGTTGTTCAAGTCGTTCAAAGTGCTATTTCCAGGTCCAAGCCTCATATTTCTACAATGCTGCAGTGCTGTGTTCCCCGTTGTTTGGACAGATTTAAGATTTCATAGTAATTTTCTGCTTTCCCATCGATGAAGAAATAAGTGATCGTAAAAGGTTCATATGTTCAACCATTGTCGTTTGTTTTTCGAGTGTTTGGACCCAGAAATAGTATTTTGAAAGGGTGTTACGTCAGATTTAAGAAGACATGAATGATACCCAGGTAGTTTTCCAAAAAAGTGCCATCCAACTTTCTAAAGTCTGTAAAGTTTTAAATAAAGGTTCAATCAAAGGGGGAGAATAATAGACTGCACTGAGAGTTTAAAGAGTAGAGGTTGGGGGAGCGCGTATAAATAACATCTCTATAGTCCTTAACAGATAAAGAGGTGCACTGTACAATGTGTTTTCAGCTGTCCCAGTGCATTAATGTGTTTTTTAAAGCATAGCTTGTCATCCAGCCAGACACTTTCATAAGTTTAGGCAAATATCCTAATGCATCATTTCATTTTTACTCAGTTAATATAATTACCTTTTTCTCACTCACACAATCAGCGCCGTTCCATAGAAATGTACCGATAACAGCGATATTAAGGTTTTTATTTACTCACATTGGCACAAAGTGATGATTACTGCATGTATTTTAATCGCGGCTCCTTTCGCATTGAAAGAAGAACTTTATGCACGAATTACTAACTTTTTAAAGTGCCCCACATTTTTGGAAATGCCCTGATTTTTTACACAATGCTGTCACTTCTCAAATAAATTTTAAATTACCTCCATTAATTGAGAACTTCTCTTTTTATGTATGTGGTTACAATCAGGTTTTCACGTGTATTCATCATTCGTTGTACTTGCTTGTGCCAACGGTACAAACTACCCCCTCTGTGGATTACACTCTGATTGGTTGGATCATTTATCTCCTAGCAACCGTGCTTCTCCATTGGGAGAGCAGGTGTTTGTAATTTATGTCATCTTTTAAAGACTCGTGTTCCCATTTTTGTGAGGCAGACTGCAAAAGCAAAGTGAGCCGGTGTGAGTCTGTGTGATTAAATGGATGTGTTCTGTTTGTTTGATGACAATGTTCATTTCTGCCAATGAATAATAATTTATGGATTGAAATATATTTACTGGGGCCGCAAGTGACAATCGATTTTGGCTATAAAATGTCAGAAAACGGCCATTATATCTAGAAGTGGCCAAGGTAACATATTCAGATTGCTTGTTTTATCTCATCAACTCAAAAACATCCAGTTTTGTGTCCTATAAGACAAATAAATGCATCTTTTTCTCATATTTGAGGAGCTGCAACCAGAGAATGACGGGCCTTTTTGCTTTAAATATGACAGGAAGAATTTATCGATGATCAAAATAGTTTCAGATTACTTCCGTCTATTAATCTATTACAGCTGGGGCAGGCAGTGTTCAGGAGGAGGCAAAAAACCTGCTCGAATTTGAAAAACAGCCCTCACCCTGCAGCTCTCAGCTCTCAGCCCCTCTGTCCATGTCATTCATTTCTATCACCCAGATTGTGATTGTGATCCTGACGGTTTATAGTGGAAAATATGAGAAGAACCATCCTGTTTTCTTTGCCAACTTGCAGACCTGCAAAGCCCTTTGATTTGACACGCTGTGATCCGAGGCTCCAGCTCGCTACATGAACATGAGCTTTAATCAGCCGTGAGATGTTGTCTACAGTTAGCAGAAGGCTAAACTATTAGCAGCGTTTTCTATTGACACGTGTTTTATAGCGTTTATTGTTTTGATAAGTCTGTATTTCTTTTTTCAGTTGTTTTGCAGTGTATGCAGTTGTCGGCAAATTTTGAAATAGCAACTTTTTGTGCAGGATTTTCCGTCATTGAATCAGGCTTTTACCGTCTGAATGGATGTGCACATGCAGTTGCATTTGCAACAGCTAATAGGAACGCCCTCTCTCTGAAACAACCTGTGAGCGACCAAAGTCTCGAGTCACAGGCTAGATTTTCTAAAGTCTAAAACAGCCAAGATGAGGTGCAGAACACTTGAATTATATAAGGCTGAAAACTTGTCAAAGAAATGTTGCCCAAGGACACAAAAAGCAGCCTACTCCAGCTTAAGTCGACAAATCTTCTCATAATAATCTTTCCCAGAGTGTTAAACTGAAAAGTTGTTGATTCTCATGACACAATAAATCACCAGAATCAACTTCAGAACCATCGTAATCTTTGAATAGATGTGTTTGTCTACTACTTGTGATTTAAATCAGAAACATTGATGTCAGTAAATGACATACAACCATATAACACTTTTTAAGTCTACTCTAACTGCAAACTTCATGTTAAAACTCATTTAGTCACACTGGCTTAGACACTCACAGAGGCAGGTGGGTTTAGGCGCGTCCCACTTGCCCAGCTTAGTGCAATGGCTGATGTTTCTGCCCTCCAGGATGAAGCCGGCGTGGCAGCTGTAATGGAGCACCGTCCCCTCCACTGGCGCCCCAGGAGGCTTCACCGACACCCGGCCGTTCTCCAGCGAGGTCCACACCCGAGCGCACAGCAGCACTGGGAACAGGAAGAGAGAGAGGCAGAGACACAAGGAGTTATAGGTAAATGCATAATAACTGGACACTTATCAGAGGTCAACATGCTTGTGAGTGAAGCCACATGTCCAGCACTGGCTAGCTGGCTAACTTGTTCTGGCCACTTGGAGGGCAGCAGAGAAAACTGTAAACACACCACTGACAGACGTCTAAAGTTGGTATAGTAAACACGTTAGTTGAAGAAGACATGATTGTCAGTTATTACATCACACATTTTTTGCAAGTGTGCAGCTCTTCCCTCCCCCTCGGAGGTCATCCCTACGTTCCCAGTGTCCTGTGTCTCTTGATATAAACTCACATTGTAAGAGTTTGATAAGGGCGAGCTTTGAAAAAGAACGAGTCAGGGGGAGGTGTCCGTTTGATCGGCTAATACTTTGGATAGTATTACTGCTCAGGGAGTTGGAAGTTGTCTCCTGCAGTAAAAATGCAGGTATTCGGGGTTGATGACTGCTTTTCTTTTCAACCTTAGGGTTTTAATTCAGAAAAAACAAGTCCTGTTGAGATGGAAACCGCTCTCTGCTACGTTTTTCCCGCTTCTTTATTACAGTGATCTGTTGTATCTCTTCAACGTAAGCTTCTCTCTAGGGCTGGTTGTTCATCTCTGACCTTCTGTAGGCTCAGTCATTGTTACTCGTTCATCTATAAAGCCTTTCTGGTTAAACTCCCATCATGTGTGCGTGAATTTCACAGAAGTCTGACTGTATTTTTGGACGAAGATCACACGATATGGTCTTTGTTGTCTGTTCGTGCACAGACTGAACCGGGGGAAAAGCTTTTATCTGCTCTGCTTCTCTCCCTGGGAAATACCTTCAAAAGGAACTGGTCGCACCCGGATTTTATAGTATGCTGAATGAATGGGTACCTGTCATTTTTCGCTATGTGCAGATATTTTAATATTACAACAAGTTAATGTATTTCCTCTGTGTTTTCTTTTGATTCTTGTTGTTGTTGTGTATAACTCTCTAATGCTGCTGCCTCGGCCGGGTCACCCTGATTAATATAGGTTAAATAAAAATAAAGATAATGCCAGAAAATGGACATCACCCCTTACAGGTCACAAAAAACTCTTGGATGATTCACGAGCCACTAACAAACTGGAATTTAATTGTTTCAGCTGAACTTTTAGTCAAGAGCACAGTTGTGAAACAGTCTGCTACAACATTGTTACTCTGGAAACAAGATGTCAAACTGCCAAATGAATTAAGGGAGGAAACAAGCTTAACTGACGGATAACAAGACTTAAAGAGTCTCCGGCCATGCTCGCAGCTCTGTGAGGCTGCACTTGTGACTGAACATAGCGCTGGTTAATTAATTTAGCTGATGACAATAACATGCTGCTGTTTACGAGGTATATTTAGCATGTTCTCCTATCCAAGTACTCCAGCCTCAGTGACGAAAGCAACAGGTAGAAAAGCTTAGTGTGTTTCAAGGTTTTTCATCTCTTCTGCTGCTGCTGACAGTGGCTACTCTGAAAATACAGAGCTTTACATAACACACCATGTTTCCTTAACATGTGAACAAGCGCTAGGTAAAAAAAACTTAAAACAAGGTAAGAAATGTTTTGCCAATGTGTGAGACTGAAGAGATTACTTCTGCCTCTTCAAATGTTTACGCACATTTATACTAGTTTCAGGTTTAAGGTAAAATACAACACAGAAACACAGACAGTCTTAACTGCTCTAGCAACACCCCCCCCCCCCCCCCCACCACCACCACCACCACCACCACCTTCACCCCATTAAAGACAGTTTTGTGTTTAGTTACAAGTAAGAACCACATTAGGCTACAAGTGTGAAGTGTTTGCTTACAGCTTACATTTCTTTAGTTTTGGTTTTCTGACAAAAGATCCACGCTTTTGAATATCATTTGTTTAGCTGCCGAGCTTGTTGAATCTTCCTTCCAGCATGTGAGCACATAACAAAACTCCAATCTGTGCAGCTTGTGCTCTTACATAAGCCAGAGAAAACAAAAACCCTGCTTTAGAGAGTGTGTTATCAGGAAAAATAAATTCCACTGATGTTAAACTGTGAACTGAAAGAACAAAAATGGGGATTTGACTGGATCCTGGGCCTTATTTTCAGTATTTGCAGAGGGTAGATGTGATAGGAGTAGAAATTACATCCAGGCCTCACTGTCCAATAACGACATTTTGGTTCGCAGGCAACGTTTGTAGCAAGAACGCACAGTTAAACTATGTAGAAGCAGTAAAACAGCTTAAATATATGACAAATGGTCGCACAGATACTAGATTAATACACGTGGAAGCGAAACTCCTTTATTCATTAACCAGAATCTCAATGTAAGCACTCGCAGCAAGCATCAGCCCAAACCTTTCTCTATGCGGGTACCCCAGATAAGTTCTCATTCACATCTATTTATTTATATAACCTTTCATCAAACGAAAAAGTGTGCCAGCAGGAAACAGAAAAATGAATAATTTGTGACAAAGCACCATGTTTTTTCTGAGTTTTCCAGCAAAAGGCAACAAAGGGGAATAGACCAAAAAAAGGACTCACAACATCTGCTGTGCAGCATCATGTCCGTCCATGTTCCGTTGGGTAAGCACTTCCTGACTTTAGGTCCCACGATCACCCGGTTCCCTCTGCAGATGTACTCTATCTCATAATCCACTGGGAGGATCTGCACACTGCGGATCTGTAAGAGAAACACGAACAGAGCGAGGGATTGGGAGAAGCAGAGTCAGTAATTAAAGCGTGATTGATGCTCTCTCATACCAGTTTTTCCTCATTCTCTCAGGGAGCCTCAAAGCAGTAGACTCTGATGCCATATGGCTGTGACAATAATGTTTTACAAGGAAGAAGATTTTATGGCAATATTGTCCGAATTGATAGGGCTGTCACTCTGAGTTACACCTTCTCTGTGGTTGGGAGAGGAGTGATATAAGTGGGATTGCCCAGATTTATGTTTCAACGTCATATTGAGGTGTGTATGTGTGAATTGTGTGTATTTTTGCATAAGTGGTGCGATCAGATTTCAAACCATATGGTTAACAATCAAACAAAATAGCTCAGTTGTTGACGATTTGGTCCTTCTTTCATTTTGAAACTGCACCCTTCTTCCTTATAATGTGAGTTTTACTGCAGTATAGAATTAATTACAATCTTGTGAGCTTAACAGGGGACATGTAATCCTCATTTTCAGGTTCATACTTTGGTACTAGTTTGAGTCTGTACTAGACAAAAGTAGAACAAATGCTTTAACCTTAAAAAAAGAAAACATTACCTTCCTGATTCTGTCTCTTTAAGCCACCCTCCGGTTAAGACCAGTACAGGGGTGGAGATACTCAGGTGTGACAGATAGGAAGGGGAGCCAAATCTGAATGGCTTTTGAATCCCATTTGTTTCTGATCTACAGTTTGCAGCCCACAAAAACTGACTGACTGGGTTGTCTTTTTTCACTTTGTGTGTTGGTAGGCACTCCAGATTCACTAATGTATGCGCATAAGTACGGAAAAATTTTTTCATAATATGCCCACTTTAGAGCCCAGTTTCCATCATGTCCCTACGAACATGATTTGCCACATGACAACTTATTCGGATGAGCCAGCTATGGTCCAACATGCACCTTGCACAGTTGTGATGTGAAACACACACACACACACACACACACACACACACACACACACACACACACTGAGATTGGACATTTCAGTGAAGACAGTTTAAACAATATTTGCATAAGAGACTGTGGCTCTTTCAGTAAGGGAGAAGGAGTAATGTTTTCTTCTTAAAATAATCTTAAACCGGTTAATCAAACTTTTTTTTTGTGAAAAACTATGAACACAAATGATTCAAATAAGTGTTTTTTATTGATATGTTTTAAAACCTGTCTGGAGGGGATCTTTAATTTAACATCCAGTACTTTATACCACTGTCAAACGATGATGATGGACATTAAGATTAGACAGAATAGAATATATTTCTGTTGCTTTGTTTGTTGTAATTTACAACTCATTTTCAGGTGAGATTATTACTTCACATCCATAAAGTGTGTCACCTGTCATTGGGCCAGTCAGTTCAAGCCAAACATTGTTTTTAATCATTGTTCAAAAGCACAGCATTTAATTTAAATTCTAGCTGATATCCTAAAGTTGTGTGTAAGATTATGTACGAGACATGACACAACGGTGCGGCTGAATACATAGTATGTATTTGTGTGTGTTTGTATAAATTATATCAGAAAAGGTGGGATAAAATAATTTTGAGAGATGATTCTTAATTTGTTACAGTTAGACGGAGCCAGGTTAGCTGTTTCCCTCTGTTTCCAGTGTTTATGCTAAGCTAAGCTACGATAACCAGCATATTTAGTACTCAGACACAAGTGTTATTAATGTACTTGCGTATTTCCCCAAATTTCAGACTATTCCTTTAAGTTTTAAATGCACAAATATAAATAAGTTTCTTTTTTACTGATGGTGTAGTAATAATGTCAGCTAACACTGTGACAACTCAAGTATTACTGATGATGTTGTTACAGAATGAGTCACTATAATTATTATATAATTAGCTTAAATATCCCTCATCATATGAATAATAATAACCAGCTGATTTGCATTAATGGTATTGTCACCACTTTATTCTCTCAGGCTAACATGATGGTTTCTATTTTCAGCTCAATTAGGAAGAAATCACATCATAGTTAGCAGATACAATAATGAGCAGCTTCTGTCTTTTACTTTGAAAATCCTCAAGCCGACTGCGGTTTAATGTGCTTGATTTGACAGGTGAGGTTGCGTAACGTAGATCCAGAGCAGTGAAATTAATCTCTGTACCTGTTCTTGTGTCAGGCCTCTGTAGCGGATCCCCCCATCCCTGGGAGGCCGGATGATAGCACAGCCTGAAAAACATGAGAAGAGGAAGAAGAATGAAGGACGACAAGAGCACAGAGGGAAAAGCTTCCGTCTCCAGATAATGTAGCTATATTACAGCAACTTGACACATTGTCGGTTTAACTGATGCTTTCCCGCGCTGCACAAATTACAGCGCTTCATTCGGGTCACTTAGCAATCTCTGCAGTTACTTCTGTCCATTAAGGCATTTTATAAACACACACGCACACACACACAGATTCTCGGACGTATCCCATCACAAACACACACAAATTACCTCCAGTTGATGAATTATGTATGGGCGCAACGAGAGATGGAAGAGCATAGAGAATAATGAGAAACAATAGTTGAGTCATCTCTGGATCTGAAAAAGAAAGAAGAGAGAGGTTTTAAAAGAAAGTAAGGGTGTGGCGGGGATTTTTTTTTTATTAAGACAGGAAATGAAAAGAAAATACTTCTGCAGCTTTAATGCTACACTGACTCTCAATCCTTAGATGCAGACATTTTCAGTCCACTGCTGTTTGTCCTTCTAAAATAGGGATGCATCAACTTTTTGGCAAAAATGTTCCCTTTCCAACGTGCCCGACGGAGAGGATGAGCCGCAAGATGAGTCCACTTTTCTCTCCCTGCTTCTATTTGTATTTACAGTGCAGGCTGCCCAGGTTCAGATGATAGCCAGCTTGGCTTCCTTTCAAAAACCCCTTTATACAAAGTTCCAGCTCAGGTTTTGATGGGTGATATTTTGGGGAGAGAAAAGGTCTGCCCAAAGAAACAACTCATGCCAAGGCAGACTCGTGTCAGGGTAGAAAAGTATCTGGAACAGCTTGTAGGCTGTGCACACAAAAGCTCTCCATTGGAAGGCAAAAGGTGCTTTCATGTGGCTTGGCAGACTAAATAAAGGCTCACCGCATCTATTCACAGGCAGGTGAATTCTAGGACAACTCTCCATCGATGTTGCATTGCACTCCTGTATGCTAATATTGTCGGGACTCACAGTGGACAATTAAAAAAGGTTGATTCAGCGGAGATGTTGTTTCTTTAAATCCATGCATCGTGTTTCCTTTCTAAACACGGAGCCTACATTACCCACAGTACGACTTGACTGTTGACATCACTTGAGGCAATTCATGAGACTTCACACATCTCCCTCTGGAGCCACAAAAGGATTTATACAACTTTGTTCCCATATGCAGTAGTACTCCCATAGATCTGTAAACAGACTTTGATATGTAAAGTTGGAGGAGTTACCCTGAATTTACAATTAAATCAATAAATAACATCTGTAATATCAACAAATAACAAATGGAAAATATTGTCCAGTCACATTAATGTAACCCTGCTCACAAAGACTCTGTTTGCGTAACAATAATGCAAAATAATTGGCCATTTGGCCGCCACACTTGCTGACTATAACGTGCAGATTTCATGAGCACAAAATGAGTGTGATACGCTAACCAGCAAAAAGTCAAAAGACCCTCGAGTCCTGTGAGCCACAGCGCCTCGAGTGCTGGCAGGGAAAAACACAAACACAACCGACTGTATCAATGATAAACACACTATATATAGCTGCTCATTTGCAGTTTTGAATAATAAATGTTGCTTTATGAGGCTGTCACACATGCACAAACATAAACACATCCACGCTCACTTAACAAGGCAGTAGGGGGGTGGAGGGTGTGTGTGTGTGTGTGTTTGGTTAAGTAGGTGGGTGTGGGGTGTGTGTGTGTGTGTGTGTGTGTGTGTGTGTGTGTGGAGGGGCATCACAAAGCAAAGCACCACAGTGAGGGAGACAGATGGCAGCAAGGCTTGCTTGTGGAAGAAAGACAAACTCTGCTGGATACTTCATTAGCATTATCCAGTGTATTTTTAGAGTTCACTGACAAGAAGCATGCAGGAGGTAGACACCACCACCACTACCACCACCACCACCAGAGAGTGTGTATTATGTGTGTGTTGGTGTGTGCGTGGGTTTGTGTGTGTGTGTGTGTGTGTGTGTGTGTGTGTGTGTGTGTGTGTTGGCAGCTTACAGTGTGTGCATTTGTCCTGCGAGGGATGAAGGGGAGGGGAGGCAGTAGAGAGAGAGAAAAAGAGTGGGGGAGAGAGAAAGAAGGACAGCCCAGCAGGAGTCATTAATATCAGCGAACACACACTGAGTCGGATAAAAGCAAACTATGTGAGTGTGTGTAGCACGGATGAAGCAGTGTATCCGGCACAAAGCCAGCTAAGTCCATCAGCGCTGGGGCTGCAGCAGCAGACAGGAGGAAGGGGGCCAGTCGGCTGTAGCCTCGAGCTTTAAATGCAATTACATTTCAGCACCACGGACAGAGCCTCCTCTGCCCCACAACACTGCAGTCTCGAGAAACACCTTGTTCCAAAAAACACCCACGGCCCCATTCACATCCACTTAAGGTTTGCACAGACACTGCCCACTTCCTTGTGCGTTTATAATGCCGGAAGCTGCAACGGGAAAGGGATGATCCGGTCCATTTCAGCACCAAAGACAAGAAGCACGTAGTGGCTTTTTTCCCCAAGCTCTGCAGGTCCACCCGGGACCGCACACGCACATAGACTCAGATGCTGTGTTTTGTGCATGGCTGAGCATGAACTGATGAGACGTGAGGGTCACAGTAAGGGTGCCACCAACCGTATGCTGCCGGTACACTTGTCGGCTGTTGACAAGGGAATCCGTGATGGCCTGTAGAGGAAGGCCGACCATATTAACAAGCCCGTCATGTGAATGGATCCCCGGAGTAGCGTCTCGAATAACACCCGATCTCACTCAAATGACATGTATACGAAGCTGTATGTTATTTTAAAAAGGTGCACGATCCCGTCCTGTCACCATCTTTCTATAAAGCACAAATGCAGACGGGATTCTTGCAGAAGTCAAAACAAATCTGGCCTGTGCCCATCGAGAAAACGAATGGCCTTTGCATACAAAATGAAGAGCCGATTTGGGCATCCGTCTGGATGATCTGCACAGGAAACGGGAGAATTTCCCCCCCGAATCAATGCGCCCTAATATCGCGACCTACAGTAATAGTAGCATCTAGCCCCCTGAAGCAAAGCTGTAGCATGTGTACTTACTATTAGTTCCGACGCGCTCAGTGGAGATAACAGTACGTCCTCGAGGGTGGATCCGCCAGGGAAAGCCCGACGTCAGGTTATTTGGTAAGAATATGCATCTATATAACGGTTTTTTTATGGCTATATTAATATGGCTATAAATGTGCAAGCTGCTCCGGTCGTGAACGGAATGTTAGAAAAAAAAAAAACACAACACAACCGTCTCTCAGTCAGGTTTTCCTCCATGTATTGCAGTTACGCATTGCAAAGCGAAGGAAGGACAAAAATCCATAGAAAAAAACAAAACAATATACATGCACTATATACAAACGTATCCCCATGAACGACGAAACACCGATTCACCACACTCCCCTCCTTTTTCCCCCTCTCTCTCTCTCCCTCTGTCTCTCTCTCTCTCTCTACAATCTTGAGCTAATTCACGACGTCATGATGGAGACGCACCGTGCGTAACAGTCCCTCTCTCACGCGTTTATCTGATTTCACCCCCTCCTTCCCAAGATGAAACGCGCTAAGATCTGGGCCCACCACAGCAGAAATATCACAATGAATCTTACGAGGAGGCTTTGGGGTTTTACGATAAGCTCGTGGCTTTATCCCACCGTTAGTAATTATATCACGGCAAGAGGACTAGACACGGATGAAGGTGCAGATATGGCGCTGTGGTATTAACAGTGAATACATTGTTAAGCCCCTTTTTTCTAAAGCCCACTGGAGTTAAGTCGAGGAAGAGACAATCAGTCATTTCTACAACACTGGTCATCTCTGAAATCAAAGTCCAACGCCTCCTTCATCTTCCTCTTTTGTGTCTTTTTTCCACCATCCTCTGCTCCTCGTCTGCCATCTATTCTGAGATCCTGCATCACATTCATACATCTGCTGAATAATTGAAGGAAGGCTGGGGAAGACATAACCTCTCCCTGTCTCTCACCATCCCCTCTTGCTGCATCTGTAAAACAAGGACTTCACATCCTAACCTGCCTCTCCACATAACACTGCATTAAGATATCAGATAAAAAGGACAATATGGGACTCACACAAGTCCAATACGTATGATCTGGTTTATTGTATATAGATAATGAATAAATTGGAAAGTGACAGTGAGGACTAGCTGTAAAGACAGACGTGACGGTGAGGTGTTTCAGATAAACTGAAATAATGATTTAAATACAAATGGCAAACTGTGAGTAAACGGAACATCTGTACAACAAACATCGTCCAACATTCAAATCTGTTCACGCATGTACTGTACATGTCAATATTTTCCAGCTTTGTAATAATTACATACATTTACAAGTCGTTTATTTGACTTTGTTTCGCATCTTACACTTTGACAACCAAAGCACAATGTAAAGGAAAATATACAAAACATACAAAATAAATCACAACTCTTCGAGTGTCACAGGCGACGGTGCCCGGGCGAGTTAAAAGTTTCTAAAACTCATAAAAAGGGCACGCATTTGTTCTTTACATTGTTCTGAACAGAACTACAGATGAGCTCACAACAAAGTGCTACTGACGCTAAATGTGTTATTTGTTGTGTCAAGGCACACTTCAAATTACAAGGGCAAGTTGTTTTTATGTTTTAAAAAAAAAAAAAGGCAAACAAACGAGGAAATACATTTGATGCCAAAGAAGTCCACTCACAAAAATGTAAACAATATGAAATAAAATACATTTTGAGAAGGCTTTTGCACCCTAAGACTACAGCATAGCGAAGGGGAAAAAAACATGGCTGCAGCTTCATCATCATCAACATCATCCTATAATAGTGTCAGTGTTTGTTTCAGCATATAGCCCTGAATACATGTCAGACGTCTGTTTAGATAGCCGAGTAGGAGTGCATGCTGTCGGAGTGAAGAGTCTTTAACGTCCGCAGACTCCGGTCGTCATTTCAGGAATTTTCAAAAAACGCATTCTCTCGTGCCAAAAAATAACAAAGCACCGCTTGCAGCATGTTATGAGAAATAAATATATGAAATGTGAGATTCAAACATGCTTTCGCTCTGCACTGACAGAGGATCGTTTTTGTCATTTTTTTCCCTGCACACTAACAACTGGATGAGCGCGGATCTCAGTGTATGTGGAGAGACCCTGCGACCCCGTCTACCTTGAAGCGATAGCTGATAAGACTCGACGCGACTGCAGGGGGAACCGCGGAGGGGTTTTGTTTTCACTAGTCTCAACAAATTAGATCAACGATTAGCCTGGGAAAGTAAGAAACGATGCCTCTCGAAGTTTGTCTGTTCAAACGGGGCTTTTGATCATTCGTCGCTGCTCCCTCATGCTCAAGGAACAAATTCTACCCAGAATCCCTCAGAAGGAGCGAATATACAGTATACTTGTCCTGGAGGGTTGAAAGCTCTTTGCATTCCAGTAGTGTTCTAACTAGGCTGCAATATTAACTATTGATCAGTGTCAGCTTTAGAATAATGTTTTGTCAGTCTACATACGTGTGCTTATTTACACCATCATATCATATCATACACCTAGAACTGTGTCACTCCAGTTTCACATTTGCGGTAGATTCATATACTTTGGTTGGTACCTGTGTGTTAGGGATGTAAACCCTAATCTCTACTTTTTTGATGACTCACACTTCACTTTTGTAGTGTTTACAGCAGAGAGATCTATGACAGCCTCACAAACTGAAGCTGCGGTGGTGCTGTTTGTAGAACTGCTGCTGGCGCACTTTGGCGGTTGTTTCCGGCAGCTTGTCTCTTCTATCCATTACACCGCCTCGCTCTTTCTCGCCCTCGTCCCCAGTTACGCTCCCTACATCGCTGAGGTCCCCGAGGTGCTCAATGGAGTCATATTTCTCCAAGTCGGAAGCGATGGTCTGCAGGCTGAAGACCGAAAGAGAATCCGACCCCGCCCTCTCCCGCTCCCTCTCCTTTTCATTCTCCTTCTCCTTGTTTTTCTCCAGGTTGATGGCTGCATCCACTCGATCCGTCCCTGCCGCACCTCCGCAGCAGGCTCCGACTTCTTTCTTAACTCTGATGTCGGACTCGGCTCCAACGGGGGGACTCCGTCCACCGCAGACAGTGGCGCATCCTCCCCTGGCCTGGTCCCTCCCCCTCTGAGCGTGGATCTGCTCACTGATTTGTTCCAAGTTTCGTAGGGCGATGGAGTAGCGGGTCTTCACTTTGGCTACGTGCTGTTCCAGCTGCAACACTTTGGTCTTGCTCTCCTGGAATCACACAGAGGGCACAGAGACTCACATCATCAATTTCAACATTGATTTCATGCCATAACCTACCTGTGACCTCTACTCAATCCATAACATGCAGAATATATTACAGCATGCCAACTCAGCAGCTTATTTAAAACGCAACTGATTTTTTTTTCTTGTGAGAATGATGGAGAACAAGGTACACTGCAAATAACATCTTGTATGTGTAGAAGGTGTCACATACACAGGGGTATTACCGGGCTCCATGTGTCTGCCTTACCTCCAGTATGTGGTTGAACTGGGCCTTGAGCTCAAAGTAAGGTTTGGATTTCACAATGACTCTTTTGAGGGACTTTTGCAGCATCTGAACCCGAGCCTCTGCCTCCTGGCAGGCGTGTGTGACGCGCATGTGCTCTCTCTCGCTGCGGAGTCGCTCTTCCTCGGCTTCGTTCACCTGTGAGAGACACACAGGAGCAGGTTGTTAACACACACGCACACACAAAGCCGAGATCAGTGGGATAATAAGTACAAGACAGTGACCCCTCTCTCAATTTAATTACGGTCTCCACTGAAGTTTGGTCCTTTTTTAGCATATGTGAATAAAAATAAACAACAAGGTAATGAACTTACACTGTTTAAGTCTCTTCTTTGCTATGTTCATGTTTTAAACATGGTTTTGTTCTTTATACTGTCCAGTTAATGTTTTACATTGCTTTAAAATCCCCTATTAGACACCAGATCCTGCACATACTGTACCTGGCCCGCTCAACCCAGGTCTGGGGTCATTGTTTTACAGCATGTACCCTCTCCTCCTCCTCCTCTTTGTTACCTTGGAGGTAGCGTGGTTTAGCATCTCCTGCCAGGTGGGATCCAGGGTGTTCTTGCCATCAGCCATCAAGCCCTGCTCTGCCACATAGACCATCTCCCTGGCAGCTGTGTGCATAGAGACCGCTCTCTCGTAGCTCAAAGCTGCCTTCTGGGTCTCCTGCTGCGCCTACAGAGAGCAGTCAAAACGGTTACAGTTTGCACGAGTGAAACATGACGAGGACACCATCCACTGTTCTGTTACGCCCCAGCTGCAATCAGATCTCTGTCAAATCATATCTGTAAATCATAGTTTTTGATTTAAAATGCTTTTAGATTAATTAAGTTAAGTCCATGAGGCCAATAACTGTAGGAACAAGTATGTAAAGATGTAATGGAGGCTTGATAAGTAGGACTGGAACAGGACCTGGATGGGAGCATGTGATCGTTGTGGTGCATCTGCAAGGAGGCAATCACATGGCTTTTATTCAAATGTATAGATATCCTATAACTGATTATGTGTTGGTAAGACGGGTCACAACTCACACCTGGCATTAGAATGAATTTCACATGCATATTGAATGTCGGGTTGGGATCAGAGCTCTCTTCTCTGCTTTACTTTTAGATGTTGAATTGCTTTTAAAGATAATTCTTTGGGGCTATGTATGCCTTTATTTTAATTTTACAGAACAGATGATAATTGATAGGAAATGTGGTAGAGAGAGGAGGCGACATGGTCGTAGTCGAACCCAGACCACTGCGGCGAGGACTCTGCTTCTGCGTATCCCCTACACACTGGGGCGTCCACAAGTTCACCTGGAAGAGCGGGCGCCCCAGTGTGACTATGCACACGCCTTCAGTGAAGACGCGGATGCATTTGCTGCTGTCTGAACAACCAGGTTCAAGTTTCCCTACACTCCTGGATCTAGCAGTGACACAGTCAGAAGGCCTTGCTAACACTGAGGCTAGAACTTAGGTACCACAGTAAGCGACATCATTTCTAGGACCTATATTCATTTTAGTATTGTGAACTCAATATAGTAAGCTGTATTTCTGAAAAAGAAGATTGCTTTTAGACGTACTTTTTCCCTTTTAAACAATATTTTATCCACATGGAAACATATGTAACACAACGTAATACATGTAGAATTATTTAGACACACGTGATGTTTGCGTGTACCTCTTTCGCAAGGCGGCGAGCTTCATAGTAGGGTCTTGCTTTCTCTATGCAGCCACCGAGCTGAGAGCTCTGAGCATTGAGCTTCCTGGCAGACTCTGTGAGGATCTTCCGGTACCCCGATCTGGCATCCTGGATGGTAAATGCATTAAAAAATACAAGATTAGATTTACCTGTAATGGAACGACTGATTAGATTCCACAAATCAAATTCACTTGAGTGCCAAACTATCAGCACCAAAACATTTTCCATTTTAAGAGTTCTGACTTTGCCAGACTTTATGCTTAAAGACATTGAACACAAAATGATCATATTGATACGCATCATCTGAGTAGACTAATAAAATATTCAACAACAGAGGAAATAGACTCTGAAGCAATTCCATAGGGTGGCAGTAAATGTTCTTTTCATATTTCTCCTGAGTTTTGTTTTGTCAAAATCAAAGGGTTTTTATTCAGTCTAGTTTCCATATTTCCTTTCAGTCACATATCGGAAAAAAATGCCCTTAATTAGGTGAAATGTTTTTCACTTACATCCAACTGCAGCTCTAGTCTATTGATTTCTGCACTGGCTTCATTGAGATGCTCCAACTCTTCCTGTGGGAAAGAGAAACATAATGTGAAGCTTTAGGCCCTTAGAAAATGTAAATTGTATATCCCCCTAACACGTACAGACTAGGTGAAATTAGCTCCGGTTTATAGCTCATGTATTATTCTTTCATTCATCTTCAACGCTTGTCCCTGTCGGGGTCGCTGGAGCCGATCCCAGCTAACATCGGGCGTGACGAGGGGTACACCCTGGACAGGACGCCAGTCTATCACAGGGCACATAGAGACGAACAGAGACAGACAACCATTCACACCTACAGGAAATTTTAGATCCACCAATTAACCTAACACCTGCACGTCTTTGGACTGTGGGAGGAAACCGGAGAACCCGGAGAAAACCCACGCAGATACGGGGAGAACATTCAAACTCCACACAGAAGGGCCCCAGCCGGGATTCCACCACACCACCGTGTCCCCCGTATGTATTATTATTACATTCAAATGTACAATGCTGAAGTTTCTTGATAATGAAATGATCATAAAATGTAATGCAGGGGGGCACAAACCGGGGCTGTGATGAAATGCACAAGGTATGGAACGATGGAGCAAAGGACACGAGGATGCAATTAACTGACCAGATAATTACTTTCGATCTGGCAACCGGATTTGCACAGATTATGCATATATTAGACACATAGCTACCTCCATGCTATTCCAGTATTACACGCCCAGGTACCGTTAACAATAACTAGCCTATATACTAGCTGATTAATATAGATTTATACTGCAGGAGAAAATAAAAGAATTGTCAGTTGCACTTGATTTTATCACCCAACAAACCCACGTTACTCAAACTATATGCATTGAAATGTTATGACCTAGTTGAGTTGTATACAGCACAGATCATTTATAAAGTGTTTCATCATTTATTCCCACAATAAATCCAGCGAGAGTCCTTATCAACTCAGAGGAACGGGGAATTTAAAAAAGCAGGTGTTATAACTTGTATAAAAAATAGATGTCTGTCGAAGGCTTGAATTTTATGGAATAATCTTGATGAGGAACTAAATATGTCGCTCAATTAACAATTTAAAAAAACAAAACATGGAAATATAAAGTGATGAACAGCAATTACAGCAAATAAGCAAACCTGTGACATGTAATATGTATTCTCAATGTAAGGAAATGTATTTATGTATTATTTTTCTTTAGACTGATTGACCCGAGTTAAATTAAGACAATCTCAACGTAAGAAGTGTAAGTATGATAAACTGTAGCTTCAGCCTACATAACATGTTTTGTTGCTAACTTGATTGTTGATTGCTACTAGATTTTATTTTATTAATATATTTGACTGCGTTAATCGCATTGGGTATTATTTTTACTTGTGTTTTATGTCTTTTAATTTACTGTTGTATATGAACTTGTTGTGCCTCATGTGACTCTTTTATTTATGATGTCTTATTTATTCTTCTGTACAGCACTTTGGTCAACATTGCTTAACAAATAAAGTTGGATTGGACTATTACTTTCGTTTGAATTGAGGCTTGTTATTCTGGAATAAAACACAGAAATTATGAAAGTAGCTGAATGGTTGTTGACGTTATGCTCTCGTACCTGGATCCTGGGGTCCAGCTCCTCCTCGTAGGGGCTGGGTAATTTCTCTCCCACTGCTTTTTGTGTGTCACTCTCTTCTTCCTCGCAGGTGTCCGTCTCTAGTGTTGGTCCATTCGTTTCCGCAGCTTTGACCTCATCGTCCCCGTCGGGGTTAACCTCCCTCCAATCGCCCACGTCTGACTCCCCGGAACCGGCGGGGCTCTCTCGCAAGTCTCCCGGCTCCATTCCGTTAGCTAGCTGAGCTGCGTCTCCGGCAGACGTGGCGGCTAATTCACCTTGAAAGGTCCAGCTCTGTTAACAACGGGTTGTGCTTGTTTAATTTATCAGAAAATACCTCCAGTGTTGTTGAGTTTGCAATCTGCCATATTATGTCAAATCACACCGAACTCACTGCACAGCTAGCCTAGCCTAGCCTAGCCTAGCCTAGCCCAGTACGCTAACAGGCTAACAGAATTAAACGGTCACTTTACAGCAAATAACAAATGTATTTATCATGAGATGAGAAGTAAAAGGAGGCCCATCAGTTGTCCCCCCATCACATGTGTTGTCCATCCATCTCTTACCGGTTCTTCTCACTTTAGCTAGGCTAGCACCCAGCTAGCGGCTGCAGCCTCACATCATCATCATCTCAAATGAAGTAAACAGAGGAGCACAGCTTGGAAACGGAATGCGCAAAGATGTTGGGCCACGTCGGCTTCCGTAGACAACACTGTCACACACATATAACGTGAAACTGCAATAGACTGTGTGAAAAACATGGAGACTGCCTGCACATCTACTGCAAACAACAACAATGCATTGGATTGTCAACTTATTCATTCTACAAGGAACATTTCACATCTATAAAGCTACATTTTCAAAGTCTATCCAAATAATTAACAATAAGTATTTATACAGCTGATACACTACAATATTTATTTTCAAGGAGATATGATTATATAGCACACCTTTCAATTCAATTTTTGTATTTATTTATTTACACTGTATTTATTGTTTTATTTTTTCTTTCCTCTTTTTTAGTCATTGTGTATTTAAGTACTTTCTTCTTAAAATGACTTATGTCATCATAATGTCTGATTGTAATGTTCATTGAAAGGGAAAATGACTGCCTTAAATATATGTTAGCTAGTTAGTTCCTTTCATTTATTGTCCACAATGTGGAAATTTGTCTTTGGTCTCATTAAAACAACAAGCAGGACGGCAACAACAAAAACAACAACACTTATACACAACCATCTTCAGGGCAAAAAGCAGGACAGCAGTGGCAGTTACATTAAAAACGCATCAGCGGGACATGGTGTTCAGTGCTCCAAGGGCATAAGGGATGAAGGAATTTTTTTAATATTACGACGTGCCCTAATTGGTACTTTGTAGCGTCTACCAGAGGGAAGAAATTCAAAGTCCCTTTTGAGTGAATGAGAGGGATCGTTTGCTATTTTGGCAGCTTTTTTCCCTAAGCACTTCCTGACACATTCAAAATAATTGTTTCTGTCTCATCCCTGTGATTTTATGTGTTTTTTAAGATATATGTTTAAAGTATGATTCCGAGCTGTTCTGCAACTTTTTGTGTCAATTTGTGAGAATTTGCAAATCAAATTGTGAAAAAAACTACTACAAACATGTATTGATAATTCACAATACATCACGTGTTCTCAGTATCTTTCTTCTAATGTCTGATGTACTACACTCTGTATTTGCTGTTTCAAACCTTAGTTAAAGCCATATCAAGGATACACCTGAGTAAAATATTAAAACCATCGACTCCATATTTCATCATATGAAAATACTCTTGTCTTGTCTGCATCGTGTTTACACATTTCCCCAAAATTCAGCCACTTATGTGGAATACTGGTAATACTGCAATACATTATTGCACCCTACAATTTTATTTATTTAGATTAGTTAGCATTTATTTAACCAGGCAAATTGAGATTAAAGATCTTCTTTACAAGCAGCAGCACAATGCACAAAGTTACACACATAATCCAACCATCATCCTGATTATTCACCACCTTCACTGCCAATAGTTTACTTTTTGGCATGTGTATTTTAATTGGCACCTTAATGTTATAAACAGTTATATTTGTCTTTATCATTGGTATCGTGTACATTTATTTTTTAAACGTTCTTGTTAATCTTTACTGTTTATATTTTATTTATTAGCACTTTAAACAGTATAATCGCACTCTTTCCCACTTTGTACTGCAACTATTTCCGTTGGGATGACATTTTTTTTTATCTTAATATGAACTGAGATCATGGTATTCTGTCTCTAAAAGAGAATTGAATAAAGCAACTTGTAAATTATTGTGTATTGTGTTTTTTTTATTCCAAAAATATACAAACACAGGCAACAAACCTGTAAGGTGTATAACATTGGAGAATCATTCAACAAAATTAATTGACATTTAAACGTAAGCAGGAAGAACTGATTTCCATTGAAGGCATAAACATTGAGAATCAAATGACGGATTATACTGCAGTTATTATGACCAATCACCACCACTATAAGCAACCATACCACAGATTATATTTTCCTATTTGTACCGGACATTAACAGTTCACGTAGGCTACCAGAATTTGCAAATAATTAACACAAAAGTGGCAAACTAGATATCAGCATTGGATGCATTAATGAGTGTCATGTGCACAATTAGCAGAATATAAAAATAGATCTCTGGTGTATTACAGCAGTCCTTTCTGACAATCTGTTCAGGCTGTATGCTACGCTGTAAGAAATGTTTTGGAATAATGAAAAAGACCTGAGTAACCCTGGCAATAACCCCCAAAACCAGAAAGGGAAACAATTCATTCTGCGTTATTAAAAGACAATCTGAAGTAAATATCATTCAATCAAAGAGGAACCATAAGAACATCAGTCTTTGGTCTGGAACGCATTCCCCAACTGACATTCAGAGATTAAGAAAAGGCTAATGCACATAAACTGTCTGCTGGATTATCAGCTCCAGGTGGGGTCGTACTTGGTCCATCCTGGAGGAGGGGCCAAGTAAATTCTCCGTCCTTTGGAGATGAAGCTGACAACCCCTCTGTATCCTGCCCGTGGGACCCCAGACTTCAAGTCATCCATGACTCCCAGGTTTTTGGCCATCAATTTGAAACTGTCCTTACTTGAGTATTGAAGGCGGAAGGGCCCAGTTCCTTTTAGCTGCCCCTGCTTAACATCTTCATATGAAACCACGGGCGCGCTGTAAACTTCCTTCTCAAAATGTTCTCTGTACGTCTCCTCCTTCAAGTAACTTAGATCTATCTCGGTGAAAGGCACGAATTCGGTATTGAGTTTAATGTATCGCAGATACTTGTCATAAAACTGACCCAGACTCACTCCTTTGCGGCCAAAGGTCAAAGTTCGTGAGATCTCTGGACGTATGCAGGCACGGTTGCGGCGCTGCTCTGGCTGACGCATCCAGTCGTCCCAGAATGAGGCGGGCCACTTAGGTTCGAGCTCCTCCCACGTGTCCCTGAGGAGCATCCAGCCCAGACCCGGGAAGAAGTCTGTCCTGTAGAGCAGGTTAGCTTGGCCTGGATCCACGTAACCATCCCTGCCATTGTCATTCCAGGCTGACACACACCACAGCGTGGGATCGGTTTCCAGGAGTGGCAGCAAGGCTCGGAAGTACTCAAAGAAGTCTGGCGCCACCTAGAGTAGTAGATGAATAATTAAATTTCAGTTTAACATGTCAACAAGTAAATCAAATGTTTGAACAGAATAACTGGTACATGGAACAGGAATTGTTTTTGTATTGATATATAAAAGAATACAATTTTAAATGTATCCATGAGCTTTTGGACAGGAGGAATTTAATGCCACTAATTGATGATGCGATTACCTCCAGGTCATCCTCTACAATCACAACAGAGGAATGAGAAAGGGTCTTGAAGACTTGGTTGAGAGCCCAGCGGTAATGCCTGGAGATTTTGTAGTAACCTTGAAACTTCTTGTGCTCTGGTCGCACAGCGACATCTGACAAGTCTGGCTGTTTCAGATGAATTACTTGATTTCCATAAGAACCGATCACCTCGGCAGTTTCGCCGTGTCCACAGTCCTGACTCACTATGATTGGGAAAAGTTCTGCTGACGGACGGAGCTCCAGGAGTTTGTCCAAGCAGCGCCTCACGGTGACCCTGTTACAGGCGATCACCAGGATGGGAATGACGGGCTGACGGGGGGCGGCGACCTTCTGTCCAATTCTGTTTGACGGCTCCCACAGTAACTGCTGATTCTTGATCTGCAGCAGGATTTTTTTCTGCATTGCGAGCTCCTCTTCAAACTGGTCTGCCATCCGTAGCACATCTCCCATCATATCATTAGTGGGCCTTGCAGCCACTTCTCTATGCTCTCGGCCAGGCTCGCCCGGCTGGCCGGGTGGGGGTCGGCCCCACAGCAGAAGCACCAGTATGGCATTCCAGGTGATAAACAGGAACGTACCACAAAGAATGAGAGAGCCTCTCTTGCGGAGCATGGCCCAGAAACTCAAAAGGGAAGGAGGGTGGGTTCAGGAGGACAGGGACGTAACAGAAAGACGCGTCTTTGTTACAGACAATAGGAATGGGATATGGGAGGTCAGCCTGTGTATCATCACAAGCACATAATCAGAGGCACTCTTTGCAGGCTCACTGTGGAGTTACTAAAGTTATAAAGACACGACCCGGTGTCGATGAGAGCGACGATGATGGAGGGAATGTGATGAAGGACAGGACTCATCTTGGGATGAAAGTTGTGATTCAGACAGATGATCTGATCTTTCAAAATCCTCTTCCATCTGAAATGAGAAGAACATAATGTACTTTCAGGAAATTAAAGCGGAAACAAGTCGCTTGCTACACCAACAACACCGTTTTTAAAAAACGGAACCAGGAAAGCAGGTTATGTTATTTAAAAAAAAAAAAAAACTTTATTCAGAACAGTTCAGTACATTACAATTTTCTTGTACTAATACTGAATTTGCAATCCTCAAACATAACAAACATATACAAAACGGTAAGGCTCTGTTGACAATACAATAAGGTACATGCATAATTGCGTAAAAGTACACAGTACATACATAAGAAAGTAAAAGTAGGGGGGGAAGTTAGCTGACACAGTGGGGAAGTGTTTAAAAATGTTATATAATTGTTGTCTTTTAGTTCCTTTCATCAGTTTTAGAGATTTAACATCTATTTTAAATTAATTATTGAAAACATTTAAAGTGGGGGATGATCTCAGAACTCCATTTTTGTGGATGAAACATTTTACCAAACGAAAAAAAGTGACATTACAGAGCTCGTTGTTGTTGTTGTTGGGGTTTTTTGCAGTATCATGCCAAATGTGACATTGTGTCTGAAGATAGAAACTGGAAATAATGAGATACTTGGTTGGATGTCATCTCATCTCATCTCATCTCATCTTCATCCGCTTATCCGGGGTCGGGTCGCGGGGTCAGCAGCTTTAGCAGAGGACCCCAAACTTCCCTTTCCCGGGCCACATTAACCAGCTCTAACTGGGGGATCCTGAGGCGTTCCCAGGCCAGTGTGGAGATATAATCTCTCCACCTGGTCCTGGGTCTTCCCCGAGGCCTCCTCCCAGCTGGACGTGCCTGGAACACCTCCCTAGGGAGGCACCCAGGGTTCATCCTTACCAGATGATCCTGAACCACCTCAACTGGCTCCTTTCAACGCAAAGGAGTTGGATGTCAAGTCAAAATGTCTGCATGAGAATAAAATATGATCTATTTTAATATCAGCCACAAAGTGAGCACAACATTAAAGCTTAGGATAAATGTCTTCCATGATCTTGATGTGTGTTTCTGTCATGTTAGGTGGTATAGGGGAACGGTATGCACACATTTCCATAGTACATGTGTTGTGTTAATGTCGTATAGGAAGTTGATTCATGTGACCTGGAGTGATGATTCACCCAACTGTCCCTGATCGATTCTCTCTTATCCTCACCTGTGGCTGCCTCGCTAAATAAACACCCTACCGTGTGTTAATACGACATTAAAAACACAACCACAAACACAGATTTTGGTCACAGGTTGAACCCGACAGACTGTAAAAAAAAAAAAAATACTGTAGCGTGAAGAGGAGCGTGTTGAAATGAGCTCTTACCCTTTGAGCTTCTTCTTTTCGTGGCCATTTCTTCTCCTTTGACAACCGGGAGGGTAAACGACGAGACGACAGGACGGTGGGAAGCCGGTGTGAAGTTTGTTTTCCGGCTGTGAAAAAAGCAACTTAACACCCCCTTGTTAGTTTATCCGGTTTCTCACAAGACTAGAAAAGCAGCAGCAGGAGGAGGGAGGAAGGAGGAGGTGAAGGAGGAGGAGGAGGCAAGGAAACACGACGACTTCCTGGGTAAAGAGCAGTCACCGGAAGTCCCGCCCCTAACTGTCACCTTGAGATATTACGCAACACTTTGACTTGTGAGCGCCTCTCTGCGGAGCTAATTAAGAAACAGCCTCCTCTGATGTCTCTGTAAACATTTATTGTCTGCTTTTTGCCACATTGTGGCGTCGAAATATGGAAATGAAGCCTCAGCTGCAGTCATTTGCATCTGCCTCAAGGGATAAAACAGGCAAATGTGTTTTGGTTCAATGGAGGAATGTTTTTCCTTCTGCTTCCTCATGACAAACACACAAACACCTGCTTTTTAACCATTATTTATTCATTTATTATTATATCAATATCTGGAGGGTATAGTGGTGGGATATGGAAAGCAACCAGGTGCTGTAGAAATGTCCTACATGCTTTACTGCTTTGCCTTTTCAGATTATGAATAAACAATGTAAAGCAACTAATGTTTTCATTGTTTTATTTATTTATATCCTTTATTTAAACTCGGGGATATAATAAGGAGCAACCTCATTTGCATTAGATAAAGAAACAAAACATTTTTGGATTAAGACAAAACACAAAACATTTGGAAATACATAAGAAAATCTGAAATACCAGAAAAGTAAAGTGACACAAAGTTAAAAACAGGACCTGTTAGAAGTAAAATAAGGTACAGTTATGAATTTAAATTGTCCTAATGATAAGAGTGTCTGTGAATTTTATTTTTCCTGTAGTCTTTTCTCTACTTAATATATATTTAACTAAGAGTTTTTTGTTTATTGTTTACTGTTTTACTTTCTATATTTATATTCATTAAGAGTTTATTGTTTATCTTATACTCTATTTTTTTATACCTCCTTTGTGTCTTTGTAAGCTGCTGGAAATCCCAAATGAATCAATCATAGATCAAAGTTTCAGGCGTTTTTGCACAGTAAGAAAAGCAAGATTTTCCTAATTTGGTGTAAACAGAGGGAACCTGCAGTGGGAGCCAGTCCCATGAGCGTGTACGATGATGAAGACTTGCATTGAAAGATACTAAAGAGTCGCTATAGGAAGGTAAGAGACCAGTGAGAGCTTTAAAAACAAATCAAATCCAGTGTCTATCACGCCTGTTAGAAAGCGCAAACCATTCAACTTTTGAATACAGGTCACAGTGATGAGCGTTGTCGCCTGTAATAAATCTCAGGGCTGAATGATTTACGGTGTTAAGTGGGTGTAGAGTTGTGGGTGTAGAGTTGTGGGTGTAGAGTTGTGCGTGTAGAGTTGTGGGTGTAGAGTTGTGGGTGTAGAGTTGTGCGTGTAGAGTTGTGCGTGTAGAGTTGTGGGTGTAGAGTTGTGGGTGTAGGTCGAGGGATTAAGTCACCGAGCAGTTAAAGGGAAAAGAAGACTAGTTGAAATTAATCCCACCTTTACCGGCTGCTAAAGTGATACCCCTGCACATTAATGCTACACTATTCTAATCCAACAACATTACAGGCCTAGCCTTAATAGTATTCTGAAATGGGTCTTCATGCATAATGAGCTTACTTTCATTTTTATTTAAAAAAAGCTATATTTGTAACAGCTTATTAAAGGAAAGGGAAAAGTAGCCTTATATATTTGCTCTGTCCAAACATACTAAAAATATGCCTATCAGCGCCTTAAACTTAATAAACGTATTACATCTCGTTTAAACCTGTAAATGACACTTTTAGGGTTTATCTATCAAACTATTTTTTGGCACTTTTTTTTAAGTGACTATAGCTGTCAAACAAATGTAAACTTGTAGAGAAAGTGTCCTGAGATAACTTTTGTTATGATTTGGCACCATAAATGAAATTAAATTGAATTGAATAGAGTAAAAATAATCTGTTCCCTCTAAAATGTAGTGCAGTAAAAGTATAAAGTTGCATAAAATGGAACATATGTGCTACAGTGGTTGGCTAAAAAGTACTAAAGTAGTTTAGCTGATAATACTTTAAGATTTTGAACGCACAACATGTGAATCACTTCTTCCCTCATGACATTCATACTTTACAGCACATCCTTAAAACAGGTGCAAAGTGTATCGGCCATCTGTACAATACTGGCACTATATTTATGTATTTGCAGGGATTCATATGTATATACAAAATATTTCAAGGTGAAAAGTCAAGCAAACGCCCACAAAAGTGGAAAAAATAAGTACAAATATTTGAATTCTTCCTTCACATTTATGCAGTTTTTACTCAGAATCTGAGATATTTGTGAGATGTCTGCAAAATTAGTTTTTATGCAAATCGTACAGGGTAAAGGTCTAAAATGAATTGTTCTGCCATTATTTAACTACCTACCAGGAGGCCTAGGATACTTTAAGTAAAGTATACCACAAACACTATGTGTTTCATGTTTCTCAGGTGTTTCTTGTCACAGTATTGTTACTTCCTTACAGCAGAGAAAAGCTACAAACACCCGGTTGTTTTCCTGTGTCACTGGGTTGAAGTCCAAATGTGCTTTGTGCATTGTGAAAGTCAGGTAAAAGTCAATAAATAAGGGGCAGATCCCAGCGTGTATTTCTGGTGCAGAGGCCTTGGACTCAGTCAGGTCTGTCCTCTGGGATCATTTGTCCACAGCTGGAGTTGTCCTCGGAGGAGGGGAGGTCAGAGGGACTGTGGATTTGTCCATTTGCCTGAAAGAGGACGTATCAAATGATCTTACATGCTCTGGTTACATAAATGATTTGTTGTCATTTTAAAAGTCTGACATTAAGAGGTAGAAGCTCACCTGCAGGGTGTTGTTTGGGGTGTTTTGATGCTGTAGTGCATCGCCTGGACCGCTGCTGGACCTCCACAACACCACCAGCTTCAGAAACATCAACTGTGACACCAGAGCGGTCAGAGACAAGCAGGTGCTCTTCAGTGTTGTCCAGCCGGTCAACACCAGAGAGGGTATGAGTCCTGCATGTCCCATCAGACACGGGCACGTTATGGACACTTTCAAAACACCAACCGGGAACTCCCTGGTTCCCTTAACAAATGCTATTTTACAGACGCGTGTCGCACATGTTTCGTGATCAACCTTTTGAATTATTCGAGAGCATTTGTCCACTCCCGGCAGGTTACATGTCAGTCCGCGTGCCAGTTGACGCACCAGCGCGTGTTGGACACCAAGCACAGCTGAGTGCGCGTCACGTGTGGATTGCGAAAGTTTTGGGTGACATAATTGATTCAATTCCCTGGAATCTTTATCCCTCAACATTTTGCCATCTTGCGACTTGTACGCCACAGCCGGTCTTCTTCCCAACACAACACGGTGTCCTTGGAGAAAAGCCTCCCACGCTGACGCCTGGTTAGACCGGGTGCGCTCAGCTGGTGAGCCGCCGGCCATCCCGAGGCTGTACGCCGAGGTGGCAGGCCGCTTGGTCGGCGGATTCCTGGTCCAGATATTTCCCCGACACCGGAGAACAGCAGACAAGGCAGAGGCGGAGGGGGTGGACGCCATGGTGGTCTTTAATGTCCACAACAGATCGCTTCTATTTCTCCTTAGAGGTTTCTGATGTTCAACCTCGCTCCAGGCAGCAACATAACGCATAAAGGTTAATTTGCGTAAGGAGTGGATTACAAGAGGGAGGGGGGTCTTTTCTGCTCTGGTGCACCCGGAGGGGGGCTCGGGTGGGTGTGGGTGTGTCTTTAGGCTAAAAAAAATACTGTGGTAGACTATTCAAGTAGAGAAGTGTCTCCAGCCAAATGTACAGTACATGATATAATGGCTGGTTACATATATAGTGGTGGAATGTAACTATTTACTCAAGCACTGGGTTTTGAGACAGGACTCCTTTTACTTTACTTGGATATTTTTATTTCTCCCACTTTGTACTTCTACTACACTACATTTCAGAGGGACATGTGCTTCTTATTTCAAATTTACTGGAGACAGAAACATTATGATGATTAACGTGGATTGGGAAAAGTTAAACCAGTGGTCCCAACATACCAGTTACAAAACAAATACAACCACTTCTGTGTATACCAGAAATACCTGGAACTAGCTGCACCTGGACCAGCTTCAACAGTAAAATATTGCATATTCAGTGATGCAACAGTAGTCATAATCTTACAATGAAATCATGATGATATTTTAATCAGTCACATTTTTCTGCAGAACCAGTACTTTTACTTTAGAAGTGACTTTTGCTGGTGATACTTTTTGTTAACTTTTACAAATGCAGCTCCTTAATAGATGTTCTCATGGTGCTATTGACATTTTTACTTAAGTAAAACATCAGAATCAGAAGAATACTTATTTACTTTTCTACTTTTAGGGGCGGTAAGTGTAATAAGTGGGTGTTGGTTTTACAAACTAGTTACAAGTGATTGCATTATACAGTGTAAGCACATTACTTTCCCATACACCAATATGCAACTTTTCTTCTGTTATTGGCTTTAAAGTTTAAAGGCATTACTGAACAGTCAGGTGTAGCAGATAAACTAAAAGGGTGCAGGAAAGACGGACTGAACTCATTGTCTCTCTTCTTTCGTTCCTGCAGTTTGTTGTTGGATTTTTACGATTCACGCGTCACATGTCTCACCCCACACCAAAGAGTTGGATGGCATGTTGCATAACTCATCTAAGTGTCGCAACTATAAACAGGTGATCTCTCAAAGTAACTCAGAAAAAGAGTGCCATGAAGGTAGAGACACTCTGCTGTCAAACAGGTTCCTCAGCATTAACAACAGAGAGGAGCAGCAGAGAAGAAATTCACAGTTCAAGCCTCTCTGGTTTGTTTACACCACCAGAAGGTATCAGGTTTAAGAAGCCATGCGGGTTCATCGAAAGCAATAGGCATCGAATCTGCTTCAACACGGTTTAGGACGAGCGTGGGGAAAGTGGACAGGAAGTCCCAATGTACTCAGAAGAGAAGAACTAAAAAGAGCAGAGGTCTTCAACAGGGGGTTTGTGACGCCTAGAGGGTCCTCAGAGTTACTGCAGTTATTATTATGACTTTCTTTTATTAATACATCTAAAGAAAATACATTAACGTGACTATAAGCAGATATAATTAAGCCTACTTGTGAAGAAAAGAAACATTTATCTTACACAACCTTGATGACATGCTTACTGGCCTATTTATATGTAATATAAAGTAGGGGTCCCTGCTCCATCTCTCTCTCAGACATTGAAGGTCCCTGGTTTATAATAAAATAAAAACGTTATCATGTGTTTTGGAAATACTGAACAATGAGCTTTCAAAGTTTAAAAAAAATGCTTTATTTTATGATATAACGGGGCATAAAATCCATTCTCGTGAGTGAAAAGAGAAAAATACAAATATAAATCATCTATATATGTACAATGAGTCGCTTTATAAATAAAAGCTTTAAGAAGTAGAAACCCTGAACTGGATATGGAAATAAGCCTGATGCAATCAAAGGATACTTAAGTCTTTTCATCAAAGAGTTTAGTGCATTTCAACATTTACAGCTTATTCATCGTGATGGACAGTTTCTCTGTATGTACAGTATTTCTGGCTTTCACAGTTAAATCATTCAGAAAAGAGGGGGGAAAAACACACAAGCCCTGTTTCCTGCCCTGTTTGCACAACCGGTGTGTCTGTGTGTTTAAAAAATGTTGCTGCCCTTGTTTTCCTTCATTTCTTCACTCCGCTGCATGCGAACTGGTCAGAATGTGCGCTTCGTTTTTCCTTCATCCAGAAGACAAAAGGAGGCAACAGGTTTACTGAGAGTCAAAAGTCACGTTCTCTCTCTCTACAGCCGGTCCACCCCTGACCCCATCAGGGTCTAGGCCCCTGGGGTGAGTGCAGCCGGGGGGGCGTGTGTTTGGTTCCCTGCGGGAATAGGCTTCGGGCGAATGACCACATTCGGTATGATCACAAAGGCCAGAATCCCCACCAGCATGAGCGCCACAGTGACGGTGATGATGGACGCCACCACCACGTAGTAGCACTGGTCAGAGCGGAACAACCTGCGCAGGCGACCTCTGACCCTGCTCGGGGGCCTGCCTACATTCACCACAGTGGTCGGGGCTATTCCCTCCTCCACTGCACTCAAGCTGAGGTCACCACCAGCTGTCCCCTGGCCTTCCTGGTTCTTTATAGGCAGGGTGAGGACATTAGACTTAGTTGGACTGGTGGGAGGAGGGTTCTTCAGGAGAAGTTTGCCCTTGCTACGCTTGAAGCGGATGGACAGTGCCCTCTGCATTTCTGGTGGGAGTTTGCCTATGATGTCCTTATTGTTGCCAAGGCGAGGCAGGTCCTGGCCGTGGGGGAGCTCAGTCAGCTCACGACACACGGGGCAGCACAGGGTCTTGAGCTCAGGAGAGGTCACGTTGATGCGAGCGAGGCACTCCAGGCAGAAGGTGTGCCCGCACGCCAGCAGCTTTGGGGTCTTGAAGATGTTATCGTATGAGCAGAAACACACAGCGCACTCAGTTTCCTCCACATCATCTACAGGGGCCTTCGCCTTCCTTCGCTGGCTGTCTGCCTCTTTCCCGTTGTGACCCCTGGCCTCCTCACTCCTGCCCCGCTGCCTCCTCTCCCCCTGGTGCCTGTCTCGATCTCTCCTCCTGCCTCTCTCTTCCCTCTCCGAGTCGGTACTCCTCGATCTCCTCACTTTTGCAGGCTTCTCCTTCTTCCACGTGTCATCCTTGCTGTTTGTTTGTTTCTGGCTGAGTTTGGGTTTGACGTTAGGCGGCTGTCTGGCTCCTTGGCTCAAACTCCTTTCGGGCCTGTGTCTCCCCCTGTCATCGCTCATGTTGGAGGGATGATGTTAGAATCTGATTCCCAACTGGAGCTGTGGAAGATTAAAGCTGGGATAAGTTTACTGGCTCTCAGAAACCAGCAGAGCAGGAAACAGATCATAGGAATTTCCCTGCACAGTCGCCATTGCTGTTTCATGATGATGAAGCAATACTGCCTAATCTCCGCTATCTAACATCTATATTGTGTTTAAATGCTATCTGTTGAATTCATATATTTATTCAACATGCATGTGGTAATTTTGCCTTGATAATGAGTAGGTGTGTTTGTTTAAAAGGCTTTCCTGCACATAAACCATCAGCAAACATGATAACTGGAGAACTGGAAAGGCTTTGCATAGACTTTAGTGAAGGGGGATCTTCATGATGCTGCTTTCTCAGTGGGTTTAAACTTGTAAAACTAAAACTAAACCAAGGGTGACACTGGTGCGCGACACGACTTCATTGTTTTAAAATGTCATGGCAGACATTCCACCAAACCCATCCATCTTACAGTCAGTCATTAACTCAGTGTCTACCCTGCAGGAGGTACACACTTATCAGTCGAGCCGCCTGAAAATGCATTCTGACTTGAACTGCAACAAGTTTAGATGTAGATTTTTAGATCCATTAAGGATTTGGAAGCTTTAAAACAAAGGAAGTTTGTCAAATCAAACCAGCAGAAAGAAACCTTATCACAAAGAACAAGACAGTAAATAATTGGACAGAATTTGTACACACACACACACACACCCACACACACACACCCACACTGACCTGCTGAGGTAGATGGATGTCTGATCACGTCGTCAGTGATGATCTCACAAGTAGTTTAATCCTGTTGTTAATCAGTGCAGTAAAAACTTGTACATCATCAAACTTCATTACTAAAAAGAACAACTAAAAGTTTTACTCTGGAAGCCTTTTGGCCTCTCTGCAGTCCCTGCTCTCCTATCCTGTTAGTAGCTTTCCTCTCATATCATGTTTTCTAATTCGAGCACAGGACTGCCTCCTCTGGACCCGCCTCCTCCTGCTACTTTTTCTCTTCTCGTCAGACCAGTTGGACCAGTGAGTAGTGAGCCAGTGCTTCTTTGATTGTGTCCGTGTAGATTGTTTATCAGGTCACAGCCTAGACAACTCTCATGTTTGTCCACTAACAGCAGAACCCAGACCCTAGTGTTGTGCTAGTTTTACTTAGAGGCAGCTTTGCATTTGCTTATTAGTCCATTAAACTTGAGAATCAAACAAAAAGGTACTCAGATACACTGGGCTGCAGAGTCTCATGGTGAAGCACGTGAATTATTTTTGCTCTATGCCTCTTTATGTGCGATATGAATCAGTGAATGTTGGGAAAATTCCACTGTCGCTGCATAAAAAGACAAGAGTTCAGTACTGTCAACACTGCAGGTATCAGCACCTCATACCTGTCATACCTCCACCGCTCTTTGCACGCCGTGTGTGTACCACCCATAAGAGAACAGCTACGTGACTTGCATGACTGCACTGTCCCAGTTTCTCCCTTTTCACCTGAGCTTTTTGAATGACAACCCGAATGAGACGCCAGCCCATGACAATACAGTGCATGTGAAGTGATTTAAATAATAAAATCAAAAAACACAGAACTGCTTTGTTTGTTTTTTCAAACAGTTCTTCCTCAAACTAACTGCTGTGTCACACTCTTTTAGGGCCCCTGAAGGCACCACGAGGTCAGTATTCTTATAGAGAAGAAAGTTAGTAAAATGCATACACTGGTGCTATTCTAAACTAGAAAAACAGATGCGTTTAAAGCGTCACATCTGTATTTCTTATGCTTTTTGTGCTCCGATATTGATTTAGTAAAATATCCTTAAAGAACACAAAGTCCATTCGCTCAACCAAACCAGCATGACAAGACGATTATAGGAGCCTATTCAAATACTGTGTCTAAATATAACATGTTGAACAACAGTGAACTTCCCTGTGGCAATAAGAACCAGAAAGAAACCGGAGTTTAATCTTGAAAAGGAGTTTATACTAATGTGGTGACTAATTACTGAGCTGCAAACGGACTCACAAAGAACAAGTGGCTGTGAAACTTTATTGCCGTGGAAAAATGAAAAAACA
Source organism: Echiichthys vipera (assembly GCF_963691815.1). Taxonomy (NCBI): domain Eukaryota; kingdom Metazoa; phylum Chordata; class Actinopteri; order Perciformes; family Trachinidae; genus Echiichthys; species Echiichthys vipera. The sequence continues at coordinate 7,223,055 of NC_139833.1, forward strand.
AGATAAGGAGCCTCGCATGGGAGTGAAACTCGTTATTTGGAAATTAGTCTTGACGGCTTTGTGGCAGCTCCTCAGTAATCTGCGAACTTAAAGAGTGTGCTGGTTTCACAAAAACACAATTTGACAAAAAAGTCTGGCTGCCGTTCAAGAGCACCTGGAAAACAAAGCACCAGTCTCGTTCTTTAATGAGTTGAGAAGTCGACACAGTGACTCCATTCTGCTGCTGCTGCTAAAGCAGGAAGTTCAGATCCAAGTGCAGTAATGTTTCCTGGATGTGGTGTCCCAGCTGACGTGGCTGGTTAATGATTAAACCAGTTTGTGACCCACTTCTCACTGGTCTTTCTGCTCTTCAAGATACTTTGTGCCGCCAAATTTGGTCCAAAATGCCAACTCAAGCTACAGCAGAAGACCAACATCACTTCTTTATCTTTATTTTTTATGAAATCTATGGCATTTTTTTTTCTTTTACCCTTCACTGACAGAGGAAGCCTGCACTTTTTATTTGCACCATCTGTCCCCTGAGCCTCAGGCTTCTCTTCAGCCCAGCTCCTCTTTTGTTTTGCCCTGCTTGCGGGGCATCTTCTTGTTGCTGCTGTCCTCCAGCTCTTTGCTCTTGTAGTAATGAGGAGCCACTTCAAGGAGCCAGCCGCTGTCTATCTCAATCACCTGTGTGCAGGGGGGAGAAATCAATCAATGTGTGGATATACAAGGAATTAAATATTACACAGGAACACTTGTCACACTTCCTCATTAGTGTCCCGTCTCATTCTCACATACAGTCATTACGTGAAATCCTTCCTACTGGACTCAAAGGTGTGACTTTGTTATTTACATTTGAAACAATGGCTCTTTCTGTGTTTAACGATTGCCTTCCACATTAGCAGACAAGCTACTGAAAAACAGACTACAACAGCTACCTATCATCATTTAGGCATGTATTTCACAGTGAACGGTACGACATCCTGAGCAGACGGACCTGTCTCATGAACTCCTTGGTGGTGAAGACCAGCTCGTGGTAGATGAGCCAGCGGGGCTGCTCCTCAAACAGAGAGCTGTTTGGGTGAACGTAGACCGTCTGCTGGTGCTTCACCGTCTTATAGCCGCCTTTGCTCAGTCGCGCAGTGTGATAGAAATATCCTGCCGTCACCGCCTGAAAAAAGAAAATAGTTCACTGCTGAAATACGACAAGTTATTCAAGAGTTGTTGTTTTTTACTGAATGTGGGTTTCGTGTGGGATTTGTTTACAGGTACTATCCAAACGCAACATTCAGACCTGGTTTTCGCAGATGCACACGAACAGTTCACACCTGCTGGGATGTCGTCCAGGTGGGGTTGGGCGTGGTAACAAGACTAATGCTTTAAGTGACAGCATGAAACTTCAGCCGACAGATAACGTCTATCACACACCAGTCATGCGGTGGGAAACGGTAATCTAGATTTGTCTAAATTTGGCCTTAAAATGTAACATTTTCAAAAGACTAATTCACTTTCCTTATGTTTGCATGGCAGCATGGAGAGTTTAGCACATCATGGCTTAAAACAAGGAACACACACACACCATGTTACTATAGTTACTATAGTATACTAGTATAGTATTATAGTATACTTTATGGGTAGAAAGGTGTAAAGTTATCAACAAGACCGTCTGAAGCAACACATTTTCTTTATATTTATTAATTATATATATATATATCTTTCTATAATTATAAGTTAAAGGTGGCACAGCGATGTGGTGGTTAGCGCTGTCTCCTCACAGCAAGAGGGTTCCTGGTTCGAGTCCTTCTGTGTGGAGTTTGCATGTTTTCCCGTGTCTGCATGGGTTCAGTTCGGGTTCTCCGGGTTTCTTCCACAGTCCAAATGTAGGTGTTAGGTGTGAATGTGTGTAAATGGTTGTCTGTCTCTATGTGCCCTATGTGTCCTGTCCAGGGTGTAACCCGCCTCACTCCCAATGTCAGCTGGGATCAAGTCCTGCGACCCCGTCAGGGAAAAGCGGTTGCAGATGATAGATGGATCTTATATATATATTATTAAACTTTTATTTCATAATAACAGAATAAACTATAGAACTTGACACAGGCGAAAGCAGTGTGAGATGAAAAAAGGTGTAACCCAACTGCTAAAACAACGCCCATTCTTATCTCAAGTGGTTCAGGGTTGCGTTCACAACACAGACTCTGATAGAAAAGGCTATTTACCCAGCCTCTGTTCAGTGATGTCTTACTTTGACATTTCATTGCACATTTTAAATAAGCAGAATTACATACTTTTTCTAGAGGTTAGGTATATTCATAAAACTCTCTCGTGACAGGAAGTATCCATTCACCAAGTGGTCATGAGCAGAAACGGGCTGTACCTGATGACCTTCAACCTCCCTGTTGAGACATGCAAACCCAAATGTGATATGTGATATCCTTTAGGAAGGATAGTCCTAAAAACGACCATGCTGACAGAAGCCGAGAAGGCTAAAGTAAGCAGCTTAAGGTCTTTTGTGTTTTATTGAATATGGCTCCACTGAGTCAAGCTTCAAACACTTGTTCCCGGGTGTAGGAGCTATTTTATGTTCACGGTTTGCATTTTATTATATAGTCTAGTCTTTAGTGTACTATTATTTTTGGACACATGGTGGCGGTAATTGGGAGCACAGGGTGGTATGAATAGGGGCACGGGGGACAGGAAGAAACACAGGTAGGAGCTAAATAGTTCTCACAAGACCGGCAACAGAGAAGCAACAACCCACGACGAAAAGAGTCATAGGATCTGGTACGTGCATCTCTACATCAACCACATCAACAACCCACACTTTATACTTTACAACCTGTTAACCGCGTCTGTGTAGGAGATCACTGCAAACACCCGTGTGTTAATGGCAACTGGACATTGGGACTTAACTTCTGAGGAATTGTCATTGCATCAGTGGTTTCCAATGATTCGTTAAGACTTTTGATTTTAGGGACACGATTCAATTTAAAAAAACAAGTCTTGATTCTTAAGGATCAACAGATCATTGGTTTTATACTGACGACTGTCATTTACATTTTTAATTATACTTTAAAGAAATAGGCTTCATGTTATCAAGTGTAATAATGCACCACACTAAGGCCATATGGACAGATTTAATCATTTAATTTAATTTCAATTGCTATTGATTTTGATCATTGAAATCAAAAGCTCTTTCCATTCGATTTGGTATTGAAATTGTGAAGCTGCTACTTGTAACTGCTCTTAATTTGTTTACCTTAACAACAACAACAAAATAAGCTCATACTGAATGAACCACGATGGATATTCCATGTTTTTGTCAGCGAACTGTGGCAAAACTCTGGGGGACTTTCTCCGCATCACTGACCTTGCGAATGGGCAAGCTGTCTCCCTCGGAGCTGACAACCTCCACCTCAATACGATCCATCAGGCCCTCCAGCTGGTCCCTGACATCTCGGGCTCTTCTCATTGAGCGGAACTGGATGAAGTTCTCGTAGCACCACTGTGTGGAGTATCCGCTCTCCAACCACTGAGGGAGAAGGACATCACAACTGCAGTAAGCACAACAGCTGGGTGCTAGGTAGGAATATCTCAGGACTGAACAGCACCAATGATAGATAGGTAACCAATCGCCAAATGCTGTTACCCAGCTGTGTTTGTACCTGTGTGTAGACGTTGAGCAGCACCAGGTGGTCTCCTCCTGGCACCACGAAGTTCATCCTGGCGTTGTCGGCGTGCACCACCTTGTCTTTGGGCCGGTAGAAAATAGAGTTGTTCACCGACAGCATGGCCGCTATCGTCAACACTTCCTCCGAACATTTGTACCTGGAAGGAGGCAGAGATGGGAAGAAAAGAAATAGAGGTATATAAAAATGCAAAGAAAAGAAAGAAACAAGAACAGTAATGATCTAACTTATACAAGGATATCTCCCCAAACTCCCAGACATTCACTAAATAAGTTAAAGGCTACGATCTCTTTTTCAAAACAGCTCGCCCATATCCAGCAATGAGCTTGTATCCTTGAAAAACACAAAACGATACCGGTTTTTCTTATTTCTCACAGTTCACACACTGGGCCTCGCTTCAACAGTCTTCTTCCTAAGCAACGTACCGACCCGTGTCGACATCAAGAGCATTTTGTAGCACCTTACAACTGTTGCAAACTATATATTTGTCTCATGCAAAAATGTCAGAATATGCTGTCCTCAGACTCTCAAATATGGGGATCTTCTTTTCTCTGTGTTATATCATATATGCCCCCCCATATAACACACGTTTCAAGCATTTTTTCAACCTTAAAAGGGTTTTCAAGCAACCGTACAGACCCTGTATTTTGGCATGTCTGTTAGCATCCATATTATATTACTGGCAATGCAAATGCTGTGCAAAAGTTGGAGCATATGAATAGATTCACTTTTGAGTCACCTCCACTTCTCCAAACCCCATTTGCATAAATAAGAACTGGACAAACACGCCTGGAAGAGTTTGCTATTGTAAGAAAACAGTGTCTCTGACTGATTAAATATGTGTTATACGTCATACGGGTATTGTGTCCTGTCAAATGAACATCTACAGTAGTGAGGGCTAATGCTTATGTGTCAGACTGCACACTTACTGCTCAGAGGCCAGGATCATCTTGCTCAACATGGGGTCCACCGGTAGCTCAGCCATCCTGCGACCCAGCTAAACATCCAACACACAAGAACAAACCGTTAAAGACGTTTAAAAAACAAAAGATTTATTTATTAAACGATAACTTGGAAAAAAACAATGATGCAGTCGGCCACACTGTCTGAAAAACCGCTGCACATCCTTGATAAACACTGAATAACTTGGAAATAAAAGCTTAAAGTTGTCATATGTTAGCACTTTTCATCGAGGAAGAGACTAAGTGACTGTAAAATAAGTTTCTTTTGCATACAGCCCTCTGTTTATTTACTGTGGGAAGAGGAAGAAGAGGGTGAACTAATTAAACAAATACTTAACCCTCTTTAACCCATTGCTTGTTGTGCATGCTTGACAGGAATATGAATAATTTTTCAAGAGGACAGAAGTAATGTTTTTTGGTGAAAATAGGAAAATAATTTGTAAGAAACACTATAAAATAGGACAAAGATCAAGTGAGCATGGGGTACTAACTCGTGTAACTAGTGTTGAGTTAGTCTTTTAGCTGTTTTTGGTGAGAGAAATATCTCGCTCTAAGGTTGCTCTCTGTTCACCACCACAAGGTGTCTCGGCCTACCAAACTGAAGACTGACTGATGCGGGTGTCTGCGTCATCGTTTCACTCGTTTTTGCCCGTCCAGACTAAAACGTAACCCTGCCGTTTTCAAGCTAAAACAGGCTTTCTAAACATCTCCATTTTCGGTGCTCTGAAACGCTGGAAGTGGTGTGGAGACAAGATGTGAGAGTAGCAAAAGATGCAGTAGTGTGGATGTAGCCTTGGTTAATTCTAATAACCTTGCAAGCGACCCCTATCACATTGTTTTAGCATCGTAACATGATACATTATTATATAAAAATACTGATTATAGCTGCTAATGAGTTTGAGGTTTGATGAGTATTGTCCTCGAGTTCGTACCTTGGTGAGTTCTCCCAGGTGGTTCAGTGCTCCCAGCGCGTAGAGCTGCTCCAGCGCTAAGACCAGAGTCTCATGAGGAGGTGGGTCCATGAAGTCAAAGTGAATGAGGTCATTGATGCCTGCAAGTAAAAAATACTAGCCTATTGCACAACCACAAAATAACACCACAATATAATTTTATTAGTCATTATGTCGCAACTCCCCTCACCTAGACTCTTTAGCAGCAGGACTACATTTCCCAAGTTGGTCCTCTGAATCTCAGGCACTGTTGTTTCCTCCATCTCATGTTTGAAGGCCCAGGCTGTGTAAAGCCTGAAACACTTACCAGCAGCCACTCTGCCTGCACGGCCAGCTCTCTGGTTGGCTGACGCCTGAGATCAGACAGGAACACGCAGCAGGAGGTGGACAAAACGTTTAAAAACCAAAAAAGGGAACAATGCGAACATAAAACAACACTTGGACGCTTGTAGCCTGAAAACATGCGTTCACTCCACTACAGCTTCCTGCTCGATGGAATCTAACAAAAACCGTGTGTAGTTACCCGTGAGCAGGGTGTGACAATGAGAGACTCCATGCCGGTGCGGGCGTTGTAACTCTTCTGTTTGCAGAAGCCTGGGTCAATGACGTAGATGATGCCATCTATCGTCAGTGAGGTTTCAGCTATGTTGGTAGCCACCACCACCTGAGATTGATAGAGAGAGAACACACAGTGCCAAGAGATAAAGTGAGTAAGCTCCGCTCAAACAAAGTAGAAGATTAAATCCAGCTGTTAAACAAAGGGAACAAAGATGTGATAAAAACATCAAAACTAGGATATTCGATCTCTAGAACAAATCTCATTGTACCACAACGGCCTCTATTGGTGAATAATCAGCATGGACATTTAATCTGGTTTATTACACAACTGATTCATTACTGTAAAAGAAATACAATTATTGTCCTAGTCTACTGACCATTTTGTGTCTGCCAAGTTGAGATAGTCCTAGAGTGACCAACTACATCAAGGGCAATTGTATTAGGAAACAAAGTATTATGTGCAGTCTTCTGACATTGTCTCACCTTACGGGCGCCAGGAGGAGTGGGGTTGAAGATCTTCGCCTGCATGTCTGATGGCAGGTTGGCGTAGATGGGAAGGACCAGCAGCTCTGCTATCTTAGATCCAAGCCGCCTGCATCTCTCCTGGAGCAGCTCGCAACACGTTTCAATCTCCTCCTGCAAGACACACAAGTGGTTAGAGTAAACCAACGCACAAAGATAACACAGATAAGACACTTTCACTCCTGTCGTTCAGTTCACTTGGTCCAGACCAAAGAAGTAATATACACTGTTTCCTTATAGTTCTTGTGCAGTCTATGTTTTCTTTGGATTTTTACAAATGCAGTAAACAAGTCAAACAAGTAACTCACTGATTGGAGTCTGGTAACTACATGGACCAACGTAGGGAAATCAGATTTTAGAGATTGACAGCCTGTCTTGCTGCATTTCACTCAGACTCCCCACAACTTCTTAGACATCAAATTCAAGGACCCAACACAGCACTGTTTGAGATGACGGGCCAATATTAATAACAACAAAGTTACAACAACAGAATATGTATAATGAGAGCCAACAGACTGCAGGAGACACGTGCAGACAGCACATTTACTCAATATCAAAAGAACTTCAGTTTCTATTCTTGCAGGAAATATATAAACTCAAGCACTCTGACCGATTCAAATTAATAATATTTTCAAAATCTTGCAAGATTGGATTTTATTCCCGGGACCCAAGGGAACCATGTTTACTGAAACTGAAGTGTTGATGCTCTCTGGCATTACGAAGAACTCATAATGGATTATGAGCATAATACCAAAATACACAGAGTAGGGCATGAGTGCAAATAACCTTAAATTATTTTGTATAAAATCAACAAAACATTTGCAGATATTCACCAATCGTCCCTTACAATTCTGTCCAAAACTTTGAATCTCTTGACAAAAATCTTGAAGCTTTATATAAAAGATACCTGTCCAGTGAGGAAGACCAGAACATCTCCCGGAGACTGGGTGACGTGGATCTGTAGCACCGACACCACACAAGCTTCCAGGTAGTCAGCTTCTGGAGCCTTGACAACACAACACACAGATACGCACAGTTTGGTTTTGGCGGGCAGAGGTTGTCTAGACTCAAGCAGCAGACAAAAAAAAAGCTTTCACAAATTATTTAAAAAACTGAACATGTGTACGTGTGTGAAGCATTCAAATATCATGCTAGTTCCTACTTTAGTGTAGAAGATATCGACGGGGAACCTCCTGCCTGGGATCCTGAAGACTGGTGCGTCGTCAAAGAAGCAGGAGAAGCGCTCCGTGTCCAGAGTGGCGCTGGCCACCAGCACCTTCAGGTCTGATCTGAACCTGGCGATGTCTTTAATGAGACCAAACAGGATGTCTGTGTGGAGTGTTCGCTCGTGGGCTTCATCTATGATGATCACACTGGAGGGAGAGAGAGGTTGAGGGGAGAGAATTGGGATGTTAGGCACCAGAAGGTAAGTGTGATTCAATAAATACAGTATCTGACAATTCAAAGACTAAAAGTTGAACTTGTGTGTGTGAGAAATGTGATCAGGAAAACAAAAATGTGGAAAGAAGTATAAAAACACTATTTTTTCCAACAAATCTTACACATGTGGATAAACTATTTTCTGAACAGGTTAAAGAGCAACTGCAGCTAGTAACCAGCGAGTGACTCTCTTCTCTGTATTACCTGTAGCTGGCCAAGTCAGGCTCAGTAAGAAACTCTCGGAGCAGCATGCCGTCGGTCATGTACTTGAGCACTGTTCTCTCTGATGTGCAGTCCTCAAAACGAATACTGTAACCCACCTGGATGAAGCAATAAAGTTCATGTGAAAACACTGAATTAATAATCAGTCTACAATACTCTTATATGAATAAAGCTAGAAAAAATGTAAATATGACCCTAAGTTTTAAGTTGTGCAGCTCTGTGCAGGCTCATGTCTCACAAGCATAACCGCAACCTGAAGCGTTTATTTATTCTATAAGTCTATTTTTTTTGACAATAGGCAAGCATACACAGGGTTGATATCCAATAAAAGGGCAAAGTAAATATATATATATATATATATATATATATATATATATATATATATATATATATATATATATATATATATATATATATATATATATATATATATATATATATATATATATATCAGGGGCCCTGCACCTTTTCCAAAGTCAAATTCAAGCACTTTAAAGCTACATATTCAACTTACCTAACACCTAACAGTCGTGGCAAATCACAAATTTATATACAGTTCATACAGTATATACAGCATGCTGATCTTTGCACTTCTTCATCACATTAAATGAGATGTTACTGTGCTATAAACAACCACATTTCTGTTTTGTGACAGCATTCGACAGAAGAAGAAGAAGAAAATGTGCCTCCACTACGCTCGGTCCAGAAACAGCGCCCTCTGCTTCAGTTTTATCCCAAAGACTGTCTTCACTTTTGCCCAGCAGTTGGGAAGCAAGGCACAGGAACTTCTTGGGTATTGAGGAGCTGTTATTAGGTTATGCGCTAACTGGAACCTATAGTGTACAGTGTATCTACTGCCATTTTCACTGCTTTCTCCCTGCCCTGCTGCTCATCGCTTTGAAATTCGCAAATAGGACAGAACCAGTCGCTTCACGACGACGCTGACGTCATGTTAAACAACAGCAGCACAAAAAAAACATGATTTATAGCGAACAGTGTTTACTGCTGTGTAAATCTTAAATTGCATCGTTTTGCCCCATCTAGATTTAATAAAATTGTGTGAAATGGATTAGCATGGTAATGTGTCAAGCTCACCTCATTCCCAAGCTTGACGCTCATTTCCTGTGCCACTCTTGCAGCCACGGACATGGCCGCCACTCTGCGAGGCTGTGTACATCCGATCTTCATGCCTCCTTTAGTGTAGCCCTGGCAGAAGAACAACAAATTGACGGGTAGATTCACTTCGGACCCGGATTTGTTTGTAATCTTTCCTCATTACTATTCAGTCATGCCGCAAGTCGCCTTTGAATGGACTTTTGTTATGTATACTGGGTGAGTATATGATGTGGTTAATGCTAGATTCTGTACTCACATGTTCCAGGAGGTACTGGGGGATCTGGGTGGTCTTTCCAGAGCCTGTCTCGCCCTCAATGACCAGGATCTGGTGCTCTTGGATGGCAGCTAGCAGGTCCTCTCTGTAGGGGAAGATGGGCAGGCTGCGTCGGACCTCCTGCATGGACTGTTTCTTCAGCTCTGCCTGGGACAGAGCCATGGCTTCCTGGTCCTGAACAGCAACAGAGCCAGAAGAAAAGGTTCACTTCAGTTCACTAGATATTATTTTTCATAGTGGTATGCATTGTCTTCTTACTCTAGGACATGTTGACAAGACATATGGACACAAATTACCACTACCGCCTGTTGCAGAGTTTTAACTAGGTGCTGGCTTTGTTCTTGCACATCACTGCAATAACAATGACATATCCTCTTTTTTCCCTTGTCAAAACCTGGTGTTTACATTACCCACAATGCAGCTCAACAATAGACAGTTCACTCAGAGATTTGGGTATTTTTTAACATATGCAGTTGTACTCCCCATTTCCACTCTGAATGATGAATACTGTTTGACTGCAGACTGAATACTGTGTTGTGAAAAACAAATGGACAACACAAACACTAGCCCAGGTTTCAAATGAACCCCACCTGCTCCGTCCGAGTTCCCTTCATGGTTATGGCGGTGCTGACAAAGTCGATCATCTCCTCCTCCTCCAGGAGCAGCTGGTACCTTTCCTGCTCCTGCCTCATCCCTTGCTCTCGCTCCCTCTTGGCCCCGAAGCTGAGGGAGGCAGTCTTCAGCCTCTCTTCCTCCCAGCGACCTTGCTCTCCTCCCAGCTCCATGGGAGTTTCCTCCAGCTCCAGGTCTCTCTGCGGCACGTCCTGGTCATCGGGGAGAGGGAGGAAGGAAGGGAAAGAGTTGAACAACTGAAACAATTCACACTTTAGTAGGTGATCTTTTCTGTACATTGTGTCAGCATGTGACATCCCTCATTCTTACCTTGCTTCTCTTCTCTTCTGGCATGTAGTATCTGTTCTTCCTCTCCTCCTGTTCCTTGGCCCCAGCCTTTTTGTAATCTTTAGCCAGGTCGCGAAGGTTGCGTTTGTATTCCAACTCCTTTTTCTCCCTCTCAGTCAGCTCGTCTGTATGGAAAAGGTATTCATCGTCATTGATCTCTGCCTCCAGGTCCTCCAGCTTCTCTGCCTCTCTCTTCTTTAGATAATCCCAGCGAGAGCGCTTCCTCAACTCTGGCAACTAAAGAGGGAAAGGAGAAGACAATGGATCAGAAACTGCATTACACAGCTAGAATTCTGGCAAATTATTTTATTTATAACTTTATTTATTCTCCAAAACAACATATTCTATCACCCAGTTCTCAAAAAGTCCCCATGTGTTAGTGAAAAAATATTCTGTTAATAAATAAGATGATTTTTTTTCAGCACAAATAGAAACTTGTCTACCATATTCTTCTGATCGTCTTCAGCCATCTTCAGCCTCTTCTGAGCTTCTTCATAAGCCTGGAGGAAAACAAACAAACAAACAAACAAAAGGTGAAGGTGTTTACCAGCAGAGTGAGCCATCTTTGAACAAATGCATTTGTAATTTACTCGTCTCCCACCTTTTTGTCAGTCCTCTCCGTTATGTTGCGGGTCTTGTCTTTGTCTTTCAGCTTCACTCGCTCGGCAAACGCATCTCTCTCTTCAATGTCTTGCTGTCGCTCTCTCTCCTCTTTCTCCCACTCTTCTTCTTCCTCTTCTTTCATGAGAGACTTGTCATCCCTTTGGCCTGAATTGTCCCTGATATTAGAAACAAAATACATCAAACTGCTGCTTGGGCTCAAGATTTGGTGCTGGAATGGTTCAGCACTTCGCTATTTGGTTGACCATCTCTCCTGCTATTCTCCCACTGTAAGTCCATCAAGAAGAGTTAACTTAGTGGTACCTGTGATGATAAATATTCACGGGTTGCTGCTCTTTTCTCTGGTCTTTTTACACGCAAGACAAAAATTATGTGAATCACTTTTTTTAATCATTTAGCTCCAACTGTTATCAGTGAATCCTGTTCTACCTATATGCACTAAACACGTTATTGTTATATTTACAAACAATAAAAAACAACCAAGTATAATAAATTGAGCACAAAATTACCTTTTAGCTGCTTCGTCCTCACTTGAAGACTCGCTCTCTTTCTTCTTTCTGAGGTGCTTCCTCTTGTTTCCTCTATCTTTGTCCTTGTTTTTCTTTTTCCCTTTCTGCTTCTCCACCACGGCGTCTCCTTCACTGTCGCTGTCCTCCAGTAACGTGTACGTGCGATTTCTCCTGTCCATTTCTATGGCTTCCCGTTCCATCGCCCGGGCTGGCTTCTCAACAACCTGCTTGCGAGGAATCTATAACACGCAGTGGTAAAAGACTGTTATGGGGGTTTGTTACCACCAAAATGTCCCGTATAGGGATGGGCGACATTTCAATATGATCATTGACCATCTGTAAATGGAATCGTATTGTGATGAAATCATATATTGAGATATTGTAATGCACAATATGTAATCAAAACTGATAATAAAAAGCACATACTAGGTCAAATTCTTCAGGAAATCTGATGTGAAATATTTTGAGGTCATAGGTCATTTCATATATTGATGAAGCTATACAGTATATCACAATACAGTTCACTATATATTGTATATACACTATACCAGGATAGATTTTGTCCATATTGTCCAGCCTTCATCCATGCAACTACTGTACTGTGCGAGGCATCTGAAGTTCATGTATATATGTACCTTGTCAAAGAGCTCTTGCGCAAAGGCAACCACACTCGGTTCGATGTCAATCGTGCCCGTCTGCTCGAGACGAGCCACAAAGTCTTCAGAACTCGATGCTTTACGTGCAGTGCCGATCATGAATTGAGACACATATCTGTCACTCAGCCCGAGGATGTCATGGAGACGGTCATTCACCCACTGCTCTAGATTGGCCATGGTGCCTGTTGAGGGAGCACAACACAAAAACGTGGTTATCCTTAATGCGTGTGTAGATGTAGTTAGAGAAACTGACGGTCATATCTCTTGGCACTTTCCCCTTCAGAAGAAAGTCCTTGAATAATAGCAGGTAGTTGGTTACATTTCGCCCTATAGGCAATTGGTACAGTTTTTAATTAATCAAATCTAAACATTTCAAATGTAGCTCGTAAAGTGGCCACTGAGTGTAAAATAGCTATATGTTTGTGTTCAGCTGCATGTCTGTATTAGTATTGTCCTGTAAATGAACTGCATGGTGTGAGAACTGTAGTCAACATAACTTTAATTAGTCAATACAAATGATTTGTCAGTGCAGCAGACTGGGAAGTAAAAATGTGAGACACACAGACGTGGTGGTAAACTATCTACACACTCAGGTCACTTTTTAGACTTTAAATAGTACACTACAGTCTTACTTGGTCTTCAAGTTCAAACTACCTTATTAATCCCAAAGGGCTATTTAGTCCAGCAGTGCACAGCCCAGACAAAGTGTACATATAGACAACAGACTGGACACAGGAGTATGTCAGAGAGAAACAGTCTTAATAAATAAGTAAGGTTGATGCAATGACACATAAGCAGTACAGACTCGTGTATAATTAACTCCTATTAAGTGTTCATCACCAAAGACCAGTGGGGAGGTTTAAAAGCCTGATAGCAGACGGAATGAAAGTAGCGGTTTGTTTTGTCCTGCTGAAAACGTGAGGAAAGCGACATTTAAATGGACTTTATCGACTAAAAAGTCCCTCTTTAACTTCACTTACCGCTTTTCAAATGTTGTTGTTGTTGTTGTTGTTGTAGGCTGAGTTAGCTAAGTTGGCTAACTCAGCTACAAATGAGTTGTTTTCTTCAGTTGTGGCTCACGAGCTCCCGGTTAAGACTCTTAAAATATAAGTTCATCCCTCCGTAGCCATGTTAAACTATTACTTTGTTAACTTTGTTATTTTACAAACAAAACACCACATAAATAAAAAATATCAATACAGGTGTTTGCTAGCGTAGGTTTGAGCAACGCACGCTGAAGACGGAAGCGGAAACACATCATGTGAAAACAGAAAAATGACCGAAGAAGAAGAAGAAGAAGAAGAAGCAGAGCAGCAGCGCCGTCTTTCCCCGTGTGGACATCTGGAAAACTGCAACAACACTCCAGCAGCAGCCAATTTAACTGTGGAAAGTAACTAAATACATTTACCCAACCACTGTACTTTTATGTTTACAATTATGAAGTACTTGCACTTTACTTTATTAACTTAATTTATTCCATTTTATCCTACTTTAAACTTCTACTCCACTAGATACAGTTCAGAGGAAACATTGACAGTGACAATGTTTTGTTTTCAAGGTTTGAAAAGTGTTTGAATTTTGGATGAAGTGCTTGGAAATGCTTGAAATTGTGTCTGCATTTCTTTCCCAACATTTTAATAAAATGTTAATATTAGTATATTTATTGTATTATTATTATTATTATTATTAGTAGTAGTAGTAGTAGTAGTGGTAGTAGTATAAATGTAATAAAAATGTTAATAGCTGATTGATTTCTTGATGTGCTATAATAAAGATTTGTGTTGGGTGTCATCAGCACTTTTTACCACGTAAGTCAAAACCGAAAACGGATGTGATCTGAAACACCACCTCAGGAAAACCCCAGTCCTCCGCATCAGAGGTGATGAGGAAGGAGGAAGCGCGCACATGTTCTCCAGGTCGGAGCTAAAGTTGAAAGAGATCGATAATCATTCATCAGGACTGTTCATCACCGGGGGTCAAAAGTCTGTCTGCGGTCCCCGCCAGTCCTGCAGTCTGCTCGGCCAGAGGTCTCACCTGTGACCGGGGACAGAGAGATGGAAACCCCGCAGGTCATCCGAGGATCCCCGGTGCTGCTGCTGCTGCTGCTGCTGCTGCTGACGGGGGCGCACATCGACGGGTACAAGCCTGTCATCATCGTGCATGGCATTTTTGACGGACCAAAGCAGTTCAAGACGATGTCTCTTCACATCACCAAGGTAGGATCTGAAAGTCAAACCTGTGCAGAGGTGTGTTTGACTTTGTTAGAGACAAGTCCGGCTGATTTCTCACCAAGAAACTTCTGAACTCAGACACGAAGTCACTATATTCTTCCAAATTATTATTATTATTATGATGATAAATAAAATCTCATCTCAAAACCTTTTTCTTTGCCAAAGCTTTTGGAGATGTGTGATTTATTTTTATACTATTTGTTAAATTACATTTTCTATTAAATTATACATAGTTTTTACTCTTTCACTGTCTTATTCTCATTTTTCTACCTTTTTCTTCTGGTTTTCTTTAATTTGTATTATTTTCTTTTAAATTTTGTATCATTCTTAAGAAATATGCTAAATAAATACATTTTATTATTTAATTATTATTATCATCATTATTATTAACTTATTATCTAAATAAAAGATCTGCATTACCAAATAAAATAATTAAAATAAAGTACTTATTTGGCAGAATGTCTCATTTAAGAATCATATAATAATGATAATGTATTATAAAAAGTAAAAAGTAACTCTGAACATTTACTGAAGTAGCCTATATAAGCACAACTTTGAGTTATATGTACTTTAGACTACATGAGTAGTTCATTTTATATTACTTTATAACATATTATTGTACTTTTTATGTCACTGCATTTGTTTTCGTTACAGATTCAGATTATTAAAACAGAATACTGTCAGCAAATAAAATACGTTGTTATGGATTAAGTTACGCAGCAGTATATAATAATAATATAAAATTAGCCTTGCCTTTATCAGCTGCAACATTAAAGTGATTAACACATGAAACCAGAGGTGAGGAAAGTACTCAAACACATAAGTAAGTAAAAGTTCAAATAAACAGAAGAAATGTACTTCAGTAAAAGTTGAAGTACCACATTAACCTTTTTACTTGAGTAAAATAGGAAAGGTATCAAAAGTATCAAAAGTAAAAGTACTTGTGTGTGTATTCGCTATATGTATATTTTATTAATGCAACAATAGTAAAGGTTGTTCCACTTTAAATAAGCTGCAGGTGAAAATACTGATATTGTCAAAAGGTAATTGTCCGTATCCTGTTTTCCCTCTGACAGCTCACACTTGGGACTCACTGTCGTCTCAGATTTAGTTTTTTTTAAGGGTGAAATTTAATTTAGCAAATTCAACACCAAAGACCTTTAGACTTTTTTGAAATCTATTATCTGTGTGTGTTTCAAGAGACACAAAGAAGGCACAATTTATGGATAATTTTTAGCCCCAGTTCTCTCTAATAACTCTTTGAAATGGGGCGAGTGTCCTCAGTCCCGGTCTTAGCCTCTTCTGCCCCACAACGCAGTAATCACGAACAACATGAGTTCTGCACAATTTGGGGCATAAAAGTATGGAGGTTAGGACATCATTGAAATGATTCAATGGCAAACTAGTAAACCATAATGCATCATCAATGTGCAGCTGTCCATTTGTTGGGACGATAAACAAACGCTTAAGACATTTTTTATTGCTTAAGTTATGTCGTAGTTACTGCACTTTGGCTTTGTAGGGCAGTATATTCACTGGTGTTTATATCAACTCAGTGTAGAAATGTAGTGGAGTAGAAAGAATAGATATTTGCTCTAAGATATAGTGGAGTAAAAGTCAAAATTACACACAACTAAATCTACTTAAGTGAAGTACGGATACATGAAAAATGTAATTAAGTCACTTTCCACGTCTGCATGAATCAGTAATTGTCTGAAATGGGCCATTCTGCATAATAAGTGCTTTTCCTTTGTCCACTTTAAGTACATTTTAATGCTGATACTTTATACTTTTACTTAAGTAACATGTTTAATGTGTGGCTTGTACTGTGGTATTACTACTTTTACTTATATCTGAGTACTTCTTCCACCACTGGTTTTATTATATGTGCATTTAAACTGTGATGCGTTAATGTGTAAACATCTCTTTAATGTTGCAGCTGGTAAAGATCAGGCTGGGTCGTTTACAGCAATCTATAATAACACATTATACCTCATTAATTAACTATATTGTGTATTAAAAATATGATTAGAAAGTACAATATCTGCCACTGATATGTAGTGGAGTAAAATGATTAAGTTGCATTAACTCAAAATTATACTTGCGTTTGAATTTGGCTAAAAAAAACAATCTAAGTTTGTAAAACCTGACTCTTTATAAACCTGTTTTCCATGTTTATGTCGTATTCTTCTCATATTGAACTCACCGGTGAGGCTAAATATTGATGTTTGAACAAAACCTCCCAATAAACCTCAAAATATTAAGTTACATGGAGTTTTGATCGCAAGTTTAGGCGAGGTTATCACAGGTTGTTTTAAAGGCAGTCAGGTTTCAGGTGAAGTGAAAATGGACGGTGAGGACTTCTCTTCCCCTGTCATTTTCGGTTCCTCAAGATCAGTTTTACTTTGGAGTAACTGACGCATTTGATCCCCCGTCTGACAGAGTCGGCTGATGACGTTATCAGTAATCAGGCTGATAGTTTGAGGATGGTTGATTTAATCAGGAATGACTCTGTCTCCCCCTCTTTTTGAATGTAACTCCCAGATGCACCCGGGCACTGAGGTGATGGTGATCGACTTGTATGACAACGTGGCCAGTCTGACGCCGTTGTGGAGGCAGGTCCAAGGCTTCAGGAAAGTCTTCACCTCCATCGTGCAAAAGGCTCCTGACGGCGTCCATCTTCTCTGCTTCTCACAAGGTCCTCTCTCACACTGCACACACACACACACACACACACACATCTGCCAGTCTAAAGCAATGTAATAAAAAGCAGAAGGTAGATTCCACATATTGTTGCTATATAATTAAGCTATAGCTACACAACAGGCCGTGGTATATTGGGATTATATCACAGCTAAGGGGCATTGTTCTGCCATACTGAACAATACCAAGTATGGAAATGATAAAGTAATGGACAGATTCCAATTTAAACAGTTTCTATTCCCCAAAAATCATCCATAAAGCATTGTCCTTACAAAGGAATAGCCCCCCTGGCTGGCGGTTGCTATGGAGCGTAGACTATCTTGACTTAACTTAGCCTACTGCTGCCCTGTTGCGTAGCCTATCGGTTTAGCCTTATCACCGCAGTCGACCCGACCTTATAACCTCTGTTATGAATCAATCAATCAAGTTTATTTATCACATGTAACCATGTTGGGTACGGTTGCAAGTTAGCGGTACTCGGCGCTGTCCGTGGTGCTGAACTGGACGACAGCCGACACACTTACAGCGGAGACGCAACTGAAAAGTCCTACTAATCTCTCTCTCTTAAGAACGTTCACTTTCAAACACAAAGACTGAAACCATATAAACATGCATTCAAGCGTACGTACATGTTTCCTGCATTTATTCAAGTCAATCAAGGCGTAGCAAAACTATTCGATCGAGTAGGAACAGAGTTCAGAAGTCTGACTCAGATCTTGTGTGAAACAGAGTTATTTATACATAGATTTTCATGCAAAGGGAACTTCTTTAAGTAAAGAGAAGCGACCCTGGTTGACGGTTCAGCGGAAGCAAAGAACTCGAATCTCCATCATGTCAGAGGGCGTGGACACGCATTAGCATCAAAACTAACTCAGACGACAATAAAGTAATTTCCTCTACACTATCAATCCACACTAAGCCCCTTGTATGAAAAGAGTGATAAAGAACTGTGTAAAGGAATTAGACGTCGTCGCCGTGATATATTATATATTACATCACGGCTAACAACCAATCAGATTGCTTGATACAAGCCATCGGTTTAATAATGTGCATATTTCAGATTATTTCATTACTTTTTACATATACACAGTTGATTTATGTATTCTGTAGCATAATATTTTATCTCATATCTGTTGTTCATTGTTATTATTTCATTGTTATTTTATTTATGTGTATTTCTGTAGAGCGTATCATCCGCTGTTTGCAGGTTTGTTGGTCTGACACCCAGTCCATACGTCCATATCTTCTATCCCAATATAAGTAATTTCAATACATATCACGGTATAATATGTTTCCTGGTAATCCAGTAAATAAATAGTGTATGTGAAATAACCACATAGTAAAGTCTATTTGTGTACTCTCCTGTGTGAATTAAATACTTGAATGATGAAGAGTATTTTCTCATTCTATTACGAACTTTGATGCAAAATGAACATTAATGTGCAAGGATCAGAGCAGATAGCGTCGCCTAAATGTCATAAATATTGTCGCAATGCAGTTCAGCTGCTGGTTTTTCAACATTGCAGTAGAAACGTTAAAGAAAAATATATACGATGGACTTTTTAAAATCATTTTGACAACATATATTATCATATTGTGCAGACCTGATGGACATAAGGTGGAGTACAGTTGCAGTACAGTTCAACAGCACCCCAAACTACATCCTCCAAAATGATTTACAGGTGGAATCAACACCTCTCTAAAAAGGTTTCAACAAAAACTGAACACCATACCTTCATGAAGGTCAAAGTTAGGTAGTTTCACTGTAGATAGTTTTTATCTAAACAACTTATCTACCTATCTACAACCAGCTTTCTTAGTTTAGTTTTAGCTGAGAGGCGTCAGTCAGTCTGTCAGGGACCAAGACAAATCGTCTCTGTGAGATAATGTTAGACACATGTGGATGTTGTATTATCTGAACGTGCTGCCTTCAAGGACAACGGGAGATCTCGCAGGGGGAAGGGGACAGAGTTTGCAGCCTACAGTGCATCGAAAAGACTTGACCTTGATTATGTTATTTGCCTTTTACAAGGTCTCTCCTGCCCATTATACAAACAGAACAGTAGATATAAATGAGGCCAAACGTTCATTCACAAAGACACACGCAGCTGCACAAAGAAACACACACACACACACACACACACACACACACACACACACACACACACACACACACACACACACACACACACAAACACACACAGAGGAAAGTTGAGGAACAGTAACTTTGTACCGCAGGCCTTCAGCTTTCACTTCCACATTGGTAGTAGTGCAATTTTTACCCAAATGGCTCCCAGTTGTTACAGTTCTGCATTTTAAGTACCCATGTTATGTCATTCAAAAGCTATCTCCTCCAATTTACCCTTTCTCACAGCAGATATTTAAAATCATATAAAACCTGCAATAAATGCATGTTGGCCAAGAATAAACCCAAATATTTTTACTAGCTATGCTCACAACATGGCTCTATAGGCGCCTCTGTAGGTCAGTTAGTCTGTTCGTTCACCGCTTTGAACAGAGAATGTCGGTACATTTTGTAGACATTTGTACTTCTCTGAGGACGAATCTGACTTTGACGACCTTCTGACCTTTCCTCTAGCGCCACCAGCAGGTCAAAGTTTTTTAACTTAAATTTAAATTTATGACCGAACAACTCTGCAAAATACCACAGTCCCATAAACACAATCGAAATAGCCGTCAACCCCAACGTGGAAGCTTGGCTCAGTGTCCCTAGATCTCAGCGTGGGTTTGTGCTCGTGAGCGACTCCTTCTGGCTCAGTGGGTGTGTTTAGCGCTGCTGCGTTAACTCTCTGAATGAGTCATGAACCACCAGTGTTTCCAGCTCTTTTCCAATTGAAGTAGCTAAGCTCTAAAGCTCCAAAAATCTAAAAGTCATCACGACGTCATGTCCTCTAGTGTATTTTGGTGACGTCACTGTGCCTCATTTGCATAAAGCTTGTGGTCGCATTGGCTGACTGCCTCCGTGATGATCTGAAACAGTCGCTAGTTGCACACATGAGGACATGCCCCCCTCAATATTTAGAGCAGTGGTTCCCAAACCTTTTCTGCAGGGCCCCCCCTTTTGAGGAGGAGGCACCCACTTGTCATATTCGTCCACTCTTAGCATACCAGATGCATCTCTACGGAGGGATTAAACCCTCATTAGGATCAGTGCCCCAGATCTCATGCGATGAACTGTGTTGGTCGGAGCTCTCTTGATGTTGTGTCCTCTCCTTTTCTTTCTAAGGTGGCCTAATTTGTCGAGCACTTCTCTCCATGGTTCCCGACCACAACGTTCACACCTTCATTTCACTGTCGTCACCACTGGCCGGGCAGTATGGAGGTCAGGGAGGCTAATTTTATGTTTTAAGCATGTTTTAAGCATGTTTTAAGCATGTCTGTGCCACAGAGAATTATGACTCTTTTATGACTCTCAGTCAATACACCAGAACTTAAAATTGTAGTGATTCATAATAGATCCTAATTTTACAAATTTATGTGTTCGTCCACAGACACAGACTACCTGAAGTGGGTGTTCCCTAACTTGACAAAGAAGGTGGTGTTTCGTTTTTGCTACAACAGAGTTGGACAGAAAGTGTCTATCTGCGACTACTGGAACGGTGAGATTGAAAAGCTTTTATTTACCTTTAACTGAGGAGAAACCGTACATACGCACCCCCTTTAAAAGACACTACAACAGATATTTATTCATCTTTTCTCCACAGACCCTCACCACAGGTCCCGCTACCTGCAGAGCAACAGCTTTCTGCCAATGCTTAATGGTGACAGACCTCACAAGGACATGAAAGGTGGTGGAGTGAATGATGGTGTTGTAGAAGTGTGGATGTACAGGAAGATTTGCATTGTAAAATAAAGTTGTGCGTTTTATTCACCTCCTCAGCGTGGAGGGAAAACTTCCTGCGCATCAAGAAGCTGGTGCTGATTGGAGGACCAGACGATGGCGTCATCACACCGTGGCAGTCCAGGTTTTAATCTAAGTTTTATAATGCACACACACACACACACACACACACACACACACACACACACACACACACACACACACACACACACACACACACAGATGTTGTTGATTATCTTTCCTTTTAATGCATCTGTGATAAATCAGCTACTTAATATGTGGTGGATATAAAAGCCCTATTATTATATGTTCATCATATCTGTTTGCTTTCACAACGAGAACAGAAATGTCCCCTTTTTTAACTGAACTGATTGTTTCCTCTTCTCTAAAACAGCCACTTTGGATTCTACGACTCCAACGAAAACATTGTAGAAATGAGGAACCAGGAGGTAATTCCCAAACTAATTCACCCCACACTGAATGACCTATTTCTCTACCGGCTGGAGCCATCTTCACATTTACTTTAGGTTCTTTAGACATTTTATTCTTCTCTTTTTTTCCTAGTTGTATATTAGTAGTTTTTATGTCCTCCCCCTGTCTGCGTGGGTTTTCTCAGGTTCTCCGGTTTCCTCCCACAGTCCAAAGACGTGCAGGTGTTAGGTTAATTGATGACACTAAATTGCCTGAGGGTGTGAATGTGCATGGTTGTCTGTCTCTGTTTGTCTCTATGTGCCCTGTGATAGACTTGTGTCCTGTCCAGGGTGGACCCCGCCCTCGCCTGATCGGCTCCAGCCCTCCGCGACCCCGATAGGGACAAGCGGTTGAAGATGAATGGATGGATATTAGTATACTTAAAGTACTTATAAGTATGCTATTTTAATGCTTGTGACTAAATTGAGCCACAGTATACTATTAAGTATACTTAAACGATAAGAGCATTAAACTTTGAGTAGGCGACACAGTATATGTCTAAAATTTATACTAACAATATACTTCCAGCTACTTCCAGAGTACACTACAAGTGAACTCATAGGTACAGTGTTAGTTTACAGGTCAAATGCTTATAACTCATGTATACGGAAAATATTAAGTTCTTAAACCAAGTTATCTTAAACTTTTCTGTATACTTGTCATTATAAGCCAAGTATATTTAAGTATGCTATTATTAAGCATATATTCTTATTATCATTTTCTTATTCATATATCTAATAAGTACATAAAAAGTGGAACTATACTCTTTTATATTTTAGTTTATTGGAAGTATACTCATAGCTCACTTGAATAAACGTCTTCTTGGTAAAGGAAACCAAACTGCTTGAAAATCGTTTGGAAATTCAGGGAGAACTGATGTTTTTATTTTTATTTATTTATGAATTTGATGAATTTATTTCAGACATGTCAAAAAAATATATACAAAAAACATGTAACAACATATATACAATGAACTCTGCCTGAGAAGGAGAGGGAGGAAGTTTTCACTAATTTGTTTCATTTCTCTCTAACCCGTCGTCTCCTTCTCTCCCTTTGATAGATTTACAAGAACGACACGTTTGGGCTGAAGACGCTGTACGCTCGAGGCGACGTGTCGGTGTGCGTTCACTCTGGAGTGAAGCACGTTCAGTGGCACTCCAACTTCACGGTGTTCACGAGCTGCATAGAGAAGTGGCTCACATGAGAACTACTCACCTACAGACTGTGAGATGTTAATGCAACGGAAATAGACAATGTGATCCAAACTGTATTTTATTTATAAGATTTTTATACAAGACTGTAACCATATAAACATAAAAGTAACAAAATAACAGATAACCAAAGTCCAGTTCTGCTCATGTAATATATTATCCCATAATACAATCTTCACTCTGTTAAAATAGCAGCATTTACAGTGTTTTCCTTTCCTTTATGGAGATGGGGACGAAACATCAGACAAGGTTTCCACGTCTTAATATTGTTGTTTTTAAATGTATTATTATAATGAATTATTTTCTTATTGTTACACATTTCCCCTGTTGGTTATGTGTGAACGCTTACGAAGAAGGAAACGTCTGTTACATGTTTTAATATCAAGAGTGCAGTGGCCCTGTTATGCTGGTTTTCAGGGTCATATTTGTATTACCGTATTTTCCGCACTATAAGTTGCACCTAAAACCCTCAAATTTCTCAAAAGCCGACAGTGCGTCTTATAATCCGGTGCGCCTTATATATGGAACAATATTGAGCCACAACAGGTCTCGCAACTACGGTGAGCAGCCGCCGACTCTATTTTCCCCCGTAGAAGAAGTAACGCGCGGTGGATGTTGAGATATATGACTGCGCGAAGCGTGCCGTTTCATTTCCATTTGTGTGTTTGTGTAAAGAGCCCAAAATGGCTCCTATTAAGAGACACGCTTACGACGCAGAGTTTAAACTCAAGGCCATTAGTCACGCAGTAGAACACGGGAATAGAGCAGCAGCCAGAGAGTTTTACATGAACCAATCAATGGTGCGGAAGTGGAGGAAGCCACAACCATCTGTTTTGTTGACATTCCCTTTAGCGCAGCTCCATCTCATGGATGCAGAACGTAACCCCAGCCTTGACTGTAGCATCTATTCTAAGCGCCTTGCGGTGCGCCTTATATATGAAAAAAGTTTCAAAATAAGCCGTTCATTGAAGGTGCGCCTTATAATGTGGTGCGCCTTATAGTGTGGAAAATATGGTAATCGAGTCAACTGCAATGTGTTTAAATGCTTTGATCTTTAAAAAACACATTATATTTCTCATATTGTCCATGGCTGCAGCACCCATGCAGCACTGCGGACATTTTGAGGGCCGGTTCAGAGCCGGTGCCCAATCTTGAACCGGTTCTTCCTGTTTCGACAGAAAACCTGGTTCCAGAGTGGCACCAACTCTTTGCATGCTTTAAAAAAATGTTGTGATTTTAGAATTTGTGTGTTTTATTGTGGTTGTTTTTGTCAAAATTAACAACTTTTCTAAAGAGACGTGTCTTCTTTAGTATGTTTAATCAACAGAAAAAGTTTTTTTTGAAAATGGTTATTCACAGTTATGCACAATAATTATACACAGTTCCTTTCAGAAAATCAAAGAGCTATTAACAAATCGGCAGGCAAACAACAACATGTACATGTCTGGTGTAGTGGCTCACTCACTGTTACTAGACAGAATTGCGGCAAAATGACAGAAAGGAAATGTGAAAACGGCACGAACAATAAAATCACAAGCACTGAAAGAACAACAGGACCAAGATCTACTAAAGAAAATTCCTAAATTGACAGGATTTTTCAAGGTTGCGGACTCTTCCTCTGTTCTAGTGTGTGTGTGTGTGTGTGTGTGTGGGGGGGGGGGGTTCTGCTAAAGCATGATTAATAATGTAGGGGCCCCAAACAAACAGTAGCCTAGTGGCCCCTGGCCACCTTAATCCGCCACTGGGTCTCTGATAAAGGGGTATCTGTGTGGCAGGCTCTGTCTGAGCTTCTGCACCCCCCTCCCGAGAGTGTGCTCTGATTGGTCGGCTGGTCTGCTCTGCTGTGATTGGCCGACTGCTTATGTTGCGTACCCGGAAATGTCATGCCGCTTACAGTGAATCATTCAGAGCAGCAGCAGCAGCAGCAGATCAGGGTTAACAGCGCGCTGTGTGAAGGTCGTGACTCCAGACTGTCACCATGTCTCTAGCGAAGCCCGTGATGAGGGGTCTGCTGGCGAAGCGTCTGAGGATCCACCTCCCTGTCGCCTTCGCCGTCTCCTTCCTGGCTGCAGCCGCCTGGAAGTACAGCGTGACGGAGCCCAGGAAACAGGCCTACGCCGACTTCTACAAGCAGTACGACTCCGCCAAAGAGTTCAGCGCCATGAAGCAAGCCGGCATCTTTGAGAGCGTGCGGCCCTCTGGAGAGTAAAAACCCAATCTCTTCTTCTTCTTCCCCGTCGTTCATTCCTGTTCCGAGGATGCAGTTCCTTCTTGTCCCCTTGGATGTAACTCACTGCCTTTAACGTGAGCATCGCTATTCTGTGTTGTTCCTCTAAATAAAACATCCCGTTAAAGAGGACCTGTTGTGCTTTCTGTCTTTTATGACCTGTAAATGTTATTAAAATGTTGTGTAGTCATGTTAAAGGACACCCAAACCTTGGCCTACATGCAGAGGCGGATTAATGCACAGGCTGGCCCCAGCTGCAGCCTGGGGCCCCGAGGTTGGACGGACTTATATATTTTTTTAATTTACTAGACTGGGGGGGAAAAACGTGCCTCCTATTTAAGATTTAAAAAAACATTAAAGAAAATAATTTGCTGATTGGAAAAAGGCGTGGGAATGACACGCTATTTCACACAACACAATTCATGATTGCGCGTGTCCTTTCACGTCATTTAGTCTCAATTGACTTGTATTGTGCAGAGATGGCGTTGTCATTTCACGCACAAATGTCATTGAGGGAAAACCCATGTGTTCGTATTTCTCCACCAACTTGCAGAGAAGTGATGGAGCTTTCTGTCAGAGCGCTTTTTTTAAATCAATATTTCATGTGAGGGACGATCATCAGGCAAGATTAAGCTCATTTACCACCTTTTAATCTCAAGTTAATGTTGATTCTTTATTGAGTTGCCTATTAGCGAAATGCTCTGAGAATATATGCTCTAAGCCCTGTGATAGACTGGCGTCCTGTCCAGGGTGTACCCCACCTTTGACCCGATGTCAGCTGGGATCTCACAATAGAAGTGTATGGGGAATTACGTTGGGCGTTAAATGACACGCGAACAGCTTAATATGCGTAGACGTGCCACTCGAAAAGTAATTAAAAGTGGCGTGCTATTTATACGCCCTCCCATGAGACCACGTTGCATTTATCCAATCAGCTGCCATCATGTGGCCAAGTTCATAAGGTCAGTTTTGTTGTCAAATGATGCGTCACTCACTGTTAATAGAAAGTACAGCGGCAAAATGTCAGAAAGGAAATTTTAATCGCAGAGCATGAAAGTGCAAGACCAAGATCTACTAAAGAAACATTTTCAAGGTTGCAGACTTTTCCGTGCTTTTTTTCATATAAAGCATGATTAATAATGTGGGGGGCCCAAACAAACAGTAGCCTAGGGACCCCTGACCACCTTAATCTGCCATCTGCCACTAATCCACCTGCCCACAACGGACCCACAACTGGCCCAACCCATCCCCTCCACCAGGACTGAGCGGAAATATGACCACTAGAGGGCGAAATCACACAACTGACAATAAAGTGTAGGTTTAAAGCTTTTATGTGTTGCAGCAGGGCCCACGGATGATCTGTACTTTGACTGTTGTCATTATGACAGGTGTGTGTGTGTGTGTGTGTGTTGAAGACCGAGCTGTAAAATGACCGTAAAGTTATAAATGCAGAGTACACTCACCTCTTATTCTGTCAGTTTACAGTATACCCACGTATCCTTTTTTCAAAATAATTGTCAAAAGTTGTGCTGGAAATTTTATTTTTGCATGACACAATAATAAAAACATCTAAGTTAACCCACTCCCTTCATGGTTACACACTCATCTACCCAACAGTGCCCCCACCTCATGAACTACCACTACACCACTGATTAAATGTAATATTTGAACTTTGCCACTGGAATTTCTTTTGTGTGTATGTGTGTGTGTGTGTGTGTGTGTGTGTGTGTGTGTGTGTGTGTGTGTAAAACTTGTGGTGCAGACCGTGATATGAAGACCTCAGCTCAAATGTTCCAAGACAGACCCAGCTCTGTGGAGGACGAACATCTGTCTTGACCGGTAGAGGAGGAAGAAAAGTTGAGAGAAAGAGAGAAAAGACAGAGAGCGGGACACTTCGAGAGATGCAAGCAACCACGAAAGTAACAGTAACTTTGATAATATCTACTATAATGTGAACATGACTTATATGTTATAGCAGAATAGTAAGAAACAAGCACAGCTAAGGCGACTGAATATGATAATTATAATAATTATGGTGGCAAATAGGATCAATGATGATCAGTGGTATTAACAGCTGTGATACAGTGAGACATACCACTGATGGTGTTTTCATGGCTACAAATGTTAGAATTTATAAGACTAATGATGGTTTATATGAGTAATAATGATAAGGAAGCATCATGCAGGACCACGGCAGCAGAGACCTGCCCCAAAGTGAGTTAGTTGTGACATAGACACGTCCCAGCCGGTCGTCTCTACCTCATCATTGGAGTTGGAGGGCGGATTTAAAACAGTAGGGGGAGTGTTGAGCCATTTGCAACCCATGAAACACTGATTTTTATACATTTGGTGAGAAATGTCACTATTACCAGCAGCATTAATGTGTTTCATCAACGTAAAGTCACATTATTAAGTTTAAAACATGTTTAAGTGTGAGGCACCTCTTTTAATAAGTAGTCTCAATAAAATAAAACATTAAAATGACATATAGTGAGTTATTTTAGTGATTGCTTCTGTTTTAAATGTCTTTAAACACATTAAAAATGATCTTTAACGCCTCTCTCCTGTTTCATTGTTTAGAGTTTAGATGTTTATGCAGCTTATCCTGAAAACATGTTGGCTTACAGATAATTAAACGTTGCCTCTGACTGTAGAGTACGTTGACTCCTTTGCCCTTTACACATGATTTAAGCAGCATATAGGCGCATCCATCAATCAGACCCATGGATTTCCCTTAATTAACTTTAGGGGTAGAGTTGGGGATTACGAGGTAATAGAGCAAAAGAGAATGTATCCAATTACAAACATATATATAACACATATTTTATGGTTATATAAAATGGGTCTTATCCATTTGTAGTTCAGATTTTTGGTGCATTATTTTGTTAACTGCAGAAATCATGCAAGAAACCTTTATTTTCAGCAGATTTAGTCGGCCACTACTTGACTAGCCTTACTTTTTATCCGGTCTCCTGTTGGTCCGACCAACCTGGCAACCTGAGTGGTGGAATTATGTTTTGTAGTTGCGACTACGATCTTGAGACACTAGATGGCGGAGTTCTGCTCATTCTCCATATTCAACCTTTGAGAAGTATCCACTTTATCTAACAAGAAAAGACGTCATGGGTAACAGTGTAGGCCTATTTCCACATTCATTATTTTATTCCACGTTATATTTTCCACATTTTTATTTACGTCCTTACCAGGTGTTGTTATTTTTAAGCTGATTTTGTTCTGCTTAATGATGCTGCTATAGGCCTAGTCTGCCGGGGGATAATACTTTTCCTGATACTCTGAGCTTCTCTCCTCTCTGTCTGTATCATTCATGTCTCATCAATGCATGTTACTAATTCAACTTCTTCCCCGGAGTTGTTTGTGCTTTGTCGTCTCGCAGGTCTCTGCTGATCGTGGTGGTGCCTGCTGCCGTGGTCCTGCATGACGCTTCCTGCTGCTATTATAATCTATACCTTAGCTGTGCTTGTTTCTACTATTCTGCTGTATTAACTGCCATAACATATATGGTAACGTAAGTTACAATACCACAAGATAAAGTGATGTAGTGGTGATATAAAGTGACAGTGGAGTGTAGCAGCCTTTCTCACCGGAGTAAGTTACAGTCAGTTACAGTAAAGTACAGTGTAACATATAAGTCATATTCACATTACTATAGATATTATTATAGTTACTGGAAGTGTGTCTGTCTCTATCTTTGTGTATGTCTTTGTCTCTCTCTGTCCATCTGTCCGTCTTTCTCTCTTTCTCTCTCCTTTTCTTTCTGTCAAACCGGTGCAGACAGATGTCCGTCCTCCACAGAGCTGGGTCTGTCTGACGTTCCTGTCTGTAATAGTGAAGGTTTTCGTCTCCACCGTACTCTACGGGGGAATTGTTGGGTCTCTGTAAATCATAAATAAGTCATAGAGTGTGGTCTTTACCTACTCTGTAAAGTGTCCTGAGATAACTTTTGTTATGATTTGGCACTATAAATAAAATTTAATTGAATTGATGTCAGCTGGGATCAGCTCCAGCCCCCCCCCCCCGCGACAAGCGGTTGAAGATGGATGGATGGGTGGACATTTTGATTTAGTTATTTATTCTTTTATCCATTCATCCTAATATTTACACATATATTTTCTTATTACTGTACAGATTTAATCTCATTATGGCCCCCTTGTGTCTCCGTATTGGTGTTAATAACTATTGCACTGAGAAGCTGTTAATCCATATTCTACCGTGCAGTGAGGGGGACAACACGACCCCGGTCTCCCCTACCGGGTGTCAGTCCTCGGGTCCCACCCAGTGTTTCCTCCCTTGCGCTCGCGCCGCTGCTCAAAAACAGGTATGACTGGTGACGTCAGCAAGGTGACACCCACCTCTCTTCTTCTTCTTCTGCTGCCGCTGCTGCAGCTGCTCTGCTCCCGGTGGACACTTTTCTTTTTCTTCTGCTTAAACTTCACATTTCTCTCCATGACAATGAGGATTTCTCCCTCGCGTGCCGGACTTTGAACCTTTGTGAGCGCGTGAAGCCCGGAAGACTCAACAGTAAGACTTCATAAATACTTGATATGAGACTAAACTGTGTGTTTGTGAAGCGTTTTAAAGCCAGACTGAACTCTTGTTTTTCTTCACACGCTGGCGTCACTTTCACAATGAATCGCTGCGCTCCGGTCGCTCGAAATAGAAACAGACACACGATAGTTGCGCTGGATGATGAAGAGTTTCCATTTGGAAACACTGTCGCGGGCTGTTTGGGGTCTCCGGAAAAAGAAAACAGCCTTTTTTAAAATTGTAATTGTTGTATTTAAACATCCAAAGGTCGTGGATACCATGTTTTTAAGGTGTAATGGTTTAATAAAGGGTCGCGGAAAGCACATTTCCATGTTAAACTCGTGCGTCACTTGGTCCAAATGCCCAAAGCGCGTCTCTTGTTTGCTTTTGTGAGGCACTGAAAGTTTCATTCATCTGACTGAACTGAGTGAATTCACTGTCAGCGTGGCTCAAGGTCGACGTGTCCCGCCCTGTGGCAAGCTCTACTGTAAACACCCAGCGGCTGTGAGAGAGCTAAACCGGCTGAAACATCCATCCAGGGACGAGGTTAAACAGAATCACAAGTGAGAGCACCAGGGAGACGCTTACCGTGTCAAACCGGGTAGATCAGAGGGCTCAATCCAACTTTTTACCACCTGTGTTTAATGTGAAGAGAATGAAGCCTGAGAAAAAATAAATGAAAACTAATAAACTGCCAGCTGTTCCTCTCTACAGCTTCTTTTCTATAATGCATCATGCTCAGCTTTTCCTGTTTGAATTTGAATTTGAATTTGAGTTTATTTCAGACATGTCAAAAGAATAATACAAAATTAAATGAGTTCACAAATAACAGAAGAAAACTGTAACAGCTATGCCTGAAAAGCAGTAGGAAGATGTTTTCACTTATTTAATCCTACCCCCTTTTTCACAATTCAGTAATTGCTGTAATCGTTATATCATTTATCTACTGTATGCACAACTTCTAAATCTAACTATACAATAATACATTTCCACAGAGAGCCCCACTCAGACATCTCTCCATTGCACGCTTCATTGATTTCTTTTTATGTTCGTGTCATGCATACAAAGTGCCCAACCCTCATGGATTTACAAGACAAACACACACACACACACACACACACACACACACACACACACACACACACACACACACACACACACACACACAAAAGAAATTCCCAGGGCAATGTTCAAATATTACATTTAATCAGTGGTTTAGTGGTAGTTCATGAGGTGGGGGCACTGTTAAGTAGATGAGTGGGTAAACTTACATGTTTTTATTATTGTGTCATGCAAAAATAATATGTCCAGCACAACTATTGACAATTATTTTGAAAAAAGGATACGTGGGTATACTGTAAACTGACAGAATAAGAGGTGAGTGCACTCTGCATTTATAACTTTATGGTCATTTTACAGCTCTGTCTTCAAAAAAATGTTCTGTCTATCCTCGCAGGCTTGACAAATAAAATACAGCTACAAAGTAAGTGCCCTTCCTGAAGCACAACTCACATTTCTCGTATTAAATCAACATAAATGGAGGTAATTCTAGTATTTAAAAAAAAGTATGTCCCTTATGTCCAGGCAGACAGGAAAGTAAAGCAAAAAAAGAAACTCACACAACAAAGTGTGTCCTCCTCACTTTTCGTCTGTTCCTGCGCGTAACAGGATCTCTGACTTTTTTATAGTTTAGACTTTTCTCAAAAAAAATCCGTTATCAAAATAGTTGCAGATTAATTTAATAGTTGATAGCTATTAAATGCATCCCTCTTTGTTCCTGCTTTAAAGGTCCCATACTATGCTCATTTTTTTAGGTTCATACTTTTATTTTGTGTTTCTACTGGAGGGTGTTTCCCTGCTTTAATGTTCAAAAACACATTATTTTTCTCACACTGTCTTTCTGCATATACCTGTATTCACCCTCTGTCTGAAACGCTCCGTCTTAGCGTCTGTCTCTTTAGGCCCGTCTGCTCTGATTGGTCTGTGTTTCTTGAACTTCCACATCTGCGCTCTCTGCGTCTCAGCTCTTTCATTGCAGCCTGAGAATGACCGTTAAAGCACTTTATATATAGCATAGTTGTGACATCTCAACCGTACACAGGACATCAAGTCCTGACGGCTCATTCAAGGACACAGTTTCTGAATACGAGCTGGGTGCATTTCTCTGTAGATTGAGTGTTTTGATACTTTCAAAGTGTTTATATAGCACCTTGTCCTGATTTCTAATCAAAAATAAATGAAAATCTCCCTTTTTACATAATGGGACCTTTCATTCACAGAGAATTACCAGCATCTGTCGGACAACAAGGGGGATAGTATCATCCCTCTGTCCAGGATGTCCTCCAGAGGTAAAAATGACTTGTGCCGACTGTGTGGCGGTGCTCTCCAGGGCAACCAAAGGCGGTGGTTGTTTGGGGGCCAAAATAAGAAGACAGGTCAGCCTCAGACCCCGACAGAGTCTCTGAGAGGAGGCAGTGTGTCTTTGTCCTCGCAGAGCAGCCCCTGGGGTGAGTCTGGAGCACAAAGAAATAAAGAAAGGTTTACAGAGAGAGTCAGATGCTAACTTTCTTTTACCCTTCACAGGCAGCACGTTATCTCTGGGTTCCTCGGTGTCCCTCTCCAAGTCCCAGCTCTCCCTGTCCTCTTCGTCCAAGGGGATAGATCTGCTATCGGTGTTGACTCACATACTGGGGCAGCCTGTGCCACGAAGCAGCGGGCAGGGGGAGTTTGTGTGCGGCAAATGCGTGAGCGTCCTCGAGCGGGTATTCAAGTTCGACTCGGTGATAGCCAGGGTGAGGGTGCTCTCATCCGAGAGGCTTCAGAAGCTGACGCAGGAGAGGGACAAGATCAGACAGTGGGTTCGCCAAAGCTACCGGCAGAGACATCCGCGGGGCTCCCAGAGCAGGGGCAGCACCAGCGAGGAGGATGGAGAAACGGAGAAGGAGGGCTACAGGGAGATGCTGAAAGAGAATATGGCGCTCTCAGAGTACGAGTGCTGGTCAGAGAAGTGGGACACGTGCCCGTATTTCATAAGAACGGGTAAAAGATGCAGAAAGGGCAAAGGGTGTGAAGGCTGTGATTCTTTACGGGTGTCCGACTCGGATTATGAGTCTGTTTGCGGGGTTCCTCGCCGCTTGCCTTTCCAACCCTTTTCCCCGTTGGGGCTGTCGCGGGACAAGTCCCAGAGCATGCCCCTCCACTGGCAGAGGGTGTCATCTTTCAGCTCCAGCCCGTCTTCACTGGCGGGGTCCACTCTCTCCTTACAAGCATCTTCCCGCACTGAGTCCATTCAGTCTCTGGACTCTCTTGATGGCAACGACCCGTTTGACTCCCCGAGCGTTCAGTCGGCCAACTTTGTGCTGAAGGAGCTGAGGAGTATCGAAGGGAAGCCGGTCACTTCGCCATCAGGGAGTAGGATCCCAGTTCTGGGCAGGAAGTACTCAGGAAAGGTTGGAGAGATGGCTTCGCCCTCGGTGAACAGGGTGCTGCTCTTTGTGGAGAACGGAGGGGAGGAAATGGATGAAGAGGACGGGGATGTCCTATCGGAGCTGAGGGATGAGTTCATGCCTCTGCATCGAGAGGTGAGTGTTTTCAGTCCTGTCTGAGCATGCCATCGACGATTAACATGTTCTGTATGTATAATGTGTGAATGGATGAACTCTAGACAGATGTGTGTGCTGTTAATATTGACACAGTGTGCTGCAATAGGTAATCCGGGATCAGCCGAGGTCAGTCCAACAGTCCAACAACATTTGAACTACACATTTCACATTTTACTGAATAATTAGGGCCTGATCAATTTGGAATTTATGAGACCGATACAAAAGGATTGTGCACCGCTTTTGCACCAGTATGAAGGTATAACCAGTAAAGTGTTCAAAAGGCTGCTTTCTTAAACTAATAACTTTATTTAATATGATTTATTATACGTACAATGCATAACATTGTCAACCAATTCTAGAAATGAACAATGAGAAAATAAAGTGAAAAAAGCAAATAAACATCATGCTCAGTAAGAGTAGATAACTAACCATTTAGATAAAGAATAATTATACATGAATTAAATATATAAATAGTCCTGTATGCTCAGTATTAAATGCTCAATTGCTTACAGTTTAAAAAAAATAATAATAATAATAAAATAGATGGCTAAATCGTTGTGTGTTCAGTATCAGTCAATTGCTGTCAATTTAAATAAAGAATAAATAAAAACAAATAGCTGTATGGCAGCCTTTCTAAATCACCCAGAGCATTTTTTCTGTATTATATGTTCAATTCAATTTTATTCATAGTGCCAAATCATAACAAAAGTTATCTCAGGACACTTTACAGAGTAGGTAAAGACCACACTCTATGACTTATTTATGATTTACAGAGACCCAACAATTCCCCCGTAGAGTACGGTGGCAACGAAAACCTTCTCTATAACAGACAGGAACGTCAGACAGACCCAGCTCTGTGGAGGACGGCCATCTGTCTTTTTCTTATCGGCTATATACACTGACGTCTCTATGATGTCATCACGATAAATGATACCACTACCCACAAGTTTACTATGAAATCATTTGTGATTTCAGAGCACAACTGGCAAAGTTCACCACGCTGTCAGGGACCTGCGAGGCCAGCTGGACCAAGCTGCGTCCCGCATCAGGACCCTGGAGGCCGAGCTTAAACACGGGAGGAGCAAAACAACGGCAGCCAACGGATCAGAAGACTGGGCCCCTGTAAGTATTCACACTCTCTCCATTTAAAGACACTTAATGTTGAAGGAGAAGTTACAAAGGTTACAAAAGCACACTACTTTTTTAAAGCCCACTAATTAAAGGGCACCGTGTTTAAAGTGTGCCCTAAAACATTGGTCAGGTGCCCATATCTTGAAACATGGTTTGCATGCTGCAATCATCACTCCTGGTCTATCAAACCACACATTCTCACCTTTACACATGGGTTAAACAAATGAGATATAACCTGTTCGTAGGTGAGCTTGAGAGTTGCTGGAAGGCCTCATTATTATTATTATTGTTTTGACATTTGGATAGAGCCAGACTAGCTTTGTTTCAGGTCTCTATGCTAAGCTAATCTAACCAGTTGCTGGCTGTAGCTTCCTATTTAATGAAAAGATATGAGAGTGGTATCAAGGGATGTTGGGATTATGTTTATTTGTGTGTGAGAGTTGTGTCACTCACCTGGGCCGTTAAGAAAAAGAGCTGTAAAAATGTCAGCGGGAACCAAGCGATCCCAGCTTTACATCTGCTAAAAAGCACCTTTAATCCGCAGCGTTGAAGCATTTTGGATTTCTGTAATATAAACCAGGGTGTTGTTGTTGTTGTTGTTGTCAAAATGACTGCAAAGAGTCCAACACTTCCAGCATATCCGAGATAATCATCCACCCCTTTTTATGTCCGAGTCAAAGTAAAAAAATAGGTTACTAAGCCGAACCAAAACAGTTTAAACTCGCCCAGAGTAGTTCACACAACGTGTTACTGTTTACTTTAAGGATCTCCTGGAGATACGTAGTAGTTACCTGGATGTTATTGCAGCTCAATGAGTACGTGCAGATCCCTCTATTTTCACTTTAAAGTATGTTTTATGTGCCGGACCACAACAACCACGACAATAATAAATTCCTAGCCTGGAAATCCAACGAATCTGCCAAACTCAAGTTGCACTTGTTCTGGCTTCTCTCCCGTTCAGACAGATTTCCAGTCGCCCTGGCCCTGTGCCGACCAATCACAACTGTTTATCTCATGTGGGGCGGGTTTAAGGCGATGACTGACAGCGTCACCGTCCAGTCCGCAGGTCCGTTCAGCGCAGTTTTTCAGGCTCAGGAAACTCAGATCAAACTGTCGAAGTAGACAGCTCTGATCAAATATGACTCGATATTATGTTACAGCGTTGTCTATTTCTCGCATAAATGTTTTCAGAAATGCATTATAGTGAACTGTTGAGCTGTAATTAGAGAAAGTTTGTTACTCAGTTGGCATTGTTTTCCACTGAGCAAGCACCACCCTTTCGTTGCTGTGATTGGCTGTAGGTCTAAAAGGAGTTTGCAATCAGTCTGGTGATGTCAGGCTAATAATTTCCCTGATTTAATAATCATGAAAACCGGGAAATTTCCTCTCACTGTAATTGTGATACCAATGGGACATCCCTGGTTGTATCAGTCTTCTAACTCAGCTGCAGATGTGTGTTTCACTAAACTTCTCTTTCATGAAATGAACGATATATCTGAAATATCAGTCAGTGAAGTTATGCGCTAACAGACTAACACGGTTGTTATTTTTGACGAGTGATCATGGTAGGTTATGCCTCCTAATCATTTTTTCTTCTACACAAGAAAAGCAGGTTTATTACACAATGCAACATCGCACAGCAGCTCCTGCGTCACACATCCAAACAGCTCCATAAACCACTCTGGGAATGTTGACCGAGCACAAATACAGTGTTATGAAAGGCCTGGAGGGCGGCTGTACCGTGTTTCTGGTGAAGGGTGTGTCCCTGTTCCCTCCTTTACAGGTGTAGATAAAGAGAGAGAGACACACACACACACACACACACACACACACACACACACACACACACACACACACACACACACACACACACACACACACACACACACACACACACACACACACACACACACACACACACACACACACACACACACACACACACACACACACACACACACACATACAGCCTCTCTCTGGAATCCTCCCTGACCGGTGGAGTTTGCCGCGGGCTCATTCGTCTTATGATAGAGGATATCATCTAAAAGTGTCTCATCTGCTTTGTCCACATGACCTGGTCTCGGCTCGTCTGTCAGCGTTTAATATTGGTAATAATTACTGTAAGGTATTTGGGAGTAGCTGGCAGCAGGTTTAAACATTTAAGTGTTCAGAACCTGTAGGAACAGATCTCGTCATCAACGTATTTGTCAGCTTGGCTGTGATTCACAGTGCATTACCACCATCTTATTAAGAGCTTATTAAAAGGCAGCCAAAGCCACAGAAACAATTATAACCTCATACATTTGTTGAAATTTATAGCCTGCTGAGCATTATGGGCAGTGCTTGTATGGGCTAGTTTTGTACTGAACATACTAACAACAATGTGCTACTGAACTGAAGACGGTGGACATTACGGCGTATGAGCTGCGACACGTTCACTCTTCTTAGCTCGGGGAAAAGGGGGAACAAACCATGTCACCACACAAGAAAATATTATTTGACTAGCAGTAATGCTTATTGTCATTATCCATTCATCTTTGGATACTTTTTTAGGTTTCATCTTTAAAATGTTAAATATAGGGAGAAATCATCACGTTTCCAAAGAGTCCAGGGTTGTAAGGTGTGAAAATTGATTATCGATTATATTATTATTGGTTATCATACCATAAACATTTGCATCTGTTTTCAGTAAGGAGACTTTATACGCACAATTTTATAAAAATAAAAAGGTATTCAAGTTTCCATTATAGTAAAGCTTTTGTTCAACAAAAGAAAAAACCCTGATTTTATTCCATTTATGGTCACTGTACCTGATAACTTAATAACAATACCATGTACTGTGATACTGTGAAACCGTACAGTTATAACCCTAAGAGAAGCCACTTCAGATTTCTTTAGTTTCTATTTGAAACTCCATTTTTAAAGATGTTAAAGTCGAGAAACGCTATAAAAACTGTTTAAGTCAAGAGGCTGGAACCAGAGAACAGATTACGTTTTTGCTTGATAAATGACTTAAAGCTACTCTAAATAATATTTCTGTATTAATGGATCAAATTCTTTTTGAAAGGGTTGTTTCCTAGTGATCTGCTGCTGCGTTATAAACCTTCCAGGCCTCTCTGATCACCTATGACACGTGTTATAAAGGTCTCAAAAAGCTTATGTATCATAGTAGCACAAATATAAAAGAAAAATTAAAAAGACCCCGTAAAGCTGCAACTAAGAGTCGATTAATGAAGTGACTAAAAGAAAACTGATACAACAATTTTTAAGTCATTTTTCAAGCAAACATCTGATGGTTTCTCAACCGGAAGTGTTTGTTTCTTTGCTTGTCAAGTCAAGTCAAATGTATTTATATAGCACATTTCATACGACAAGCGTGAACTCAATGGGCTTCAATTTCTGTGCTGTGTTAAAACATGTAAATGTAATATATTTGGGTTTGTTGGACATGCTCCACTATTCCCTGGTGTTTTGAATAGCTGTTTGTTATTGTAATAGGATCCGGAGTGTATTTTATTCAGCCCTACTCCCGGATCTGTTTGACTTGTGTCCCTCTTTCCTCCAGTTGCTCCAGGAGGAGGGTGGCAGCTCCCTGCTGCAGAGCCTCGGTCACTCCCTGCACAGCCGGGAGCGTCTGATCCAGGTGGGTGAGGCGATGAGGGGAGACAGGACTCAGTCATGCACACAGCGCTGGGATCTGCTGCTGCTGCAGCTCTGGCTCAAAGCTCAAAGCTCACAGGAATGTTGTTTGTCTTTTGAAGTCACTGTACTATTGTTAAAGTGACAGAGCCAAAACTGCATTCACTTTGTCTCTTCACCACCCGTGACACTGACGCATGTTTTCTTAAGGTTTGACCATGATTGCCCTTATTTTTAGCCACTGGGTAGGTTGATGATTTACAGCAGGAATTTTAATGGACTGTTGAACTTATCGTGAGACACTCTGGATGAACATAAGAGCTAAATGGCTAAAGCAAAGAGGACTGCCACATCAGAAAGATGACGAGACACTTTATCTGAAACAACAGTGCTGGAATGAGTTAAAGATTATCAGTTAGTGACTGAATAACAAAGTGTTACACTTTTACTTGTAGTTTTATATTTCTGCCAGACTCTTAGCTTCTTTTATGTGATGAAGATAAGAAGTTTAGCACCACACATTATTTTGTTATTATTTTGCACAGAGCCAGGCTAGCTGTCTCCCCGTCTTTGTGCTGCTGGCTGTAGCCTCATATTTAACGCACAAATACAAGTGGCTTCAATGTTTTTATATTACTTTTGCCAAGAAAGCAAATAAGCATATGTCTCTAAATGTCCAACTACTACTAAAATATTCAAACACTCCAGGTGTTTTTTTTAAACATGCATACAACTAGCTTACAAAAATACAGTATGCTCACATCGGAGATCAGCTGTTTATGTACACTGAACACTGAGTTAGATCAGGGGCTCCCAAACTTTTTCAGCTCCAGACTCAGGAAAGAAATTTGTCGTATCCCTGGGACACAAACGTACACTAATACATCATGAGCGTGGACACATTTTTCAGGTCAAGGTTTGCGAGAAGAGAGAAATAGTCGGTGTAAACAGTCCTGCACACAACATCTGATCTGAACAGACCAGCACAGCGAAAATGAAAGCTCTTTATTAGCTCTTCTATAAGGAAAATTAATTCACATATCATAGCATTTTACCCCGCCGACTGACGACCCAATAAAAATGTGTCTGCAATCCATTTTCAGTCCATAGTCACATTAATTAAATGTATTCTATATAAAAAGAAAACAATTCTTGCATTGCATTCTCCTAAATCTTTATAATGTTAGAACAAAATGTCACTGCAACATTGTCAGAAGTTAATTTTTCCATTTCCTCAGAGCAACAACTCTGAGTGTTTTGCTTTTAAACAGATTTTAGTTTCAGGTTGAGTCTACAAGTGATGAGTGCAGCTCTAGGTTTATGACTGCAGTGGTTTCCATTTGCATGTATATCAGCTTGGCTCTGGCTTCTTCAGTATGTGAACACACGGGTTATTATGGCTCTGTGTGATGATTTATGCTTAAAATGACCTTTTCATTTGACAAAGATCTGCACTCACACATGTGTTGAATCTTTAAACTCTCACCCAACAGTGCTATTAGATGAGTGCGTTTGCTATTTTGGACTAACGGACAGATGTGTCCTCTCTTCCAGGAGTGCATGGGTCTGATCAGAAGGCTGTGTGTGGAGGAGGGAGCAGGGAGCGAACTGGCAAACAAGCTGACTGAAAAACTGACTGAGAACCTGAAAGAAACTCAATCTGTCAACAAGGTTAGAGCTGCCACTGTCCTCTACATCCTGATTGTTGACATGCTTAGTGCTGAGTCAGACTCTCTCTGAGGCAGAGCAGGTATTTGCATGAGCAGACAGACTTTTGCTGATAGTCATCAGACTCATGGCTGCTGTCCCTGAAGGTTTTTTTGTATTCGCAGTGCAGGTCTTGTGATTGGTTTTTGTTTTTTTTATCTCTGGCCTGCAGGAAGTTTTAACAGTCTAGCAGCAGCATGTCAGCAATTTCCTCCAAATTACACACTGCGTTTTGATTTTTGACTCCGTTGTTTCTATTATTATAAGATCAACATCTTGGGTTTCATGCTGATTCATTCGTTTTCTTTTGCTTATTCGGTTCCAAGTTGCATTAATTTCATTATTCATATCATTACAATTTGTTGCAATCACGATAAGATTACAGTTGAAAACAGACACGTTTGTTGTAAGATAGTCACCATTATTTCAGGCTATGTTAGCTCTTTGGTCACTTCTTTTTATTTACGTCAGTGTATTTATTTTTATTACACCTGTTTCTGTTTGGGTAGTACTGCGAGTATTGTAGGATTACCTGTAACAAAATGTGAAGTATGTGTTTATTATGAAAATCATTATTACTATTGATGAATTAATGTCATTTTTCATAATGGACACAAAAGTGGTAACAGGTGTAATTGTATAGGCATCTCCTCCTCTGAATAACATGTGATCAGCATCAATCATGCCATTGTCAAAATAGTTAATGATACATATTCTGTCTATCGATGAGCTCTTTCAGCTCTACAGAGGTTGTATTTTCATCT
Source organism: Echiichthys vipera (assembly GCF_963691815.1). Classification (NCBI taxonomy): domain Eukaryota; kingdom Metazoa; phylum Chordata; class Actinopteri; order Perciformes; family Trachinidae; genus Echiichthys; species Echiichthys vipera. The sequence continues at coordinate 7,263,603 of NC_139833.1, forward strand.
GTATTGGATGTCTCAAATGTTTTGTGGTCTGTAGGCTGCCCTGCTGACTTTAAGGTCTGAAGTGTCTGAGAACGAGAAGAGCACGGAGAAAGAGATCGAGTCACTGAGGAAGGCTGGCAGAGGCCGAGAGAGAGACCTCGACACACTCAACACCGTGCTGCAGTGCAACCAGGATATTATCAGCGTACGAACGCACACAAGTTACAAACCAGGGATAGAGTTGCATGCATTGTAGATTAAAATACACACACGTTCTCACTCCGTTCATTGACCGTGTATATTTGCACTTTGCACAGTTCCCTCTGCGTGCATTTGAAGCTTATTTAGATAGACCTTTATTTTGACCTTGCTCCAGGAACTGCGAGTGGCTCTGGGGGAGAAGGAGCGACAGCTGAAGGAGGTGGAGAAAGAGAGGGAGGTGTGGAGACAGAGGGACCAGGCCCTCGCGACTGTCCTGCAGGAGAAGGAGGCTCTGCTCCAGAAAGATGTGCAGGTACAAGGGCGCCCTTTCTGTGGGGGCTACATGGCTCCCTCACTTTTCAAAGGAATATAAACACAAGTGTTCGTTTAATGTCTTCCACCTTCAAAATAAAGTTGTAGAGATTTAATTCTCTCTGTATTATTTAATTAAGGGAAAAGTGTTACAACATGTTGTGTTCCTTCAGGCTCTCTCCGACTCTGTGATCGGTAAGAGGTTGGCAGGGGACCGAGAGGGAAACAGCGCCACCTTGTGCACGGAGGTCACCAAACTCACCAAAGCCCTGCAGGAGTCCCAGGACATAGTGCAGGTGAGATGTAAGCACGAGGAGAGGATTTCAAAGTTTTATCAATTTAAGAGAAGCTGTAGAAAAAAGCTGAGAAGTGAAGGATGAATTTCCACCTGCAAGTTTTTGCAACATTGCATATAGATTTATATAGATTTATATATTTTAAGATTAACACAATAGCATATCCTAAATGTTTGTCCAATAAAAGACCATAAGACAAAATGGGTCAGTGAGTACAGAGCTGAGCAACTGTTAACAGACTTTTTAAACAATGTATTGTTTTAGTAACAGTATCAGTGACCAGATGGTATAATAATTAAATATTATAATTCGTTTTTTTAATTAAATAGTTAGGTCTCATTCCAAGTTGGGTGGGCATTTTAAAAATATTTTTTGAAATTTCACGATTAAGCAATTAATTAAAAATAATGTAAAGATTATAGCTAATTCAACTATAGTTAATTGCAATACAGTCATAATTGAACAGTGGCTGGAATGAAGTACAACAAACTACTTATAGAACAAATTTTTTTACACTTTTGTTTTGAAATGAAAATGAAAAAATGTTAATGAGTGAGCTTCAGAGGTGTTTGAAGGCAGCTTTAGTTACCTTTGTTCAGACTGTTCCCAGGGTTAATGTGAAGATAGGGTAAAGTTAATTCATCCCACATCGAGGAAACTCATGTTAAACCAAGAACCTGCAACGGTGAAAGACAAAGAAACAAGTCCCAGCCTCTGTAACTATTCCTCCTTCTTCTTTTTTCCTCCAGAATCAGCAGGAGAGTCACGTTCAGACTGTGTCCTCTCTGACGGATCAACTCAAAGACACTCGGCGGGAGCTGAGGGAGAAAGAGAAGGAGAAGAAGGAGGCTGACAGACTCTGGCAGCACAACAGGGAGGACCGAGAGAGAGAGGAGAGGAAACTCAGGGACAGCCTGGAGAAGAGAGACAAACTCATAGAGGTAAATCCGAAATCTGCTGCTTATTGTCTCCATATTTAGTGCGTGCATGTTGACAAGGAACACATCCGTCCGTGTTACCACAGTTTAAACACTGGAAACAGAGCCATATCAACTCTTGAGGGAATAAATAACTCCCAAATAGGAAATATCAAATAGCAGTATTGCATCACAGTGTTCACCTCTCCTCCTTCCTGAGCCCCCAAAACGAATAAGACATAAAACATACCATTGTATAAGTAGCTTACAGGCTTTGGTGGCATCAAGGTATTACGGTATACCATCCAGGTATGATTGACGTCTCTGGTATGATTTTCAAAACCGTCAAAAACACAGACCCTCCTCTTTCTATTAAACATATAAAGAGATGATCTGTCAAAGGGATGTTTTATAGTGCACAGTGCTTAAAGTCTCTCTCTCTCTCTCTCTCTCTCTCTCTCTCTCTCTCTCTCTCTCTCTCTCTCTCTCTCTCTATATGTATATATATATATATATGTATATATATATATATATGTATATATATATATATATATTTGTCTCTCTCCTCCAGGCTGTCCCTGAGTTTCCTCTCTCTCTCTCTCTCGGTCCTCCCTGTTGTGCTGCCAGAGTCTGTCAGCCTCCTTCTTCTACTTCTCTTTCTATATATATATATATATATATATCTATAGATATATATATATATAGTATGTATATGGCTGACTTATTTTGACAACGAGTAGTAAAAATTGTTAATGAAAGGATTATTACAGGAGCTTTTTTACTGTTTACAACTGGGGCAGCCATCTTTAATGTCAACAGTCAGTCAACTTGCCTGCTGTAGCCAACATGCGCTGGATCCCAACCTTCAGTCAAGGATATTATGTATTCGTCTTATTGTGTTGTATTGTTTTATTGTACATAGCCTATGAAAAGACAGAAAAGAAACATTAAATACATCCTGCTAACAAGTATTCTGTGAGAAATGAATATGTGGTGATGCTGACTGAGGTCTTTATGTTTTTCTGCAACGCAGCAAATCCTGTTGGATGCTGAGGAGCGCGACCACATGTTCAGAGAGCTGCAGCAGAACCTGCAGAACAAACGAGAACCTCTGACCGCTGTAAAACACACACTGTGACGGAGGACGACGACGACGACGTACACACGAGCTGCAAACTAACTGCACAGAGACCGAAGACTACTTTTTGCACTTTCTGCACCACCTTTTTCGCCTCTTCAGCGTATTTATCGTGGTGTACATCGAGTCTTTATATTTATCTCTCTAAGGTTTTTGAGGTTTGTATTTGCAGACCTGCCTTGTTTCGGCAATTTTCCACAATTACTACTGAACTCTCTGGAGGGAATCAGCAATTTCAGCCTTAAGAGAGTCAGACAGTCTGATTGTTTTCAGTGAGGGGAGGTGTCAGTTGCTTAATACTTGATTTCAAAGTCGCCAGATTACTGTATTTAGTAATGTTTTGAATGTAATGGGTCTAATGGTCAGACAGTGATTAGATTTCATTCCATACAGTGGGATTGCTGAATCAAACATTTCTGAATGGTGTGATTGTTAGTGGATCTGAGTGGCATTTCTTTTGTCCTTTAGTATGAAATTACGTGAAATCTGGATTTCCTCCTCTGTGAATCGTTTTGACTGTTTGTTTGTTCACGTCCTCGGTACAGAACTGTCTTTTTTGTTTTTGTTTACAGTGCTATCTTGGCACTAGTGGAGAGGAAGACTCGGGACCAAACTAATATTTTTAACTGCTTTCATTTTGTGCTTTTATGCATCTCTTTTTTCCCCTTTTTGAACTATTCTCAATCATCCTCAATGTTTACATGTCTTATATTTGTAGTCTGGGACTTTATTACTGGAAACATTTTCTTTCTTTTAGCTCAAGAGAATTAAACACTCTGATTTCAAATTACATATGTCTGCAGACAGTTATTGCATTATATCATGCATGCTTGGTGACTAAATATGATCTTCAAACTACTGCAGTGCAGTTACAAAAGTGTTTCCCCACCATGTTTTTAATGCGTTTCAATGCAGGACTTTTACTTTTTACTTTAACGAAGAGTAAATGTATTCTGTGGTATATAGTTTATTTAATTACATGCCCTTACACCATCATAAACTCAGTTTTTGGTGTAGAATAATAAGCTATATAATCTACAGCAGTAAAATGCAACATACTGTAGGTCTACACATTAATGCAGCATATTCATCAAGAAGTCATATACAGGGTTCATACAGGTGCTTGAAAGCCTTGAAAATGCTTGAATTTTAATGTGTTTTCAAGGTTTGAAAAGTGCTTGAATTTTGGAAAAAGTGCTTGAAAATGTATCCACATTTCTTTTTACAACAAATAGCTATAGAATAGAAATATAATTCAAACAACTCTAGTCGGTTGTGACATAATTCCATCTCCTTTAACACGATTTACATTTTAAAAAGTGAAATAATTTTAAATATCTATGTGTATTTGTAGAGATGTAATTTACCACAGCTGTAAGGTGCTGGGAAAGCTTGAACATGGACCTTGAAAGTGCTTGATTTTGACTTTGGAAAAGGTGTACAAACCCTGCACATAACATTTTACTGCACAATGAGTACTTTTCATACTTTGATTACGTTTAACTGATAATTCTTCAGGTTTTTAATGCAGGACTCTTACTGGGGTGTTTTCACCTGTGGTATTATTAGTTGGCCTACTTTTACTTAAATAAATGATCTAAGACTTCTTCCACCACTGCTTCTAAGCTGAGCTTTCATTAAAACCAGATATTTCTTTAAATGCTGATGTTAATCTTTTGTTTCGTGTCATCCTGTGAATGCAGCCTGCTTCATCTCTGAGGACTGTCTGAGAAAATGACAGGTCATTGTGTAAAAAGCCAGTGTTGAATGACAGACAGCACCCCCTGCCTTCCCCTCACTGTCCAATCACCAAATAGCTTTGAGTTTCCAGTTACTTCAGGAACTGTTGCTATGGAGCTCCAACACTTCACTCAAAGTTTTCACCCTGGATGCTGGGCAACATTTGCGGAGAGGTCACAGCTGATGGCAGCTTAAACATTTTGGTTTTTAGGAGAAATGCAGTCGGTGCCCCTGGGCTCTGTCACCATCGGACCGCAGTCCTGGCGCGATGGGACGGTTCGCTCCATCCGGCGGGCAGAGCGCCTGGTGCGGCAGACTCGGGCCGGGCGGTCCGGGACTTGCAGCCGGCCCCGGAGCTGCAGCAGCGCCGCCCCCGGTTTCACCGCGAAGCGCACAGGCGACACGGCGGAAACAAGAGAAGATAAGATCACGGCGGAGGAATGCGGGGAGAGTTGTGACTGCATCTGCAAAAATAAGATATCCAGACCCCAAACTACAGGAGCGATGGTGAGAAAACAGTCGTGCAGACAGATCTGATCCAGTTTGCTGCCTGTTAGGCGACCCGAGGACTGTGGACAGGCAGCACTTCACTGATCTGGCTCACAGGATGTGGAGGCAGATTATTATCACAGTGATTAGGGGGAGGTGTCTTCAAAAGAGATAAAGCACTAACAGTCACAACTGAATCATTGTTTTTTGTTTGTTTTGGTGTAAGAAGTATTCATATCCTTTATTTAGCCTTAGGAAAAGTTGCCCCCCATATAAATACTTTATACTCTATAAGTGAAATTCATGTACTGAAAGTAGGCTTCAGAAGTGTTATTTAAAATATATACTGTCAAAAGTAAAAGTATGCTTTTCCACATTATTATGTGTATAAGTATTACAGTTAGAAATACAATATAGTACATTATCTGATGAATACAGATGCGTTAACATATTAACATAGTTTATCTAGAAGAAGAATTCCTTTATTAGTCATGCAACGGGGAAATTTGATATTTTCACTCTATTATTGTTGTTCATGTTACACACACACAGGCCCGAAATACACACACATGCACAAACAGGACCCATATACATGCAATTAATGGAGAGATGTTAGAGCGAGAGGCTGCCAGTGACCAGCTCCCCGAGCAGTTGGTGATTTGGTGCCTTGCTCAACCGCACCTCGACAGTGCCCAGTCCACACTCCATTCATGGTCCACACAGGGCAAGCGGCAAGCCTCCGGTTCCCAGCTAAGTCACCTATGGACTGAGCTACTGCCACCTCTAAATGAATCATTTTTTACAGGCTGATTATGTGTTTTGTAAATAGCATCTTTAAGTGATTAAAGCCACGCTGAAATAAATGTAGTGCGGTAAAAAGTACAATATTTCACTTTGAGATGTAGTGAAGTATAAAGTTCAATAAGTGAGGTATTTGAGTAAATGTACTGGGTAACTTTCTATCACTGACTCAGACATTTAGAAATTACAATCTGACTTTCTTCTGAAGTTCCCCGGTGGCTCTCAGAGGACGCCTGTGGCTCCTTTCCCTCCTACCAGCTTGCGTGAGCAGTGTGCGGGGGCCAGCGTTGCTGTGGCCGGTGAGTACATGCGGAGGGTACGGGAGGTGGAGGGCCAGCTGCGCAGGCAGGCCGGCAGGGTGACCCAGGAGGGCGTCAAGCTGGATCGGGAAAGGGGTCACCTGGAGATGATGCTGCGGAGCCTCAGGAATGATCTGGCTGTCAACAGGAGGAGCTCTGAGGGAAGGACCAGGAGGCCATCCACTGCTGAGACTGTAGGTTAACGCTCGCGTCTTTGCTTTTCTCTTGCCTGTAATGTGCTTATGTCTTTGGGCCTTAGTGTGGTAAGTACAGTCATATAGCCAGATGATCCATGAAGAAATCACTTCTCCTGCTGTTTTTCATGTTTATGAGCAAAAGAAACCAGAAAATTTAGCCAATTTTGGGTTTGTTTTCTGCACAGGAAGTGTTCCAGGGATATTACCTGCAGATACATGCAGAAAGGGGTTTGCAAATTTCCAGAAAACATTGTTGAAATCCCACACATTATTAATTCACTCGTCTTACTTGGACAAAGTACTGCTATCAACACCAGACACGGTGTACGTGATACACCAGAGTTCTGGGTCGTGAACTATAAGAGTAGGGATGTGTTTGCTGACAGGTCTGCTCTGTGTGCAGGAGAGAGACGGTGCTGATTACTTGTTGCGGTGTGAGAGGAGAGAGCTGGCCCAGTTGAAACAGGATCTGGAGGGAGCGCTGAGGAACGCACTGACCCAGCTGCAGGTGATTTACAACAACACTGTTCTGTCGTCACCGCTTGACTCGTTTTCCTTTCAAGCCTCCGCCCCTCCCCGACTCTGTTTGTCTCTCTTGTTTCCACTTGCCCTTCCATGTGATTTACTGGCGTGAGTGATGGAGGAAAAACCGCACTGCCAAAGCCCTCACGCACCAATAACCTCCGCCCTTTTGAACAGAGATCACAATAAAATCACGTGGCATTACTTCCAATGCATACTTCCCAAGACCTATTATGTTAATGTAAAGGTATATATCTATAAAATGTAACATTCTAGCATTAAAATGTCTAAAAACTACTAGACCTGTGTTTTATATTTTGTTGAGTTGTGTATTTAAATGATCCCAAATGTTTCAAACAATTTTCAAACTCTCAAAATCTGGAATTTTATTCGAGGTAATGGTCGAATACATTGATGCCAGTCAACGATGCCATATCTCCTTTGTACATGCGTCGGTGTTGTCTGATAGAAGCTGTCATAAACTGACCTTTTATCCAGTTTTAAGCCACATTTAACATTACAGATTTTAGATCTTGGTCATTTTTAACTGTACATTTTAACCAGAGGACGGATTTTAGTCATCAGTCGTCTGGATCTTAAGATGTCAGAGAAACAAGATTAGCATGCGTTGGACAAACACTGATATTTAGTGAAACTCTGTTATTCAGTGTGTTTACCGGTTTCAATCACCGGTTCCATTTGTTCTGGAGTGGAGGAGACCTCTGCTGATAATTCAGCTCCCGGTAAAAAACCTCCTGCACGATGAACACCGAAGGAATCAAACCGGGAGAAGCCGACTGCTTGAATGATGGCAATTATGGTGAAGACAATTAATCCCGTGACCCTTTTGTTCTTGTTTTGATTGAGGGACAACTAGCAGCAGAAAATTATATATTGTACATTTAAAATGAGAAAGTTCATAACTCTTTATGAGAAAACAGTTCAACAAACGACATAAAAAAAGTCAAACAGTGAAAATGAGCTACAGTAAAAGGACCAAGAAACGTTGAGTGGATCTTCTGTTAGGAGCCAAAGTCCTCTTCAGTTTGAAATCATTTCACGCAACTGACGTGAAAATCAGCCTGTCTGTATGTCTCCCAGTGGCATTCACAGTTTAACAAGAACCTCATCAGACACCTTTAATTATCTCCTCAGTGTTTTTACTAGAGCTGCAACGATTAGTGGATTAATCCATCATAGTCACTATAACTATTATGATAACTGATTAATCATTTGAGTAATTATTTTAAGGGGGAAAAAACATTGAGCGTTTTCTGGTTCCAGCTTTTTCAGAGTGAGAACTTGCTGCTTTTTTTTTGTTTCACATGATTTGGACAAGACATTTGAAGACGTCACTTCGGGCTTTAGGGAGATTGTGGTGAACATGATCAGCAGTATTTCCAAATAACAGGATACTTATTTTGTTGCAGCCTCTACATGTTCTTTATATGCATCTTCCAGGCTCTGGGTCAGCGCAGCAGACAGCTGCTGGACTGTGCCAGTGAGCGGGCTCGTGTCCTGGAGCTGCTGCCTCACAGCGGCTCTGCTGGAGGACACCGCGGCGCTGCTCAGACCTTCAACAAAGCAGAACCCCTCAGCCCCTTTACACCAGGTACACTCAGGACAGGAAATCAAACGGTATATATCCCTTCAGGCAATCATACTGTTGCAGCAGGAAAGGCAGAAATGCATATAGTGTATTTTTACCCTGGTCCAATGCAGACGATCGGAAATCTTTGTTGGTCTATTTTTAATATCAAACTGACAAATAAAATAATTAATTACGAGACATTAACATTGTACCTGCTGACACTTATTGTTTGGATTGAGAGACGTTTAAATGAAACGGATCATTTTTACTTGCCTGATTTGTCTTCGTGCAGAATGTAAACAGGTTTTAGAGTCGTCCACTTTGACAGTCAACCAGTCACAGCTACTGAGGGAAAACGTCAGACGGATGCTGTCCAGTGCCATCTCCAGGCAGAAAGCCGCTCACCGCTCCGTCAATGATGGCCTGGTGAAGAAAATTGCAGAGACAATAAGTCTGCAGGTAGAGAGAAATACAAAATGTTAAACATATTTGCATGCATTTCAGAAATACAATTCATTTTGTCATGAGAATAATTAAAAACAATTCTATTTAACTCTGTGTATTGCAGCAAAGCCTGACTTTGACGTCTGCAGCCACCAGGCAGGCCATGTTTCGCAAGCAGAGGGAGATTAACTGTATCCGTCACAGCCACGGCAGAGCGCAGGTCTGTGTGTGTGTGTGTGTGTGTGTGTGTGTGTGTGTGTGTGTGTGTGTGTGTGTGTGTGTGTGTGTGTGTGTGTGTGTGTGTGTGTGTGTGTGTGTGTGTGTGTGTGTGTGTGTGTGTTTGTCTGTGTGTGTGTGTGTGTCTGTCTGTCTGTCTGTCTGTCTGTGTGGAAGGGGAGGAGTGGAATTAATGGGGATTCAGAGACGTCGTGCATAACGTGATGTTTTCCCCCGTGTTATTCTGTGTACAGGGTCCGGAGTACAGCGGTGACGTACTGTCCAGAGAGAAGCTCAACAGACCTCTGGTGCAGGTTTATCACAGACACCCAGGGACACAGTTACCAGAGGCTGCTCATCTCATACAGGTGTTTACTGCATCCAAAACATCTAGACAGTTTGTCAAAATACTCTTCTGATATTTCTTTATATATACTTTATTTATTCTTGTGAAATAAATTATTAATGCTTTATAGATTACTAATAAACCATTGTATGCACTGGTCTAACTGTTTTTGTCCTTTAGCTTTTATATGAATGAGGAAGAACCCTTTAATAGTTTGACCACTTACCCTCTGGTAAAAAGCTGCAAAGCATCCTGACCAATAAAGCGGTATTAGTTAGGGTTTTTAGGCCACTTTTGGACACCACAACAAGCTGGTAACATAACACAGCATTCACATATCATCTTTTGCTTTATAGCAGACAGTCGCCCATTTACTCACCCTGCAGTTACAAAGCAACATTATCATACATTTGGAGTTGTGTTCCTGGCCACCTGATGAATGTAACTGAAAATCTCACTCCCTGAAGTTTTGGTCAGTTAAATGTCTGTCTCTTTAGCTGCTAAATACCCCACTATGTTCACTAGCTAGTCCCTAAATGTGTCTGCGTGCCACTTGGTGCTGAGCAGGAGGAAAATAGTGAGTATATCAGACAAACAACGCTGGAAACAACACTGATGACAGCGTTGAGACTCAACCAAAACAGACATAGACTATTGCGAAGAAACATTCATAGCTGCAAGCATGTAGGCACAGTTGCTTTATGTCAGCACATCTGATATATAATGATCAGTCAATGCACAGTATGATACAATACAGCCAACTAATGCAGGACACAGTTCGCCCGGGAGAGTGATGTTCAAAAGTTTATTGCCACAAATAAGACACATAAGTCTTTTTTGGGTAAATCCAAAGTTAGAAGTAAGCTTCCTTGTTTCTTTTTGACATATCTGTATCATGATCTGTATGATGACTAGAGTGGTATGAAGAAAGATTTTTTTTTTCTTTAAATTCAGGGATGTTTTCATAGTGTGCTGCCCAGTATGACGGTGATTGCAAGGATAGCATGCATGCTGGTATCTTTAGTAATGTGAATTTCCTCATGCATGAATCATACATCAAAAATAGACTTATTTACGCATTTGATCCAAAAGAAAAATATAAATGCATGCCAAAAAATACTGGCACTTGTCTCTTGATACTGCCTCAACACATTATAAAGGTGCTGCAGATAGTGAGGAGACCCATAAACAAGGTTTGACCTGAATACAGGGAACAACAGCAAACCTCCTCATCCTTCCACTGTATCTTTAGTAGAGCTCTTCTTTTCATGTGTGGAAATAAAGACAAACACACAAAACATACCTCACTCTCTTCATATTTAAATATGCTGGCAGATGTTCACACCATAAATGAAAAATGCTCAGTGGTTTAACACTTACCTCTGCTTTTGTCGCCTGCTGGGTGTCTCAAACGAACCAAACCAGGCTGAATGTGTTTCCTGTGTGTCTCTCAGGGCAGTGCAGTGCTGAGGCGATGCCTGATGTCCTCTGAGGGTGAGCTGGCGAGGCTGCAGCGCGCCTGTTTGCAGCTGCTGGACGACCAGCACGGCAAGAGTTTAGCAGCTCAGGTGGACTCAGCTGTCGTCCGCATGAGGCGTCAGAAGGTTGACAAGCGAGCGATGCCTTCTGTCCTCCAGCAGGGGGCGTGCAAAAGTCAACTGCCCTTGTCTTGTGTTCAGTAGGGCTGCAGCGAACCTGCAAGTAGAGAGAGATAATAGCTTTTAAAAAAGTGTTTTGTGAGAAAAAGGGAGCAGCCATGTGCAAAATGTACTGGTTCATAAAATGCAGAAGGTCTATGGACCCCCCTGTTCACATACTTTGATATACGTTAATGCTACAACATTGCTTTTTAAGGGAATAATGTGCTTCCATGCCCTTTCTTGTTTCAATTACCCTGATGCACAAGGTCAGATAAAGGCTAAATAAAATAAACAAATTGTCCCAGTTTGGTGTGGAAGAACTTGACTGGCTCGCACAGAGCCCTGACCTCGATCCCCATCAAACGCAGTTGGGATGAACTGGAATGTCTCTGTGCAGCCAGGTCCCAAAATCTCGTAGAAAGCATTCACAGAAGAGAGGAGGCTTTTATAGCGGCAGATAGATGCCCATGATTTCAGAATAAAATCTTCAACCAATGCATACGAGTGTAATGCTCAGGTGTCGCCATACCTTTTGTCTCACGGTGTATTTTCCTGCACTGATCTGCACACATGAAGTTGGACCTTTTCTCTTATATCCCTTTGTGCAGTAACAGTTTAAATGTGAAAACACAGTGTTACATGCTACAAAACGTGTCAGACTCTTCTGTTGCAAACTCGGTTCTGAGGGTTTGTCGTATTGGGAACTTAAAGTATCAGAAAATCTTTTAACTGTATTTATATGTGACTGATAAAATCTTAATTTCCCTGATGCAGCCAACTGTCAGTGTTAGAAGAGATTTGATATGCCAAAACTATTTTATAGTGGTCTAATTTGGTTATCTTTACTGCAATCAGAACAATGGCCTTTTATACAGCTGTAAAATAGAAACGGAAAAAAGAAATTGAGTGGTGTCAAATATGATCATCTTATCTTACAAGATTATCAGATGTCTCACCGAAAACCATTTATTTACTTATTAAACTTATGTATAAGAGTTTTGTTTATAGGATATAAACTGACAAACTGCCTTTTTGGAGAACCAAACAGCTTTAATGTCTAAAACTATGAGTTTAACATATTTTCCATAAAGTTAAAAACTGTGGCACTGCTCCTATCTCCAGCTTAACATTTCTAGTCATGGGACTGCAGGTCACTTGACAGCGCTCCCACCAAACTCAACGTCTTTCATTAAGAAATAAGGCATAATTAAATAAACCTGCCCTGTTCACCTTAGTATGTGCTACATGTCTTGTCATTCTGTAAGAAAAACATGACGTAAGTGGACATTTTATATAGTTTTCAGCCTAAACTTGGGTGTAGTTTCCTCACAAAGCCCTTTTGATTCTTTTAAATCTGAATGGGGCTATTCTCTGCTGGACGCGGACAGGCAGTAATGTAATGTCACGGCTGTCACCGGGAAGCTAACAGCCTAATTGAATCAGAGATATTTGGGTGTGGAGATTCTTGGAGTTGACCGACAGAATATCAAGAGAGACCAGAAGAGACTTACCTTCAGACCTCTGCAGCTCAGTCAGCTGAAGAAACTGAGAAAGCCTGGATAAAGCTGATCAGGAACGGAGATGTCAACAGGTTTCTCGTGCTCAAGATGAAGACGGATGGTTTGTTCTAGAAAATTACAAGAAAGAGACGACGTTAAGAGCTGAAGAATCAAGCTGCAAGCATATTTTGTCCCTGGAAGAAAGAAACGGTCAGCAATGTCGAAGCTGGTTTGCCCTCTGCTTCTCCTTTGTTTACTTCCAGCTGTGGGTAAGTAAACAAAACACAAGTGTGTGTTTGTGTTCATGAATGTACAAAATGTGCATGCTACTGCAAACAGAAATACCTACACCTACTAGCTAACAGTAGGGCTTCAACTAACTATTCTTGTAATCAATGCTTACTTGATCATTTGATTAACTATTCAGTCTATAAAATGTAAAAACGAACATTGACAAACTGACATATGCGATATCTAATGTCTTGTTTGTCCAACTCACAGTCAGAAACACTTAAATAATTTGCTTATTTTAATATCAGATAAGGAAAACCAGCAAATCCTCACATTTGAGAGGCTAATGTTTGGTAAGTTTGGCCTTGAAAAATGACCTAAATTATTAATTGATTATGAAAATAGTTGCCAATTAGTAAACTAATTGATTCAGCTTTCGCTAATACACCTCATTTTTTTATATTTACCTTTATTTAAACAGGATAGGTCCCATTGAGATTAAAGATGTTCCTTCCAAGTCAAGCTAGGTAACAGCACAATAACAATTAAAGTTTCTATTAAATACATTTCAGCCTATTCAATTCAATACTAGCAGGTATGAAACTGCAAAAGCAACAGTTACCACTAATTCTTATGATACTTGTGATCTCATCAGTTCCATAATGTAAACTCTTTACAGAAATGATGTGGTTTTAACCAACATGCCTGCTCCTTCCAGTCCCCCTCTTCTGTTACACCTGCGTGTTCCCCGCCATCTCACCTCTGGACTGCATCAGATTCCCTCTCAAGTGTCCACCCGGGCAGGTCTGTCTTTCCAGCAGAGCTGTGGGCGAGAAAGGTGAGGTTGGCGCCTCATGGCACTGAACAAAATTTAAATGAATCAAAAGCGAGAAAAGGAACCGAGAAAGGCAGCACGACGGGAGGTGTGTGTGTGTGTGTGTGTGTGTGTGTGTGTGTGTGTGTGTGTGTCGCTCCCTAACAGCTGTTTGTATTGAATTCATGATTTTCAGGAGACTTCCGTGTGGTGTTGTACGAGAAGAGCTGCGTCCTGCCCTCCCTGTGTGGAGTCACGGGAGAAAAACGCACCATGGGACTCAACTTCACCTTCACCAATGAATGCTGCAGCACACACCTGTGCAACGGAGCTGCAACGCCTGCTTCCCCCTACTGGACTGGCACATTACTTACACTTCTTATTTCATACTCAGTTTGGTGAATAGAAAATATTAAAGTAACAGAAGAGAACGAGTTTAACACACATGAAGCAGAGTTGACTTTTCTGCCCTCTAATGAACATTGTACTCAACTTGTTTTACCATGTCTGTGAGATGGGAACACGTTTCTCTAATTATTGCTAACAGCATCTAAAGACATGCCTTTCGGGTTTAAGACGGTAGAGTGGAGATGAGTGTAACATGTTTAGCTTATTGGGCGTTCAGTTTACAGAGGCTAAGTCCTTGCAGCAGCTGGGTTCGACTCTGACCTGCGACCTTTTGCTGCATGTCGCCCCTTCTCTTTCTCTCTCTCTTCTTCATTTCCTATCAACCTTCAGCTGCATTAAAAAGACATGAAATAAACACATTTAGCTTATGTTCCCATGATTTTTAGACTTTCTGTGATAAAAAATAAACTACCTCTATACACTCATCAGTCAAGTTTGTCTCAGAGGACTTTAAATATTATAAATATGTACACACTGTGTTGTATTTAGCCTCTGACCATATTAAATAATATATAATTAGAAGAGGCATTTAGCTTTTTATGCGTTATGATCAGTATGCAATCAGATTGACTGGATATAAAAATGATGTCATGGACACATAAAGGTGGTTGCAAACCTACAGAACTAAGAGGATGCATTTTTACTAGGGATCAACCGATACGGACTTTTAAGGATCGATGTCAATAACGTTTTTTATTTTCATCAGCCTTAGCCGATACGGACTACCGATTTTCTTGAGCCGATATTTGGAGCCGATACTACTTTTGCTCCCTTACTTTACATTGTTAAGAATCTCAATTTTTAAAAAAAAAGACACGTCTAAAAGGGTCTCCAGCAACACGGAGCTGCCTGTGGACGCCTGTCTGTACATAATGCCGGGAAAAAACTATAGAGAAACGCAGCAGCATGCATCGGCTGATACGATACACCTAAAAACCGCAAATATTGGCCGTACGATGTATCGATCTATCCCTAATTTTTACTCCATCTGAACAATGCTGATGTTCATGTGGCCCTGGACACAAGAGAGTCTCTTATTATGCTGCAAACCTGCCTCGAGAAGTCACATTACTATGCTCTTTATTGTATTTGTGTGTTGACAGAATTGTGCAATTAATATTGTTTGGACCTTTATTTAATCAGGTAAGATTGTTTTTCTGTTTGTTTTGAATTGTTAAGTCAAAAGTCAGAGTTCCTAAAAGTAACACTATTATTTTTGTGGGCTACATCCGGTAACTTTACCCCGTCAGACTTCATAGATTTTTTTATTTATCAAAATGTATCTTTTTTTTTAAATAACCCTTTTCACAGCCGATATTTTGACCACGTGTTAGTTTTATAATAACTTTAATTAATGAAATTAATTAATTACAGCTCCGTTCCGTTAAATGTCCCAGTGAGTTCACCGGAAATGGACTCGACCCTTAATAGAAAGCAGCCGTTAGTTCCACTTGTGCCGTTTTTTTGGACATAAAATGAGTTAAAATGGTCTCAAATGTAAAACCAAAAGCAATCCACTTGCTCTTTTTACTCGTAACATTAACATAGGTAGGGTAAATCTAAACAATTCACCTGTTATTATAACCAAGCAGGGCAACGTTACTTTTCATGAAACAACCAGCGAGTGGCGCCATTTTGTTTCCGTTGGCTTCCTCCCCACAGGTGATGCTGATTTGGATCATCATCAGGGATAACACTCTTTAGTTCTACTTTTTATTTTTAACGTCGAAACATTAAAATCAAACCTTAATCTTCAGGTATGGTTTACCGGTTATTGTTGTTCCTGCCATTGTTGTCCTTCACCGGCGGAGGAGCACCACCGACGGTTGAGGTGTTAAATCAAACGACCCAGGGGATGAGAAAAGTTTCCCGGAGAGAAACGCCGACTCTGCCGCCGCCGTACCTGCACCTCCCCGTGTTTATTGACTCAAGGCAGCCGCTGGTGAAGAAGGAGAATTTATCTCCATCCAAAGGAACCGGACAGGAGCCTTTACCCGAGCCAGTCCGGGACATCCTGCGCCCGGTCTCAGCGGTTGTGGTTGGCAGCACCAGCCCGCCCTCAGGTGTCTCAGGCGTTACCGTGAGGACTTCGTGCAAACTCAACAAGATGCTCGTACAGGTGCATAGGAGCATCTTGGGCACCGGGGAACCAGACCCTCCGCTCAAACTGGGAACATGCAAAACCAGTAAATCCACCAGGGATTACCTTTATTTTGAATATGACCTTGGCACGTGTGGAGCGAAACGCACGGTGAGTGTGTTGTAGTAGTTGTTAACATTAGCTTTCGGGTTTTAGCCATGCTATTAGCCAGTCTGTTGGCCGGTCTACCACTTTGGTCCAAACTACTATACTTACTCATGGATCGGTACCGTCCATGGGGCCCTGACAAATCAAATGTTGCAGGAAAATCCCACAAAATGATCACAAAGACACAAACTATGATTATAAGGATGCAAAATGACCATGAAGAGATGGCAAATGACTGAAAATGAACACAAAACGACCACTTAAAGACACAAATGACGACAGACGTACAAAATGATTACAAATAGACGTAAAAAGGCCATAGAGAGAAACAAAATGACAACATGGAAATGTAAAATGTCTAAAAATTGATACTAAACCACCACAAACACATGCAAAAACAATCATAAAGACATACTCGACAGCTAAAAATGGAAAAAAGCCATAAAGAGAAACAAAATTACTACACAACAAATATTTAAATTTGGATTTTTTGTTCCTATGTAGACATATCTGTGCCCAGGGGCCCATTATCTCCTCATCCCCCCATGATTGGCATCATATTTGTTTCAGGCGTCCATGGTTCCCAGAGGATGAATCCTGAATGATTTAGTGAAACCCCGACTTTTCCTCTAGGCTAACCCACAGACATATAAATGTCTTTCTATAAAGTTTATGGGCTGCAATTATTGTTAGTCATTTAATTGATGAGTCCTCATCATAAAAATAACCAATTCGTTATCAAACTAATCAATGAAGTCTAAAATGTGAGTGTGCATTATAGTCAATTGAATATTAATGTTGATCATGCAAAACAAGACACTATGAAGTGACCACCATGGCTTATTATTATGTTTCATAGAACAAACCAGGTAAACATAAAAAGCTTTTGATCGAAAATACACAAAAGAGTGATTAATTAAGAAAATAATTGTTAGGTGCAGCCCTGTCTCAACAACTATTGGATAGATTGTCGTGGTACACATTAATTTCCCCCTGATTAATGGAGCCTTCACGTCCTATGGTAAATACTGAAAGAGGACATGAAAATTGCACATGAATATTTCAGCTGGGGAACTCATAGAATATTTTGATACAGGAGTTAATGAGATAACCTTTGACCTTTTCGACATGGTGGAGCGCAATGCAACAGTCTACTTTATTATAACAACACTGTTTTTGATCTGGTAGGGAAGATCAGTGCTTCAGTTAAGTGTAGACCAAGCGAATGTAGCTAAAAAAGAAATATTAGCTATCTCTTTTGTCCTATTAAAAAAAATACAGCCTATAATTTACTGCTTGTTTTGATAAATCATCTTCTTAATGTAGCAGATGAATTAGTCTAAAATAGTCCCCCAAGTAACAGGTCAGGATCTGTGGGTCCACCATGTTTGGTTTCACTGCGACAACAAAAGAACAAAAGCACTTGAACACAACACACTGGTAATTTCCAGTTCACAAGGAGAAAGGACAATCTTTTCCATAGCACGTGAAGGCAGCATGGCTTTTCTAAATCCTTAAGATTTCCTCTAGTGCCATCATCAGGTCAAAATTTCACTATGTCCAATATTTGCTTTATGACTAAATGGCCCTCAATATAATGACAACCCCATCAGTTTCAGCTGAACTTATCCGCAAATGTTATCATGCTAACACGCTAAACTAATCAGCATTGTCATTGCCAGTACGACAGCTCATGTTAGCATATAGCTCAAAGCACTTCTGTGCCAATGTGCGGCCTTACAGAGACACTCATGGCTTTAGACTCATACTCTTGTTAAAGGAAATTTGATAATTAATCTGATTTTCTTTGCAGATGATAAATAACCAAGTGGCCTATACAAACACGCTACGATATGACCCACCCAAGCTCCGACGACCAATCAGGAGAGCTGCGCCATTCGCCCTGCCTGTTGCATGTTATTATAACAGGTGAGGCTGGATCTAGACCTTAAAGCATTCTGCACCAAGTTCTGTCAAACCTTTATAACATGGAAATGTTTTTATTGATCTAAACTGTGTTTAAATGTTTAGGTACCAATACTCGTACAAAATTGGCTTCAAACCAAAAGTGCGAATGCGTAAGATCTTCACCTTAATGAAGAACAGAGCAAAATTCATTCTGACTCCACGAAATGGTAAAATGCACAACTACAAAAAAACACACAGCATAAACAGGACTCTTGATTTCTCTGGGCTCTCATTTTTATTATTTCTGAGATATTTTTGATTCCCTAACAAAATATATTTACTTTCTCCAGTTATTCCTCTGGAAATAAGCCGCAGATAAAACATTAAAGGATTAAATAGCGTTAAAGCCTTTGAATTTCATCAAAGAACCCTTTTTAAAGTCATTCAGTCCTTGTACTTGAATTTTGCTGGGTTTCTTTTCACTGCATGATTGAGAACGAATCTTGAAGCTGCTGCTGTTCTTGTTACCTGACTGTTTTCTTCTGTCTTTCAGCTCAGTGGGAAAGGCTTTCTGCGTCTGATCAGAACATGCTCGGAAAGCCCATGTACTTTCAGGCCGAGGCTACGTCCATGTCCCAAGACGAAAGACTGTACGTGCACTCGTGTTACGTGACTCCCGAGAAGTCCCACACCTCCACGCCCCAGTTTACAGTCATGAAAAACTTTGGGTAATAAACACCTCACTCTCAGAAAACTGAAGACTTTTAGATTTAACATAAATTAGATATATATTTTTAAAAAAGTATATATAATGATCATGTTTTCTCTCCCTGTGATTGAGGTGTATGGTGGAAAGCAAGGACGGTCGCTCCACATTCTTCCCACACAAAACCAATGCTGTGAGATTCTCTGTGGACGCCTTCTTGTTCACGGGAATGACAGGCCAGGTGTGCAAAGACGCTTTAAGTTGTAACTTTGGAAAAACTGTCGTATTTCTCTGCTGCAGATGGTCTGTTTCTTGATTTATTACCGTGCTGAAGGACTAAAACATTTACCTGATGGGAAATCTTTTGTCCTGCAGCAGCTCTACATGCACTGCTCCATGTCTGTGGGCAGCTCTGTCCCCACTCCGACAGCTAAGTCCTGCAACTACGACACAAAAGCGAGAAGGTTGGTTAATTTAATGAGAAGCATAAAGTAAAAATCTGCTGTGCAGTCGACACACAAGGGTTCATTGCTGTTTTTCCCAGGTGGGTTGAGCTGTATGGACCAGACTCGGTGTGCACCTGCTGCGACTCCAACTGTAACTCTGCTGCATCCGCAGGTGAGTCATCGCTTCCCTCATTTGCCTTCATAAAACACATCATCCCGATTTAAAAGATACGACTGGAATAATTATATAGTCAACAAATGAAAGGATTAAAACCAACAATGACGTGATCCTATTAACAAGGGTTGTCTGTGTAACAATATATAGCTTGATCCTCTGTGCCGTAAAACTCCATTATTGTTGAAAAGTTATCGGTTGAACAGCGATATAACTACTGCAGAATTGTACCAGTATGAGGTCACTTTTTTAGGCTGCATGCAGATAGTCAGCTTGGACCATGGGTGTCAAACTGATCCAGTAAAGGGCCACTGTGGCTGCAGGTTTTCATTCCAACCAATCAAAAACACACCTGGTCCAACAAATCAACTGTGTGAACCAGTTCAGGTGATTTGAGTAAGTCGAGTCAGGTGTGTTCTTGGTTGGAATGAAAACCTGCAGCCACACGGCCTGTTACTGGATCAGTTTGACACCCATGGCCTCGGACCCTTGAGAAAATGGGTGGATGACGTCATTTACGTGGCCAAGCCTTGACCGCCCTGGACACAGACAATATCATTTCAGCTGGGGGAAATGTTCCTTCATTACCATGACCATAATGTGAATTATTTGTGTCAATGCCACACACACTCATACACCACCTCGCAGCAGTAAATACCCACTAGTGCACCAAAAGGTGTATTAACTGCAACTATAAATAGTCCCCAATAATTGCAGCATTCACTACGGCTGGAGTTATGTTTGTTTTTGAGCTATTTTTAAGCATTATACGAATAAAATATGTTTACTATCAAAACAGAGTTTAATAATAACTGCCATTACAGCAACTGACTGTGAGAATAATGATGTTAGAATGTTTTTACTGCTACATGTAAGAAACTGGATTGATACTTATGCAGTTTTATTTACTCTTTTTATGCAATACCGAGAAAGCAATTCCTCCTGTGGATTGGAATACGTTTTTATTTTTATTTCCAATAGTTATTTTGGCTGTAATTTTGAAACAAAGTGTACTCTAATTAATATCAAATACGTAACATTTTCCAGTGACAAAAATAATCAGCAGCAGGCCGTGGAAAATGGAGCCTAAAGTGAAACCCAGCAAAGCCCCAAAGAGGAAGAAGGTCTCCACCACACCCACCACAACAACAACAACAAAAACAAAAAAAAGAACAACAGAAGCAGCAGCAGCACCACAACCAGAGAAGACCAAAGAGCCGACTGATTGGAGGATGACTCTGACGGGTGACGACACAATGAAGGAGCTAGAGTGGCCGTTTGGAGGTGGAGGAGTTATGTGGGTTGAGTTTGAAGGTGAGGAGAAACAGGTGAAGGGCTCTGCTGTTGTGGTGTCAGTGGAGAAGGAAGAGGAGATGAAGAAGGAAGAGGAGAAGGAGGAGGTAGAGAAGGAGGAAGAGGACATGTTGAAGGAGCTGGAGTGGCCGTTTGGAGGTGAAGGAGTGATGTGGGTTGATGTTGGAGGTGAGGAGAAACAGGTGAAGGGCTCTGCTGTAGTTGTGTCTGTGGAGAAGAAGGAAGAGGAGGTGGAGAAGGAGGTGGAGAAGGAGGAAGAGGACATGTTGAAGGAGCTGGAGTGGCCGTTTGGAGGTGAAGGAGTGATGTGGGTTGATGTTGGAGGTGAGGAGAAACAGGTGAAGGGCTCTGCTGTAGTTGTGTCGGTGCAGAAGAAGGAAGAGGAGGGGGAGAAGGAGGACGACGACGACACATTGAAGGAGCTGGAGTCGCCCTTTGGAGGTGAAGGAGCGATGTGGGTTGAGGTTGGAGGTGAGGAGAAGCAGGTGAAGGGCTCTGCTGTTGTGGTGGGGGAGAAGGAGGACGACACGTGGAAGGAGCTGGAGTGGCCGTTTGGGGGTGAAGGAGTGATGTGGGTTGAGGTTGAAGGTGAGGAGAAACAGGTGAAGGGCTCTGCTGTTGTGGAGGAGGAGAAGAAAGAGGTGGAGGAGGAGAAGAAAGAGGAGGAGGAGGAGGAGGAGAAGAAAGAGGAGGAGGAGGAGGAGGTGGTCTCAGAACCTCGCATAATATTTGAAGACCTCTTTGATTTTGACAAATAAAGCTGAAGGTTCATATGTACGGACATAAGCTTATTTACCTGTTTTCAGTCTTTGTGCTAAGCTAACGTACTGCTGGAAGTGGCTTAATATTGAACAGACAAATATGAGGAGTATCAATTTTCTCATCTCACTCTCCACAAGAAAGCAAGTGCATTAATAAAATATCTAATTGATCCTTTAACAAAATACTAAGCAATAAGAAATGTCAGTTAACAAAAAAACACAAGAATTCCAGTTTCTGTACAGAATCTGCAAATGATAAAACTCGAGTCAGGAGCTAATTTTCAGATACAAGTATCATTTATTAGATTTACATCATGAGTAAATGTTATATTGCTACATAACCATCATTCTGTACAATTTCTCTTTTACAAATTGTCAGATCACTGAATGTGATAACAGCAGTTTCAACCTGTGAAGTGAGTGAAGGTGTTTTTTTTAAACCGTTATGCTACTTACACAGTAAAGGCTACGACTTTGCTCTTTACAACAGGTATAAAACAAGGTACTTACAGAATAAACTTGGTTTTCATAACATCTGAATAACCGTTAATACAGTGTGTCATCAGTATATTTATAAAAAATCGTAGGAAAAGTAAAACACCAATCCTTTCAATTCCTCACAGTTAATTAATCCTCGCATGTCGTCCATTTTTAAGAAGGAACGTGACAGACGGCATCAATAATGCCCTTTATTAAAAACAGACCGTAGCGTCATATCACCTTCATTTCAGACAGGGTTCAGCTCAGGTGCATCCTGGGTGGAGTGAATGTGTTTTCTAGCACGTGGTGGTTCCTGTCTCGTCTTATCCCGTTCAGGTGTGAAATGCATCGTCCTCAGTAGTACGAGCTCAGGTGGGAGTGGGTGGCGGGATGTCTGGTCATGGCTGATCCAGGATAGATGGGGCTGCTGGGTGAGTTCCAGTACGTTGACGGAGGGCTGAAAAAGTTGCCCGGGGAAACAGGCATAGGTGCAGGGTGACCACCCATGAAGTTCATTTTGGGCTGGTGGCTGTGGTAGGGCTGCACGTAAGACATCTCAGTCTGGTACTTTACAATCCCCCCTTCCGCTGCGTGATTCTGGTGTGCCTGTGAGATGCCTTGGAAGTCAAACTTGTACGCGTAGCGCTTGCCGTGCACCTTAGTCATGATGTTCTTGTCGTAGTAGTAGCGCAGAGCCCGACTCAGCTTGTCGTAGTTCATGTTGGGCTTGCTCTTGCGCTCGCCCCAGCGCTTGGCCACCTCGTCCGGATCGGTCATCTTGAACTCGCCGTTGGTGCCCTCCCAGGTGATGATACCGGCATTGTTGCTGTCGGACAGCAGCTCCAGCAGGAACTGCCACAGCTGGATCTGCCCCGAACCTGGGAGGAGAAACGAAGAGTTAAGGGATCGGGCACTGACGCACACAGTTACCAGTCGTAGCTAGAGCCGTTTGATAATAACAAAAATCCTAATCCTGATTATTCTCATCAATATTGAGATTCTGATTATTTAACACGTTTGCTCGTTGACTTTAGAAACCTCATGCATTTATCAAACCTCTGTCTTTTAACAGGGTGGATTTTCCGGAACGAATTAAAAATACATGCTAATGTTAAGAAAATGAGAAAATATTTATAAAATATGTAAACATTTAAATAAATAACATAAATAAATGCTTTATTACTAAACATATGTTTAATATATAACAATAAATTAGATTACATTTGGTATGGTTTGGTGTACTGTCTTTAATTTGGTTTTAGCTCAATAATCTGGTTTTCCCGATCCATGGAAGCCACAATCATAATTGAGGTTAACCTTTGATTGGTAGTAACTGTGTGAAGCGCATCTTTATTCTTTCACATGTGGTATATGAACATTTTGGAGGTTGTAATCATCTGTATGTAGATATCAGCCCGCGAGCATCGGGTAACATTTAAAATGAGTTTTGAATAAAAGGACAAAAACATTTCAACTCTTTGGTTCGTCCAGTTTTTCCAGGACCTTGGACAGCGCCCCAGTTTGTCTTTTATGAAAGTACTTTGTGTTTCGTAGTGGACAGGTTTCTTTCCTAGTTGTATTGTGACACGTATCTAACATCTCACTCAGCTAATTTAATTTCCACCAAATGTGACCTTTTCACTGTGTGGCTTGGAGAAAGTGACATACATCGGGGCAGAAACCTACCCACAGGCCTGTGAGCGCTGGGGTCAGGAAGCTTGTATGGACTTTGTTTGCTTGTTCGGTTCTTGGATGAGCTGAGGGCTTGGCCTTCTGTGAGGAAACAGCAGGGCAAACAGTCATTTTGGTGAGAGGGAAGCCAAATTTTGTCTCAATGTAAGCATGATGCAATTCTGCTGACACAACAGGTGTTGCTTGATGTTTACTCCATTTTGGAAAGTAAGTGCATGTGTGCCAGCCCTTGCTTGCTTTTCTCTCATGTTGCCAAAGCAGACAGTGTAAAGGCCTCATTTGAGTCATCCTCGCTGGTTTCTCTTGTGGTTAAGATTCTTACCTGGGTTGGCTAGTCGACTGCTAATGGGCCCTAATGTCTGATATGGGTCTGTAAAGAAGAAAAAGCATATTATTCATATTTACATTTCCTTGCAGATGTTACCTTTACTAATATTTGCTAATCAACCATACAACGTCTATGTTGTTTGACATCACATGCAATCATAGTTGAATGCATGTGTTGCTCGGGGCAAGCGCTTATTTTGAGTATGGCATCAACTGACAATTACTTTTCGTTATCGATTATCGTTTGATCTATAAAATGTCAGATAATAGTGAAAAATTTCCAATTTGATGTCTTGAAATGTCTTGTTTTGTCACTTTAAAACCCAAAGATACTCAGTTTATTATGATATAAAACCAAGAAAAGCTGAAAATATCCATTTCTGAGAGGCTTAAAACTGCATTTTTTTACATTTTTGCATGAAGAATGACATTATTATAGTTGCAAATAATTTTTCTATCGACTGTCTTCGTGGACTAATCGTTGCAGTTTGAGTAAAATATTCAAATCACGGCCAAGCCCCCACCACAGTGCCAAAAACTCCAGTTCTACAAGTGTCCACTAGGGGCGGGTTTCATGTTATTTTAGCAGTTTATCATTGACCCCCATTAAAACAGGCCGTTTTCACAGCATAATTAAACCTGTTTAAGGCGTGGTACAAAAAAAATTCTAGTCCGTATGTTTAGGTCATATCTCCATGACAACACTGAGGGGGGTGATTGGCTAGTTTCTATTTTATAGGAGGTTAAAGTTTATGAATATTTAGGGGCGTGGCCTCCTGAGTGACAGCTTGCCTCTGGCCCTCACTTCTCCTCGGAGGTAAACGTCAGCCAGATGGATGCATCTCCCTCCCCCAACGTCACATACATGCCCTTTTTTTGGTAAGAGGAAATGAGGCAAAGTCAAAGTCTGACAAGATGGAAACTCATGTAGCCGACGGCGATTGGATCAAGTTGAGAGAACTGACCCTGACGGGTATGCTACGTCCATTTTTTATACAGTCTATGATCACGGCCCACATCTGTGTTTTGTTCTGTGGTTCAAAAAGCTCTGGTGACTTTGTAAACCTGAAATTACCTGCTCCTAGCAATTGCTACTGCAGCTTCTGTGTTGACTGGAGATAAGGCGAGACAGAACTGTCACTCTTAACTGATATGGCATATGTCAAAACAAAATACGAGCAGTTTCGGTTTGTCAGCCCATGAAGTTTTCCCCAGAGGATGAATCCTGCGGGGCTTTGGTGATACAATCCTTTAGCACCACCATGGACAATTAATGTTTGCAAAATGAATTGTAACAACCCTGGTGATCCCTTAACTTTTCATCTAACACCATAATTAAGTGGCTTATAATTAAATACCCCCAAACTTTGACATTTTCACACCTGGCATTTAAATGCGTCTCGTATCCAAACTGCATCGAGTAGGGGTGCACCAATTGTGAAATTTTGGACCGATACTGATGTTTAAAAGAACAATTTGGACGATTTCTGATATCAATGTTGTTTTGTTGTTGGGTTTTGTTGCTCCTTCTGTGCCAGGGAAACAAAGAAATCTACATTATGACAAAATCTTTGAAGGAGCCCTAATTAAATCCTACACACAACCTTTTAATGTATCCTCCTTGCGTATGAAAAATATTACTTTTTTGAGAAATAACTAGTAAATAAGCGTTTTAAGCCTTTTAACACAACTTTTAGCCAGCATAAAATTTGTCCATAAAACACTTCAGTTATTTAAATCGCTTATATTTGAACCAGTCTTTGCAAACATTGGGATCCTGACTCGAATTGAGAAATCATTTCCAGCTCTGCTTGTGTAGTGAGCTGCTTCAAGGTACATGTGTTTAATGAATATGGAAATATTTGGTACAAGTGGCCTGCATACCTTGCACAATTCTTGGGGCAGGTTCAGTAACTCTTGAGCTGTGTTGGTGCTCCATGGAGGGACCTACAAATTAAAAAAGCAAAACAAAGTAACTTCCTTTAGTTTAAACCCAGTTATTGTCCATATATGAAAAATCCTGATCATTAGTTTCTTATCGTCCTTGTTTTTTGTTGTCATACCTTTTGGCACTGCACTCATGGTGTTGGCTGGCCAGCTGTTTCTGCAGCTGATCTCATCAAAACTGCTCTCTGCACACACAAAAACAACAAGGATGAGACTGGACTTTGACTGGCACGTGGCATAAAAAGGCTTTGAAGTGGACAGTTCAGCCATAGTAGAAAGGAAGTCAGTAAATGGAGACCAAGACGATAAGAGTTTGGAGGTCTGAAGATGACCCAAAGTTTCTTTTGTTCGGGCCACCCCTGTCGCTACGAGATTGTGAATTGTGTCCCAGGAGCAGGACCCGTACCCCCCATTTCCTGCTCCGGTGCAGCTGTTTCCTGTCTGAAACTGGCTGTTGAGTTTAGGACTCACCAAAGTTTTGTCAACTGAGGCCAGTGTTGTGCCAACAAAACCATTTTGACTCTTGAAACTATGAAACGCGTTTCTGAAACTCAACACATTATTTTTGAATCCCTAAATCATTCAAGTAGTTTGCTCTTTTTGTCGTGATGTGTCTGAGAATGTGACCCTGAATTATGAGCTTTGAATCACAATCGAAAACACTCGCACAGATCTCAACAGTATGACTGATGGAACATGGTGGCAATGAAACTTGAAAAACTCAGAAAAATAATCTTTGTGTGAATCATTGTGACATAGTGTAAAGAGCAGGAAACACAGTGTGGGGACGTGACTTTTACCTAGTAGGCAGTTGACTACTTACATATGTTACTTAATTTATGGAAAAAATACTTATTTTAACCCATAATGTGGTGTTTTCCTTAACCCAACTAAGCAGTTTTGTTTAAATTTGAGCAAAAGCACACACGAGTAGTTTAAAATGCATAGACATGACGTGAAATGTCCTTAAAAAGTGGCATGCGATTTATACGCCTTCACATGTTCACGTCGATCAAGAAGCTGTTTGAGAAAATAGCTTTCCGTGGCTTTTGGAGAGTGGTGGATCTCACCTGCTTTCACCTGCAGTCTGGGTGGTGGTTGTTGTTGTGGTGGTGTGGTGTTGGTAGGGGTTGTGGAGTACGAGAACGTTGGGCTACCTGAAGCAAAGATTGAAAAAAAGACACATTATATTTTCCTAAAGCTGTAAAAAAAGGTTGTTTTTTTCCATATTTGCTGAAACTGTCACTATATGCTGACAGCACAATGACGCAGACGATCCGTGAGTCATGTATCTCTCAAATATGAAAAGAAACATTATTTTTTTTACAGCCTTCCTGACTTCAGCTTTAAAATGGATGCAATAAAGAGAAGATAAACAGACTTTGAAAGAGAGGAGGTGATTTTTTTTTCTCCTAGTTTGGGGTGTTGCTGTCGTACTGGATCACGTTATATTATAGGATGCTGCTGTCGCTTTGTCCACCCCCTCCTCGAAAACCAAACTAGAACATGGTGACTGTCTTCTTTAGCTGCGTTTGTCACACTGATTTGCAGAAGCAATAACAACTGCGTTATGATGTAATGTGGCAAGTATTAGAAAGCATGACGACGTATTGTATACAGGAAACCTGCGTTAGCAAAGAGGAACAGTGGTCAGTACTCTGAAGAGAGCTCACTTCAGTTAACAACACGACAAACTTCAGCCTCAGATGACGACATGTTCTTCCAAAAGTGTTTCTTTGCTGTAATGCAAGTTTCTATCATTTTGTCCACATCCTCTTGTACCTCTGTGGAATTTGGATGTCATAAATCAAGTTTTTAAAGAAAGGATCATGTTTAAAATTAAACTAATTGACATGCAGAAATATTTTTAGGGAAATTGAAAATGAACTATGTCTATGAGTAAGAGATTTATTGTTTATATAATTGTCCAATGCTGTTTTTTGTCTTATAAACAGTCCAAAACAACGTTGAAGCAGTAAAAAGCAGCAAAACCTCAGCATCCTTTTTGAGTAAGCAATTAACTGTCTTAATCATTTAAATGAATTTTACGTCCACAGACCGGTCTGTTAATTGTCAAATAATTTCAGTGCTAAGTATCAATGTCTAGGGTTTTTTTCTGGACCTGCTTACATGCAGGTAAATATTTTTGGCTGCCGAACAATAGACACAGTTTTACACTCGTGAAATCAATCAGGCGAGGAGAACCGAACAATGTTATCAGCTAGAGAGAGAGAGAGAGAGAGAGAGAGGGATCTTAGGCATGAGGCGAGGCTTACTCTGCCGGAGGTAACTGAGGTGCGAGAGCAGGATGTCTGCGTTGTAGGCGGACGTGAGACGCATCATGTCGTCCTTGGTCATCTTGCACAGGGCCTTGCCGTCCAGCGCTTGAAAGAGCATGACGTCCACCTCCTCCAGGACGTACTCTTTGATGGCCCAGTCCAGCCACTGCCGCACGTGGTCCTGTGTCCAAACCTCTGGATCTGCAATCAAAAGAGCTGATCACTGATACTGATTTATATCACGGTGTCTCTCTTTGTTTTGTTTTACATTATCTTGCAGCTGGCTGAAGTTTACAATCTGGGCTTTTTTTATGGAAATGGATCCAGTTCTGGCTCTCTAAAACTCACATAAACAGGATGCTGTAGAGTTGGTAGGAAATGCAGTCGTAAAGAAATGATCTTTGGTCAAACTTGTATCATTTAAGAAATTGATTTTCAGTACAGATACTTAAAGTCCCCCTCCACTCATAAATGTGTGGTGCTTATTGTTTCTTCACCTTCACTGTGCAGAATGATTTATGTGCAGCTTGACTTAACGCACTTACAGGAATTGGTTGAACTCAATCAGTATTTAGATGACAGGGTTGATTTAACCTTTATACACATTCTTTTTAAATGACCCTTTAATATAATATGAGAAGATGTTGCTTCAGTATTAAATCTATGGCCCTAATTGCCCAGGCTATAACCTCTTATATAGATTTATAGGTATTAAAAAGACTGCAATGGATCAAAGGAATAACTTGCAAGTACAAATAGATCTGAACAAAAGATAGCTCCTGTTAGAAAGATGTAAATGCTGTAAAATGTTCTCAACATTCAAATCCTTCACTCGGGAACTATGTGCTATGCCGATCCATTTGTTCATCTTATGCGAAGACTCTGACACTTGGTACAACACCAAAATATACAGCTAGTCTGATTCAGGAAGGTCATTTCCAGCAGCAAACAATGACTCTTAATTGCCCAGAAATATTAGGCAGGAGCTCTAGATGTGAACAGAAGCCACCACACCCTCATGCCTTGATTGTCCTTGGTTAACACATGCCACTGTGATGCAACATCCGTGTATTATGAAGCAGAGTAACTCAGTGCTGGTGACTCATTGACGAATCTCGCTGGATTCCACAGAGCTGAGTCTTAAGTCGTCCACTGCACGTCTCTGAAGCGCTGTTTGAGGTTGGATCCCTCCAGAGGGACTGACTCACTGAATCGTGCTGCTTTGAACTTCTCATATAATGAGTCTCGACATATATTAACAGTTTGGGAACAGTACGAGAGAGAGAGAGTGTGTAAAAATGTGTCAGCAGCTTAGTTTTTAGATGGTTAGACCCGTGATTCATAGCGAGGATGAAATGAACCAGGTACAGAAGGTTGTCGAAACCCAGACGATGACTACTTAAGATAGTCGTGATGCATCGCTGAGTTGTATGTCAATGACTTTCCTCTGCAAAGAAAAAGGGAACTCCACTGCTCAAAGTTGCATCTTTTAAATTAACGTTTTGCAACTTTAATTTGAGCTTGAGGCCAGGGTTTATTTTTAGGGTTGTTGGACAAATGTCACCTTGAAAGTCTTTAAAACAAAGGACGTGTGTTACTGTGCAACGTGCAGTCACAAAACCTTACAGATTTGTCGTGTTAATGATGGCCGAGTTTGAAGACGCTTGTTCGATCTGAGCAAGAGCGGCGGGAACTACCACTTTATGCCCCAGGCCCGATTAGGAAAGGAATGTTTTCATAGCCACCATTTCCAAGTCGCTGTTTCCGATGTTTCCGTCGGGACTTGCCATTTGCTCATGGGGGAATTGTTGGGTCTATGTAAATAATAAACAAATCATAGTCATCATCTATATGTGAGGTATCCTGAGATACATTTTAAATTAAAAATTGTGATCTCAATCAAATAGCATTTCATTTCTGGTTGAGCATGCCGTTTCTGGTTGAGCATGTCATGCTCAACCAGAAACGGACAGCTAGTAAGGATGCCCCCTGGACGCCTCCCTAGGGAGGTGTTCCAGGCACGTCCAGCTGGGAGGAAGCCTTGGGGAAGACCCAGGACCAGGTGGAGAGATTAGATCTCCACACTGGCCTGGAAACACCTCAGGATCCCCCAGTTAGAGCTGGTTAATGTGGCCCGGGAAAGGGAAGTTTGGGGTCCCCTGCTAAAGCTGCTGCCCCCGCGACCCGACCACGGATAAGCAGTTGAAGATGAGATGAGATGTCATGCTCAACCAGAAACACGCTGTTGTTTAACCGTGGCTCTGGGGAGTAGTGGCTGCTGGTGGTAGTAGTTTGTGTTCATGTTGCATCAGCTCAGTGTGTGTCAGTTCTTGGGAAACTGTCTCGTGATGGTGTCAGCCTTGTGTGAGGATGGAGAGCGATTGAGTTTAAGTGACTCAGCTCACCTGCCGGCACTATGACCCTCTTCTCCTCTGTGGCGCTGCTGGGTGGGGTGGCCGTCTGGGGGCTGATGCGAGGCTCCGGGTACGGGGGCTGGTACGGCATCGGGGCCCCGTCGTTGCTCATGTGTCTGGTTCGCTTGGTGACGCTGCAGTCCACAGGGGACTCACGGCTAGAGACAGACAGGACGAAGCAGATGGAGAGTGTTGAGTAATTTAAATATATAAATATAAATATCTTTATAAAGCATGTAAATGTTATTTAGTGTCAGTACACTTCCATTTGTCCAGCTCTTAAAACCTGCGGCTTTTACTATGGCTGCTTATCTGGCAATCCATTTCACAGTTTCAGCCGGGTGCAAGTTTATTTCCTCTTGCACTGTTTGCAAATATCTGTAGCTGACAGGAGAGACATCTAGTCTCAGACTGTTTCACTCCAACATGATTCCAGTCAAACAGTGTATAAAAAGAAAACTGGTGGTAGTTGTAAATATTTACACCCATGTAACTGCCAGATGTAACTGGTTGATCCCACCTGCGGGACCACTTAGAGTTAAAATTATATAAAAACCTGCAAAAACGTTGGAGAAGTACTCAGCTCCTTTACTTAAGCAAACGTACCAACACAACGATGTAAAAATACGTTACAATTAAAAGTACTGCATTCAAAATCCTGCTTTAGTAAAAGCACACAAGTATTTTCAACCAAAAGTATTAAGTGTAAAAATACTAATTCTGAAGGAACATTGACTGGTATAATATTATATATGACATTATATTACTATTATATATTATATATTACTGCGCAAATAGGCCTCTAGCATGTGGTCGTTTGGTCCAGTGGTTCCCAATCTAGGGGTCTGGCCCCTCCTATGGGTCACAAGAAGTTCTGACACATAAATATTCTTAAATTATTGGAGCTTTTCTGTAATCTTGGGATTTTTTGGTATAACATTGGACCGTTTGATCTAGAACCGTAACAATTCATTTGAAACGTGAGAAATGATAAAAAGTAGACCGATGATTTTATAAGGAGTCACAAATCAAAAAGGTTTGGAAGCACTTGTCTTTTAACAATCTGTGGTATTTTATCATCATCATCCTATGTTTTTTTTATATATATATATATAAAACCCAACTTTTAAAACTTACTAGTATAAGTATTAATGTTGTGGAGACCAAAGCACAGTATTTCCTCTCTGATATATAAAGTGGCACAAAATGGAAATACTCAAAGTAGCTCAAAAGGATTAAATGTAGTTGGGAACTTTCCACCGCTGATGATATGTAATCCTTCAGTCAAAACATTTCTGCCTTTGATCGATGGTACTGTAAAACAACAATGGATTGCTTTCGGTAAGAGAACAATAAACAAATATTTTGAGGCTCTGGAAAAACCCAGAATGTCGACATGGACCGTGACAAACCTACAGTCAGATAATCCGAGAACCTGTGCTCCCCTGTGGCCTCGGCCTCTCCTGACTCACCTGGTTCCGTTGACGTGTTCGCCTCTTTTCCCAGGGTTTTGCGCCACTGACCCCACCCACTCCGGCTCGGTGGGCTCGGGACTCTGCTTGGAGGCCTGGCTGAACCCGCCGGGCGACGTCATCTCTGCCTTCATGTGCACTACGGTGTAGGGCGGCTCGAATATGGGCTGATCCTCACTCACAACGGACAGCGCTTCCTGTCCAACAGAGCCACAGCGGTCAGTGTCTGACATTAATGTGCCGGGTCACAACCTGTGGAAACTGTCTTTTTCCACATACACACTTTATTCCACCTCAGATGCTTCAGAGAACAGAAAACCTCTTTAGCTGTAGGAGTAATGACAACAAACTTGAACTTTTGAAATAAAATGTAAAGGTTTTGTGGCTCACTAGGACAACATAACATTTGTATATGTTTCTCCTTTTCTCATAGAATTTGTTTGTGAATCAACTAAATCAATAACCGTAGTTTGCAGAGGACATGCCGAAAGAAAAAAACTTGAGATCTGCTTAAAATATATATTTACTGTAATAGCGAGAGAGTGTTTGTAAATCATTACAGTATGGTTCAACATTATGGGCTTCTTTAAAATACTTTAATACTTTGTGAGAAATGATGCATTTAAAACATTGATAGAAATGATATTATGAATTTAAAGAATTAGTAACTGTATACTTTAACAATCATGGAGTATTATGAATAAATAGAGCTACATTTGCTGTTCTCGTTTTGTGGATATGAATGTGTTTTCATTATATTCTTGTAATAGTTATTGAATGCACCGACTGTTATTTTAGCAGTGCTCTTGAATCTTTCTCAGAGGTTCTTGAACAGTAGATTTTTAGACTTGGAACAATCTCACGTTCACGTTTCTTCACTCAAACTTTTCCCTGCTTTGTCTGGATTCACTGGCAATCATGTGATCGCACACTTTCTTACATACTGCTAAAACACAGAAAAATACTATAAATAATAATAATCTAATAAAGAAGATTCAGTGGAATTGCCCTGTGTCTGATAAAACCTTTAAATGTACGTAACAACCAGAGATGGGAGGTTATCAAACCACTTTGACAATCACGAGTAAACTGTTCTGGCAGTGAGCGGGCTGTCTAATCTGGAACATCAGTAAACTTAACCACACTTTTATTTTGTCGTTAGGATCGGGGTTGCAGGGGAGGGAGCTCAAGGTGGAGTCTAATCGAGATTTTAAGTCCGTCTTCCTGTGTTCAGCACCTTCAGCGAGGCCTCAAAACCACCCCAAGATGGCACTTTCATCCCACGCACTCGCGAGGGCAAAAACCGGACCTGTTGTTCTGTCTGCTGCACCCATTAAGTGTGTGCATGTGTGATGCGACCACAGCAGTCTAAGTGGGTGCAAGTGCGTGTTTGTTTAGAGGAGTTGAGCATTGTCTTTGGGCCTCGTACGTCAGCGCCGTGCTTTTTCAGTGGCCTACAGGAAACCTGGCCGCCATGTGCAGAGGAACCTTTTGGCACAGGCCAAGGGAGAGGAAATGGTGGAGGAGGGGGGCACGGTGTAAAAATGTGGGTCATTTTAAAGCTGGAAAACAACCCTAAAGGCCTGTGGACAGGGGAGGAGAGGGGGACGGGTTCATTGGACAGCATGAAGACTATAGCCGTGATTGAAGTGCCGCCTTCGCATTGTGTTTTTTTTTTTTGCCTGTGTGTTTTTTATAGCTCAATTGTTGCCTGAGCTTCGTAAACCACATTTTAATGCATGGCACATAGTTTGGCATTTCCTCGAGGCTGCAGACGAACTGATAGAGAAGTCAGCAGTGTGTGGGATTTCAGCAACCTGCTGCTGCCTTTGCACGGAGCGTTTGCCGCTGTGTAATGGATACGGCCATTTTTCTATAGCAAGCACAAGTTAAAGGTCTTATTTTTGAGGGGTTTTTTTTAAACACAGTTTTATATAACATCAAACAAATGTTCCCTGTTATTATTTGCTCAAGATTTAAAGACACATGTAAAAACATAAAACAATATAATGTTGTAAATTCAAAGATTTCAAATTGTTGTCTATGGATAATGATTTAGAAATGATCAAAACTGATGCAGCAGAACCAGAAATATCTTCCTTTTTTTTAAATCATCCTTGTACAAATCAGATGCCTACATTACCCACAATGCAACTTGACCAAGAACAACTAGGTCTGAGATTCATGCGTGTTATGTAGCCTCAAACAGAGATGAGGAGCAGGCAATGGAGGTCTGGTAAGCTCTTTTGTATTACACGATTGATAAACTTGTCAGTTCTCAAATTCTCCTCAATGGCTAATGACAGACTGAGAGAACAGGCTGCACGTGACCCGCCTACGACCGCGATGGCTGCACCTGATTGGACGAACGCTTCACTCGTAGGCTCCGGGATTTCGAAACAGAACAACGTTGCAGCCGGTTTGTAAACTTTCTCTGATTTCATGAAAACGGTTCATCGAAATGAGTTTCTGGAAATATTTAAGGTGGAAATAAGCCGCCGACAATGTCTTCATATGTGACCAACAACAGCTAGTTAAAAAGTTTATCAAGAGTTTCGAGAAGTCGTGAGTCGCTCGATGCCCGTGATTTGCATAAAGTAGCCAATACCTCAACTTTACGCAAAGTGAGCAACAGGCAACTTGACGCTCCATCGCTCGAAACACACGTACAGGTGACTCGAGTGACGTCACTTAAGGTAGTTCATCAGATTTGACACGTCTCCCTCTAGAGCACAAAACACTTGCATCGACTTTTTATTTTAATATAAGCAGCAAACAGACTTTGGTGGAGTTCCCCTTTCAATGTTAAATGCTTTAGATGACTAAAAACAAAGTGTCACATTAACAGCGAGCTCAAATCTATTTAAACAATGTCAAAAAATGGATGTTTTTTTTTCATGCTGCACATCAGAAGTGTTTCACAAGACTCCATATTGTCCTGCTCAGCTTTCTTTTAAACCGCACTCCCTGTTTTCTCCTCCTTCAGTGGTTGCTGTGTTTGACTTCTGTCATGTTGTCCTCTTTCCCCCAGTCTTCCCCTCACACACCGACCGCCTTCAGAGGCCCTCTTCTCTGTGCAGAAGTGAAACAGTCGGCCGATGAAACAGGCTGCCGACGGAAAATTCTCATGAGAAGACATGATGGTGAATAGGTTTACGTTACTTTTTAAAAGGTTATTGGGGCCCAGCACGCAAACTGTTGATATTATTGTGACTCACCGCCTCTCATCAAATTCAGTTTTGTACATTGTCAGTGACGAGCTCATGCTTTCACAACCACAAACTCGCTCTCCTCCCGCTCTTTCTTTATCTTCCCCTTGCGCTCTCTCCCTCTCTTTCTATCTGTTTTTCTCTCTCTCTCTCTCTCTCTCCTCTGCACACTGATACAAATATACTAAAATGTGGCCTGACCGCTAATGCCACAACTGACTTCCTGTTCAATGTGTTTCAGCCTGTTGCTCAGTGACACAAAAAGAGCTTTTAAGAAACGTTTCACTCGCTGTGAGAGCACAAACATGAAGTCCTGCACGGAAAAAAAAAACCTTTTGACATGGCTTTAAAGTCAGCAACTTTGCAGGTTGCATCACGAAGTGTTGCCCAAACACAGAGGTTAGAGCGTGATGTTCATGACATGGACGTTCATACTCACAACTTTATGAAATAACTTTTTTTAAATTTACAGTTTAACTGCAGGAAAAGGACAAATCAAAGATCAACACCAGCATGTTTGACTTGGATCTGTTAAACTGCATCTTAGAGAATCCAAATATATCTTTCCTCCCTTTTAAAGTGTTTTTTTGTGTAAAGTATCAACACAGCCTGAATGAGATGATATAGGTTGGTAAATGTTATGAATCAGGCCTTGAGTGTTTACTGTTAAAGCCAGGGACTTTAAATTAAATTAGATAACTGCTGTTTTTCTATTCTTAATGTAGGTGGAGCAGGAGCTTGAGGACCTATACCGCCTGGCTGGAGCCTGTTTTTGGATCCACCTCTGTTACCATGGCAGCAACTATGTAAAAGATTAATTTATTTATCGATTAATCCCCCGATTATTTTCTTTATTTGTCATTTGGTCTGTAAAACATCAGAAAACAGTAAAATAATCTAATAGAGGACAAGTTAATGTCATCAAATGTTTTATTTTGACTCAAAAAAACAGCAAGAAAACAACAAATTTTATATTTTACTACACAGAATAGCAAACTATACTATAATAAACTATAATAGTTTGGGCTTTTTTGCTCAAATCTTTTAGATTGTATTGATCAATTCCTTAATCATTTTAGTTAAGAAATTTTGGGTAAAAAGAAAAAGGAGGAGGGGAAAAAAGCAAATTTTTGCTGCACAAAATTCTCTATTTTCTCATCTTTTTTTGTGGTTTCATTAGTAATTTTACATCTCTAGAGTTGAAAAGCATCAAAATGGAACAAAGGTACATTTTGGTTGCACTGGTGACACAGGGCCAATGATAAATAATCCTAATTTCACGCTCTTTTGTTAATCCTAAAACGTTTTGAGGTTTTATGTGAAAGCCTCACAGATGAGGCAGACACTGAAATGATCTGACTGTTAACAGCACGACAACATTTCTGATAAGAACTTGGTGATTTGAGGATCTGGTCTTTCTTAGTGTACTCCACTGGGTTTCTAGAAATCCCAATAGTACCGAGCTGCTGTTTACACTCAGGTCTTCCACACATGACCTCCAGATACTTAAAGGGATAATTTAATATAGATTCCAACTGCTCTCAAGGCTGTGGATCTAAAAATGGGTTTAAAACACTGAACTCTCACAAAACGAGGTGTAGCCTGCAGGCCCGTGTAGATGAAGTTGTGCAAATGCACGGCCCTCTGCACACGCCATGTGAGGCAAGTGGCAGAAAGCAGAAGTAAAAGTTAAGGCAAGCAGATTTTGCAAAAGGCCCGAGCAGCTGCGCGTTGTGCTGCACAAACAACAGTGCGGTTTTTCACAGCTCGGAGGCTGGCAGCCCTCGGGCCTGTGCAGGCCGCAGACGCAGAGCCAGGCCCGGCTCCCCGTCCCCGCCCGGCCCGGCCCGGCCCGTGTGAGCGGACAATGAAGAGTTAAAACAATGCAACGCCTCAGTTTGTCCACTCCGTTTCTTTCTGGCGAGGCTTTGTTGCCTTTTCGCTATTCTTTTTTTTTTTTCTTCTAGTCCACGGAGCGGAAACGTGTGCGGAAAGTCTGAGGTTTGAGACAGGAAGCCTGCTGAGTTCAGATAACGACACCTGACAAGTGCTCCCGTTCTGCAGCTATAAATTATACTGAAAATAACCTCCAACACACAATCTGCTGCGACACAGCACACACAGTAATGAGGCCTATCTGCAGAATGAGGACACTTATTTAGTTTTTTTTTTTCATCAACAAAGAATCCCACACGTGAACACGAACACACTCAAATATCGAATTAAAATGACTTAATTCAATAAGTTTGAACTAAATTCGTTATTTCTGCATTGAAGATTACGCTGTAGGCCTGTTTGTCTCCTCAGGGAAATGTGTCTCTGACATAAAGACATTTTTAAATCCATACAATCATAACATGCATTCAGATGTGTGCAACCCCATTTAGTTACTTTTATTTGTATATCATAACGACAGTAATGTAGGTAACTCGATTCACCCAGCAGTCCAGAACGCATCCATATATTATTCTTAATCGAAACAACAGAGGTTAGTAGGCTATAATAAGTTCCTCAATCTACCCAGGAGGCCCCTTTTTTCAAATGCGTTTGTTACTTTAACATTTGGCTGAAAATTAAGAGCGTTATTTTGGTTGAAAAGTCAAATTCCTCCTTATAATAAATCGTTTAAAACACGTTAAGAATGCCCGAATGAATGTCGCGTCGAAGTTTGGAGAGATGATTCAGAAAGGTGCAAGAATATTTGAATGCAGAAATAATAATAATTTAAATAAAAGTAAAAGCCTAGAGGCCGATGTCGCACCTTAGATGCACATTGGTGAAAACATGAATTCGTGTATTTGTGGCCTACATGATCATGGAAAAGTTTGCCCTTTGCTTTCGTTGCGCAATAATCCGTGTTCAGTTTTAACTTCTTTTTTTTTTTTAAAGTGCTTTTCGATGGCGTCCTGACATCGAGGCCTTTATTCCTGCAGTTTATAGGAAAGTTGGAATCGAAACGGTGCCTGTGTTGTGGTCCACCGGAGAAAAATAAACGCGTAGCTGTAATAGTATGAAATGTGAAATACCAGTCATCTGATGGAAAAGGACCCTCCTGCTCTGTAAAGACGGACTCTCGCTGTGTCCAAGTCGATCCGTGGCGCCTTCGGGGACACCTGCCTTGCGCGCACCAATAAAATCCAGCATCTCTCCATTAACTTAATCCCCGTTAGTTTGTATTCACGGTAATTTCACGTTGTTAGTTGTTTTAGTCGTGTTGCGGCTCCGTGGGTGGTGTGGGGTGAGCTCTAGTTAAACAGCGATTAGAAAAAGAAAAGAAAAAAAAACTAAAAACGCGTGTGGAAATCCTCTTTTACGCGTGGAACCGGCCACCAATTAGTGTTTTTACGCGAGTGTAAAGATGTAGTGGTTAGTTGTGTTATTATAGAGCCGACATACAACCACGAACGGGAAGGAAGAGGAAATTTTGTACAAGAAGGAAAGAGTGGGGAGCTCGCATCACCGCCTCGACTCTCTCACTCAGCAGACTCAGGGCTGGTGTGGGTGGCCGCCTGTCATGTTTCAGCCCCGGCAGCGGCGTTTAAAAAACTCTTTAACACGTACCTTTATCGTACAGTCCATTAGAGCAGCCTCGCAGTCTTTGTCATTTAGTCGTTTTTGTAAGTGTTGCAGCTAATTTAGCCTTCTAACCTCACTTGGATGCATGCAGGGTGCATTGGCTCTATGGCGCAAACCATTGCAGTTACAATTTTTTGCTCACAGACCATAACCGGATGACAAGTTCTCTCTCTCTCTCTCTCTCTCTCTCTCTCTCTCTCTCTCTCTCTCTCTCTCTCTCTCTCTCTCTCTCTCTCTCTCTCTCTCTCTCTCTCTCTCTCTCTCTCTCTCTCTCTCTCTCTCTAAATTGGGAAGTGAAGTCACTCTTTCTGAAGCCGCTTCTCATGAAACCAACACTTGCAGCTCAGGAGGAAAAACAAAAAAAGCTCTTTGGTTTGTAGAATCACATTGGAGGACACAAAGAGCGTAAACTCTCCAACTTACATTTTTATGATGGTTTAACCACAGAGAAAGTGAAAAGGGAATATGAATGCATGTTAAGTGTCAGAACAACAAGAGCTTTTGTGGTTAAAAAGACAAAAGTCTCTACAAAATGTGTGCCATTGGAGACAGGACGTAAACATGCCTAAATGGCACAGTAGACCCCAGCATATGTTATATTATTATAATGTGTATATACAATTAATGCATATGGTTCTTTACAATCAAAAAACTTGAGTATTAAATATGTTATTACACTAAAACTGTAACTTTGGAAGATATCTATTTGATTTTTCTAACTCGGACTGCTGAAGCCTTATTTTAACTTTAGATAAGCCTTTGAATTTATAGACAATAATACAATAATAATACACAATAAGGACTGTAGAGTTTGTCCCTCATCGCTGTCACTGACGGCTCATTACGACCATGTATTTGTTAATGTCCAGTATGAGCAGGAGGAATGATTACAGCAAGTACATCCTGTTTTAATGCACCTGACTGTTGTCTTGAAAACGTTGTAACCATAGCAACCCGTCCTTCAACTTCCTGGATGTTCATGGAAATAACTGAATGTTTGTTGTTGTTGTTGTTGTTGTTGTTGTTGTTTTTCAAGCAGGTCACTTTATTTTCCATCATCAAAGATCTTTTTCTCTCAGCTGTCAGAAGAACATAAAGTTGAGCTTTTCTGTTTAAAAAGTGCATCAGACATTTTTTTTTACAGTTAATTACATTCACTTCCTGTTTCATTCAGTGTTTGTGTCAGAGACAAAGAAAAGTCAGAAGGGCACTCAAGTAGACTGGTTCCTTTTGCAATCTACGGGAGCTAAAGATAGCTATCAACGTCGAATTCTGCCAAACAAATCAAAATATGTGTCACTTTTATAGTCTGGGCAACGATTGTTGAGAAAATCCACAGTTTCATTTCAGTGCTTGGTGTTTATTGTGAAAGGGCTTCACAGCTTTATACAGAAAAGACCAAAAAAAGTCAAATGAAATGGCTTTTTTTGTGGATACAAGCAGCTAGAGGCATTTACTCGAGTACTGTACAAACGTGAGTTACTTACTAAATATACTTTTTACTTTACTGCATTGATTTGACTGCACACTAACACATATTTGCATACAAAAAATATTAAAAGGCTTCTAAAATATGATGTTTAGTTGTGCATTTAACAAACAGTTCATACAAGCACAACTGGAACCATTAGTCATTATAAAATAAAAGAAATCATTTGCAACTGTTTCATAGTAATTAATCATTTAGTCATTTAAGGTTGACAGAATTTGCTGTTTTTCCTTTTTAATGATTTGATGTTTTAGTCATTTGGAGGTTTCAGTCTGTTGTTTGGACAAAACAAACGTTGTCAAA
Source organism: Echiichthys vipera (assembly GCF_963691815.1). Taxonomy (NCBI): domain Eukaryota; kingdom Metazoa; phylum Chordata; class Actinopteri; order Perciformes; family Trachinidae; genus Echiichthys; species Echiichthys vipera. The sequence continues at coordinate 7,304,429 of NC_139833.1, forward strand.
GTGTCACTTTGTTGTAACTGTAATGCTTTTCTCACTGTTTTCAGACTTTACCCAGACATTCTCAACACACTTTACATATAGAGGAGGTCTAGACCACACTTTATGACTTATTTATGATTTACAGAGACCCAACAATTCCTCCATGAGCAACTGCACGTTGCAATATATTCAGCAATCTTTCGCACAGTGGCAACAAAACCTCTTCCTTGGATGGAGAGAATAACCAGCAGATCAATCACCTCTGCAGAGTGGGAAAGAATATGGAGTGAAATAATCTCAAAATCAGAATTAAACAATTGAAAAATCCTCCACAGAGCATCCGTCACTCCCTCCACACAGAAAAAATAGATCCAGGCTCCTCTGCTCTCTGCTGGAGTTTGTGAACTTTGATGGACACTGTCCTTCAGCACGGTCCTTTTGGACTGAAGTGTTGCATTTGAGTTCAGTTAGAATGAAAATCACACTGTCTCGTGACCTGGTGTCTGCTCGCTGGGACGTAGGGCTGCACAGCTGAGGTCGAGAAAAGACAGGAAATGAGCAGATCCTGCCTTTAAAGCTGTTAAAGGAACAACTGTGTTAAACTGGAAGAAACCAAATTGTTTCTAAAATAGAAATATACTTTAGAAAGAACTGCTGATACGTTCAACAATATGGAATAATAACCATGATAATAATTGGGACCAAATGTGGAAAACATTTGAACATATGAGCAGCCATGTGAGGATATTTCTTTAAACACTGGCTCCCCCTGTAAAGGTCAATCTGATAATACAATGAATGAATGAAGGTGGTGTAGTGTGCACCCCCACCTCTTATGTGTTGTAAGACATATTAGTCTTTATTTGTTGTAGTTGTGGTTTGCTGCTTTAATTGTTTCTTTTCTTTACATGTAAAAGCGTAAATAAAAAATGAGATCAGTTAAAAATGACCTCATCCAGCCAGTAAAAGTATTATTATATAAGCTTTAATCACAGGTGACAGTGTTCTGGATTAAATGCTTTAAATATATATTATATATCTAGATGTGAGTACTTCCTCTATGGACACGGGCAATCTAAGAGTAGCCTGCTGAACATTGGGGCATATTTTAAGTGTTCAGTCTCATTATCTATTTATGGAATAACAGTTTCCATGACTATCACCAATTTGGCCCGTTTTGGTGTGTTCTGTGCATCGCTCCGTGACTCCGCTGTGGATTTACCCAGGTGGGTCCCTGATAGTCCGCTGCCGACGGTTGTTAATCACCTCGTGTTGTTGTGTAACTTTATCCCGGTTGTGTCCTGAGGTGGGGCTCCCAATCACGACTCCCGTCTCCCCCCGACGCGCACGATTTCACCCAGCTCCACTTTTCCAGATGGTGTGTGTGTGTGTGTGTGTGTGTGTGTGTGTGTGTGTGTGTGTGTGTGTGTGTGTGTGTGTGTGTGTGTGTGTGTGTGTGTGTGTGTGTGTGTGTGTGTGTGTGTGTGTGTGTGTGTGAGTGTGTGAGTGTGTTTGTTTATACAAGGCCCTGGGCTCGGCCTTATCTGCTGCAGCCACTCACGCCGTGATTTCAGACTTTCTTCAGCGAGTAAACCTTCGTGTGTGTGTGTGTGTGTGTGTGTGTGTGTGTGTGTGTGTGTGTGTTTTACGGGCCATTGTTTTGTCGAATGGCTTCTAAAGATATAGAGATTTTTTTCTCCCTCTCACCTCATTAGAAAGCGCTCTGATTTCATCCCCACCCAAAGGTTATTTAGTCCCGCCTGTCAGACAATCAGACCCAAGTATGTGGAGGCCATTCAGAATAAAAATAACACTGCTTCTTGTTTTGGCTGCCAATTATTCCGCCATGTTATTAATATTCTTATATCTTTCTCCTTAGGGTCTTTGAATAGGCTCAGATGGAGACGCCTCCCGTTCATATCAAGCACTTACCGGATAGACTGGCTACAAAAGGCTGCTGTGTCATTGTGTGTCGCTCTACTAGCTCGTGCATGATTTAGTTTTATAATTAATGATTATTCTCATTGCCGATTAATCTCTTATTTGCTCGATCAATCGGTGAATCATTTGATTTCCAAAAAGTCCGAAACTAGTGAGAAATGTCAACACCAACGCTGTGTTTTCCTTAGAGGAATTTCAGATCTAGTTGTTTTATTATTATTATTATTATTATTATTATTATTATTATTATTATTATTATTATTATTATTATTATGTTTGTTAGGATTGTCCCTGAAAAATGAACTAAAACTAATTTGAGACAATATGATGGTAGTGATCAGTTTAGTACCCTGATGATTATAAATTGTTTATTTTAAGTGATTGTTATTAGAAAACATGTCACCTTTAACAGTAGGTTCATTGTTTTTAGTTTTTTAATTATGAATAACTTTAATAATCCTATACAGCCTATAAACATATATCAGCTTCATAAACTTTAATTCTTATAAACTTATAAATATTTAAGATATGCAGGTATGTTACACTCCTGTAGGCAACCAGGGGTAGAAAGTAACTACATTTACTAGCTACATTAGTACACTTTTTCATTTCTTTACTTGAGTATTTACATTTTAAGATAGTGACTCCGACACATTTCACAGGACATGTAATACCTTTAGTTACACATGAAACATGCACTGCCCTACAAAGCCTAAGTGCAGGAACTACGCAAACATTTAACCTAAAAAAGTGACTTTATAGTTTGTTTATGGTCTGAATAATTGAATATCTGGCACACTGATGATGGATTATGGTTTACTAGTTTGGCATTTCATAATTATTATCCAAATCAATCCGAACATCCACACTTTCAAGGCCCAAAATTGTGCAAAAATCATGTCATGAGTGATTTTGTAGTTACTGCCCTTAAGTTTTGCAGGGCAGTAGTGAGTTTTTAAAATGACTAACTAACTTTAAAATAAAGCATGGTGGTTAAAATCCACTCCACATCAACACGTTTCAACATTAATTTGCATAATTATAGGTTTATAATCTGATAATGAGTATACTACTTTAACTTTTGATACTTTAAGTTCTTGTTACAGTGTGATTTTGATACTTTAAGCACTTGTTACAGTGTGATTTTGATACTTTAAGTAATTGTTACAGTGTGATTTTGATACTTTAAGTACTTGTTACAGTGATTTTGATACTTTAAGCACTTGTTACAGTGTGATTTTGATACCATAAGCACTTGTTACAGTGTGATTTTGATACTTTAAGCACTTGTTACAGTGATTTTGATACTTTAAGCACTTGTTACAGTGTGATTTTGATACCATAAGCACTTGTTACAGTGTGATTTTGATACTTTAAGCACTTGTTACAGTGTGATTTTGATACTTTAAGTACTTGTTACAGTGATTTTGATACTTTAAGTAATTGTTACAGTGTGATTTTGATACTTTAAGCACTTGTTACAGTGATTTTGATACTTTAAGTACTTGTTACAGTGTGATTTTGATACTTTAAGTATTTGTTACAGTGATTTTGATACTTTAAGCACTTGTTACAGTGATTTTGATACTTTAAGCACTTGTTACAGTGATTTTGATACTTTAAGTACTTGTTACAGTGTGATTTTGATACTTTAAGTATTTGTTACAGTGATTTTGATACTTTAAGTACTTGTTACAGTGATTTTGATACTTTAAGCACTTGTTACAGTGATTTTGATACTTTAAGTATTTGTTACAGTGTGATTTTGATACTTTAAGCACTTGTTACAGTGATTTTGATACTTTAAGTACTTGTTACAGTGTAATTTTGATACTTTAAGCACTTGTTACAGTGTGATTTTGATACTTTAAGTACTTGTTACAGTGTGATTCTGATACTTTAAGTACTTGTTACAGTGTGATTCTGATACTTTAAGCACTTGTTGATACTTTAATTACTTGTTACAGTGATTTTGATACTTTAAGCACTTGTTACAGTGTGATTTTGATACCATAAGCACTTGTTACAGTGTGATTTTGATACTTTAAGCACTTGTTACAGTGTGATTTTGATACTTTAAGTACTTGTTACAGTGATTTTGATACTTTAAGTAATTGTTACAGTGTGATTTTGATACTTTAAGCACTTGTTACAGTGATTTTGATACTTTAAGTACTTGTTACAGTGTGATTTTGATACTTTAAGTATTTGTTACAGTGATTTTGATACTTTAAGTACTTGTTACAGTGATTTTGATACTTTAAGCACTTGTTACAGTGATTTTGATACTTTAAGTATTTGTTACAGTGTGATTTTGATACTTTAAGCACTTGTTACAGTGATTTTGATACTTTAAGTACTTGTTACAGTGTAATTTTGATACTTTAAGCACTTGTTACAGTGTGATTTTGATACTTTAAGTACTTGTTACAGTGTGATTCTGATACTTTAAGTACTTGTTACAGTGTGATTCTGATACTTTAAGCACTTGTTGATACTTTAATTACTTGTTACAGTGATTTTGATACTTTAAGTATTTGTTACAGTGTGATTTTGATACTTTAAGTATTAAAAGGTGTGAGGAGGTCGTGAGATCAGCTTTTTACGCAGTGGGTATTTTATGAATGGATCGAATGTTTAGCTGCTCGTTGCTAAGGGGGAGGAAAGGGAGGGTGCGTCTGACGTCACGCTCTGTTAAACAAACCTGGTCACGACGCAGAGGGTGGGGTGGGTGAGGGGGGGGGGCGCCCCTCCCACCTCCGCTGCTGTTATAACGGGACCGGGCCGGCCGCACACTGACCACTCTTGGTGTTGTTCTTGTAGCGGGTAAATAAAGTGTGAACACCGGGAGAGACAGAGAGAGAGATGTACTGGGACACTATCATCAAAGCTGCAGACAGACACGCAGACAGCAAGGACTCCAAAATAAAGGTAGGTTCTCATTTAACTGTAAAAGTGTCATTCAGTCATATACCTTTAAATAGTCTTTGTTATATCTGTAATAACTTATCCCACTTATACACCTATATTTGGTTTGGAAATGTGATGTTTTCATAGTTTTCTGACATTTTATAAACTAACCACTCGCAAAAAAAATGATAATTAAGTTGTAAGGAAGTCTCTAAATTAAAAAGACAAATGGGAATCATCCTGACAAATTATTAAATTAAATGTATTCTCTTTAAAAAGGCGGTTGTGCATCAGCTGACTTCTATCTGACTTCCCCCACTGCACCCAAATGCATCAGAAATGAGGAGTTTTTACAATAGACCCTCCTCACAGCTGTACCAATGCATGATAGCATGTCTTTGACCTCTCAAAAAAATAGGCAAATAAGAGCTCAGTGTATATATAACTTATTTTAAGTCTCAGTATAAAAGTACATCTGCTTTTTGTTGCAAAATAAGATGAAGTGCGAGGCTTTACACCTCTAAATTCTGATCAACAATGGGAGTCGCAGCGCTGATAAAAGTTCTAATGGAGACTCTGTGAACACAGATGGAGGTTTGCCAGACTGGATATTACACCGAAGACTTCAGGACGCAGGAAGTGCCAGCTGGTTTTGACTTTGCATCTTATGGTGAGTTCAGAGAATCCTTTCTATTGGTGTTTTTCTCCATCCCAGACTCTCGGTGACGCCTCGGACAGATTTTATATGTGTGCACTGTCTGTTTCCTCTGAACCTGAGCAGCTGAAGGACAGAGGAAATATTTGCGCGGACTGCATCATCACATCTGTCAGGGCTTTCTCAATGAGACCTTGACACCCGGGGGCTCACGCTCCAGCCCAGGATAACGGGGTGCTGCTGTGTTATGTGAGTGTGTGTGTGTGTGTGTGTGTGTGTGTGTGTGTGTGTGTGTGTGTGTGTGTGCGTGTGTGTGTGTGTGTGTGTGTGCGTGTAGTGCTTTAATGGGCTGAGGTAGGGAAAGACGAAGAGAAACGGGGTGGTCAGGTTAAAAGACACTCCCCTCTCTGTCTTCCCTAATCCTTTCCTCCAGACTTCCTCCTCCAACAGATTTAGAGTCCCCCCCTCCCCAGACCTCCATCACTACTCTGTCACACTCCCTCCGCTGGCGTTTCCTCCTCTCTCTTCCTCCCCCTCCCTCCCCTGTTTCCTCCTCGCTGCCTCCATCCATTGAGCTGAAAAAAGAAAACACGAGTGCCTGGTGCTGATTCGACAGTAAACAAAACTGCTTTTTCTTGTGTCAACATCCATAGTCGAGATAAAAAACCCACAAACTTACAAATTCATCCCATCTTTCCTGTCTTAATGACTCTTTCGCTGAGCTGTGATTAACCCCTGGTGCTTAAAGGACCACACCAATGATGTTTTTGTTGTTTTTAGATTCATTTCCTACCTTTAAGGTACCCGTTTATTTCAGCATGGTAAGAAACTCAACTTGCAGAGACTTGAAACATATTTGAGATGCTGTAGATCGGTATCTTGATGTTTTGATTTAGCTGTAAACAGGACAAGGTCTTGCTCAGTGGTGCATTTGAGGATTTTCCGACATCTTAAATTGGAGACTCGGCCGAAAAGCAATGCACTTAAAAGTTTAGTCGCAAGAAAATCAAACCGAAAACAAATGGTCATAATCAGACAGCTGACTCTTATGTTACTCCTGTTTGACTGTTCCCTTCATCACATGCACACACGCACACGCACACGCACACACGCACACACACACACACACACACACATGCACACGCACACGCACACACACACACACACACACACACACAAACAAACGGGTTGAGTGAGGATGAGTGCCTTCAATCTGATTTGTTAAAATAGATAGAAACAAGTAGCTGGCCATTAGGGATGAAAACAATCCAACAATGGAAAATGTGAAGCGTTAATGTTGAATAAAACCATCGGTGTGGTCCTTTACAATTACGACCTGTGCCTCTCTGCTGCCGTCATCACCCCCCACTGACTCCATCTGTCTGTCCTGTGTTTAACCTCCAGACTACCCTGGTGAAGACCTGTCTTTTCTGTTAGACAGTAAAACACTCGGACAGCAGCAGTTCGTGGCAGAAAGCAGCTACCCGGAGCCTCCTAAAGCTTCTCACCCTTACGACACTAAAGGTAAAACCTCAAAACACAAAAAAAACTCATCCTCATAGTTGATACGATGGGTCATGTGGTGATGTTTTAAACTTATCTCACATGTCTGCTCTTTATGTTTCCTGCAGTAAGCACCAGTGACACTTTGCTCTTCAACCTTGACTCATACCAGGAGTTCAACTGGTGGGCCTCGTATCCACATGGTGAGCTCATACCCGTGTGAATGTCATCTAATACTTTAGAGGAATTTCTTTTAGCAACTAACTTTATTTTTTCTTTTACGTGCAGATGGGTTGACAGTAGACCAGTCACAACCTGGATACCAGGAGCCTCCACAGATGTACCAGAGCCTGGTGCCTCAGAACGGACAGTTCAGCCCGGCCGTGGAGGGCAGCCACAGCCCCTTTCCCTCTGCCAAAGGATCAAATACATTACAAAGTAAGGCAGGTTTAAAAAAGAAACAGTGTCTGCAGTTCAGTGCGTAACTCTCGTCTTTGTTCCAGGTGAGGCGGATCAGAGGCAGCCGTCGTCCTTCTGGCCTGAGTACTCCTCTCCAAGCTTCACTGCCCTTCCGCCGCACCCACACACTCCGGCCTCCTGCCCCTCAAGCCAGTCCTCAGAGCAGTACTGCCCCCGCGTGGTCAAACGCAAAAACGCACACCCTCAGAGGCCAGAGAGGGAGGGCCAGATGATGGGAATGTCAGCTTATCCAGGTTTGCTTTATCTCTTTTTCTGACCTACTCTGATCGTTCTCTACACTACACTTCTGTATAAAGTATGCAAATTAGCACCACCATGTCCAACTAAATGCAAGTCACACATTAATGCATCAATAACACTCACATGTTCCCATGTCTCTGCAGCATGAGAACTTTTACACAGTATATATAACTGCTAATACTTATATACTCCTACTTTAGTATAATTCTGAATTTTACGTATTTTTTACGCAGCTGTATTGCTTCTTTAAAACAAGTTGCTATGAACTCTTGCTATAACAGAATTAATCAATATATGCATTAATTCATTCATTATTTCATTCACTCACACGTTCATTCAGGTTCTGGTCCAATCCAGTTGTGGCAGTTTCTACTGGAGCTACTTCTGGACTCTGCGTGCCATTCCTTCATCTCCTGGACGGGAGACGGCTGGGAGTTTAAGATGTCCGACCCCACAGAGGTGAGGACAAACCTTGTTTTGAGAGTACTACGTGGCAGAAGTGGAGAGTAACCAAGTGCATTTAAAGGCACTGTTTAGAACATTAACACAGCAGCAAACTGTTGAAACAGTTTTCCATGTAAAGTTAAGTGGAGTAATGGCGTCCTGAGCAGTTTCTCTATTGCTTGTTGTGGTAGAGAGTCGGCCCTGTGTGCATGTTCGTGCATGTTCGTGCATGTTCGTGCATGTTCGTGCATGTTCGTGCATGTTCGTGCATGTTCGTGCATGTTCGTGCATGTTCGTGCATGTGGCCATGACTAAACGTTGGTATTTCTTGTGCTGGGGTGAGAGGAGTGTGGAGGCAATCCTAACCCTTACCCATCAGCACCTTTAAGTAATATACTGTAAGTTGTAGTTGTACTCACTACAGTAACTGTATTCAAATTTACTTTCCAGATTAAGACTTAACACAATGATTTTTATCAAAGGCATGGATAAGAATTAAACTAGTCGTTTCAAACCTTTCCCACAAAAAAATGAGTGTCCAGTTGGAGCCCCACAAATGTTTAGGAGTTATTTGCAGTTTCACCAAAGAGACATTTCCCCTTTAAACTTCTCACATGGTTTAATTTAAAAAGATATTTTACCCATTTTAAGCCGGATCTGTTCATGGCAAAGTAGGCGTTGTGTTCGGATGAACGGTGTTTGGCCTGTTTCCGCCACAGAGACAGTGTTAAAATGCTCTTTAATCATCTCACGACCGCTCACATTTATCTTTGGAGGACCCTGAACCCTAGATTGGGTACCACTGGAATAAATTACTATATATTATCACGGTTTATAAAGTATCTAAGAACTAGTTTCACCTCGAGCAGCGACAGTAATATGCTGCACATGGATTTTGAATGCAGGACTTTTTAATTTAATGGTGTATTTTTACATTTTTGACTACTTCTTCCTCTTCCACCACTGCTACATGAGTGTTTGTTCACAGACAGACACACCTAAGTGTTTTTTGGTTGATCCCACAGGTGGCCAAGCGCTGGGGCCAGTGCAAGAACAAACCCAAGATGAACTACGAGAAGTTGAGCCGCGGCCTGCGTTACTACTACCACAAGAACATCATCCACAAGACGGCAGGCAAGCGCTACGTCTACCGCTTCGTCTGTGACATACAGGGCATGCTGGGAAAGACGGCACAGGAGGTCCTGACCAGTCTCAACGTTTTGCCCACAAACGCGGAGTCGTGGCAGTCGTGTCCAGGGGTTCCTGCGACGGCGGCGGTGGCAACGTCGGAGCACAGCAGTGAAACATGGGCATCACAGTAAGGTAGAGGGTGCCAGGACGGGTGTCGGCACATTTTAACGAAGTACTTCAGTCTGCAGAGTAAATACTGCCTCCTCAAGCCCTTGCTGAACTACAGCATCATCATGGGGTCATAGAGACACAGCCAGCTTAGAGATGCTGCATTTCAGGGAATAAAATAACCAAAAAGTCATAAAATCGTGCAGTCAATCAATGTTACTTTCCCCCAAATAATAGATAATGTCAAATAAAGTCTTCCAGTATCTGACCCATAAACATAAAGCACCTCAGGGCTTAATAACTGCAGTACAGGGGCGTTTTAAGCACTACGATAGATACCTATTCTTGCAGCGTCAAGGGCCACATTTTCATTCGACGTGTTTCTAAGAAGGAATTGATTTGTAAATAGTGTTTATATGATCGCCATGTAGAGTTTTGTGCATTTATATTATTATTGTTTTTAATACAAAACTCGTCTACCTCTGTTGCTAGTCGGAAAAACACAAACTGAGATTTTTTTCATGCACTCACTGTGAAAGTTTTTGGCCTGTGTGATGATTGTTTTGTGTAAATAAACTGTAAATAAACCGAGCGTGTGAACGTTCTCATTTGTCCAGGTCGTCGTCGTCGTCCCCAAAGCAAATGAAAATTAGCACTGGAGTTGCTTTGTGGATATATAAACATAGATTTGTGTGAAGACTCTCACTCTGTACACGTTGTTTTAATACTCCATCTGGATTTACCTTTAATTATGAATACACTAATATGTGTGTTTCTGGTTCTCAATGTGACTTTAAGGTTTTCTTAAATGAAAAAGTGTCCTGAGATAACTTTTGTTATGATTTGGCACTATAAATAACATTAAATTGAATTAAATCTCTGTATTACCTTTAGTTGTTACTGTTTTTTTACTCATATTTTCTCAGTTATTGTAGCTGTAATATATTTAAATCTTATTATACACTTGT